>NC_091980.1:182787926-183106965 GCF_044704955.1 Pristiophorus japonicus | reverse complement strand
GGGGGAGAGGAAGGGAGGGAGGGAGGGAGGAGAAGGAGGGGAGGGGAGGGGGAGGGAGGGAGGGGGAGGGGGAGGGAGGAAGGGAGGGAGGGGGAGGGGAAAGGAGGGAGGGGGAGGGGGAGGAAGGGAGGGAGGGGGAGGGGGAGGGAGGGAGGGAGGGGGGAGGGGGAGGGAGGGGGGGGAGGGGGAGGGAGGAAGGGGGAGGGGGAGGGAGGGAGGGAGGGGGAGGGAGGAAGGAGGGGGAGGGGGAGGGAGGAAGGAGGGGGAGGGGGAGGGAGGGGAAGGAGGGGGAGGGAGGAAGGAGGGGGAGGGAGGAAGGGAAGGAGAGAGAGCGGGAGGGGGGGAGGGAGGGGGGAGGGAGGAAGGGGGGGGGAGGGGGGGGGGAGGGAGGAAGGGAGGGGAGGGGGAGGGAGGAAGGGAGGGAGGGGGAGGGAGGAAGGGAGGGAGGGGGAGGGAGGGAGGGGGAGGAAGGGAGGGGGAGGGAGGGAGGGGGAGGAAGGGAGGGAGGGGGAGGGAGGAAGGGAGGGAGGGGAAGGGAGGGAGGGGGAGGGAGGGAGGGGGGGAGGGAGGGGGAGGGAGGAAGGGAGGGGGAGGGAGGAAGGGAGGGAGGGGGAGGGAGGAAGGGGGAGGGAGGAAGGGAGGAAGGGGGAGGGAGGAAGGGAGGGAGGGGGAGGGAGGGAGGAAGGGGGAGGGAGGAAGGGAGGGAGGGAGGAAGGGAGGGAGGAAGGGAGGGAGGAAGGGAGGGAGGAAGGGAGGGAGGAAGGGAGGGAGGGGGAGGGAGGGGGAGGGAGGGGGAGGGAGGGGGAGGGAGAAAGGAAGGGAGGGGGAGGGAGGAAGGAGGGAGGGGGAGGGAGGGGGAGGGAGAAAGGAAGGGAGGGGGAGGGAGGAAGGGAGGGGAGGGGGAGGGAGGAAGGGAGGAGGGAGGAAGGGAGGGAGGGGGAGGGAGGGGGAGGGAGGGAGGGAGGGGGAGGGAGGAAGGGAGGGAGGGGGGGAGGAAGGGAGGGAGGGAGGAAGGGGGGGAGGGAGGAAGGGAGGGAGGGAGGAAGGAGGGGGAGGGGAGGAAGGGAGGGAGGGGGAGGAAGGGAGGGGGGAGGAAGGGAGGGAGGGGGAGGAAGGGAGGGAGGGGGAGGAAGGGAGGGAGGGGGAGGAAGGGAGGGAGGGGGAGGAAGGGAGGGAGGGGGAGGAAGGGAGGGAGGGGGAGGAAGGGAGGGAGGGGGAGGGAGGGAGGGGGAGGAAGGGAGGGAGGGGGAGGAGGGGGAGGAAGAGGAGGGAGGGGGAGGAAGGGGGGGAGGAAGGGGGGGAGGAAGGGGGGGAGGGGGGGAGGAAGGGGGGGAGGGGGGGAGGGAGGGGGGGAGGAAGGGGGGGAGGGAGGGGGGGAGGAAGGGGGGAAGGGGGGGAGGGAAGGGGGGGAGGGAGGGGGGAAGGGAGGGAGGAAGGGAGGGGGAGGAAGGGGGGGAGGAAGGGGGGGAGGAAGGGAGGGGGAGGGAGGGGGAGGAAGGGGAGGGAGGAAGGGGAGGAAGGGGGGGAGGGAGGGAGGGAGAGGGGGGAAGGGAGGGGGGGGAAGGGAGGGGGGAGAGGGGGGGAAGGGAGAGGGGGGGAAGGGAGAGGGGGGGAAGGGAGGGGGGGAGAGGGGGGGAAGGGAGGGGGGGAGAGGGGGGGAAGGGAGGGGGGGAGAGGGGGGGAAGGGAGGGGGGGAGAGGGGGGGAAGGGAGGGGGGGAGAGGGGGGGAAGGGAGGGGGGGAGAGGGGGGGAAGGGAGGGGGGGAAGGGAGAGGGGGGGAAGGGAGGGGGGGAAGGGAGGGGGGGAGAGGGGGGGAAGGGAGGGGGGGAGAGGGGGGGAAGGGAGGGGGGAGAGGGAGAGAGGGGAAGGGAGGGGGGAGAGAGGGGAAGGGAGGGGGGGAGAGAGGGAAGGGAGGGGGGGAGAGAGAGGGGGAAGGGAGGCAAAGAGGGGGAAGGGAGGGAGGCAAAGAGGGGGAAGGGAGGGGGGGGGAGGGGGGAAGGGAGGGGGGGAGAGAGAGAGGGGGAGGGGGAGGGAGAGAGAGGGGGAGAGGGGGAGGTCGGGGAGGGGGAGGTCAGGTCGGATCCAGTCCGGGGGTGGGGGCCGGGGCGGGTGGGGAGCGGGAGTCGGGTCGGGTCCAGTTGTGGGGGGGGGGGGGGGAGCGGGAGCAGGAGCGCGGGTCGGGTCCAGTCGGGGGGGGGGGGGGGGTGGAGCGGGAGCGGGAGCGGGAGTCGGGTCGGGTCCAGTCGGTGGGGGGGAGCGGGAGCAGGAGCGCGGGTCGGGTCGGGTCCAGTCGGGGGGCGGGGGGGCGGAGCGGGAGTGGGAGCGGTGGTCGGGTCGGGGCGGGGGGCGGGAGCACGGGTCGGGTCCAGTGGGGGGGGGCGGCGGAGCGGGAGCAGGAGCGCGGGTCCAGTCGGGGGGGGGGGGGTGCGGAGCGGGAGCGGGAGTCGGGTCGGGTCGGGTCCAGTCCGGAGGCAGGGGGGGGGGAAGCGGGTGTCGGGTCTGGTCGGGGGGAGGGGGGAGGGGGGAGCAGGAGCTGGCCGTGGGAGGAGCCTTATTCACGCAGCCCCAGTGAGGCCATTCGGCCAGGGCTAGGAGCTGCGTGTTTCGGGCCCCTCCCACACAGTTCGGCACCTGGAGCTACTGCACTTGCGTGCCCACTGTAGCGCGCATGTGCAGAGGTCCCGGCACTGTTTTCAGCGCAGGGACCTGGCTCCGCCCCCCCCACAGCTCGTGCTGCGCTGCGCCGAGGGCCAGAGGACCTGCAGGGAGGTGGAGAATACGGAGGATTTTTTTAGGCGCACTTTGTGGCGCGAAAAACGGGCGTCCAGGTCGGGACTGCGCCGTTCTAGGCGCGTGTGGAAACTTGGACCCAAAGAAAAGTAACTTCGATGGTGTGAGGTGTGAATTGGCTAGAATAGACTTGCAAATGATACTTAAAGGGTTGATGGTGGATAGGCAATGGCAAACATTTAAAGATCACATGGATGAACTTCAGCGATTGTACATCCCTGTGCTGGAGTAAAAATCAAATGGGGAAGGTGGCTCAACCGTGGCTAACAAGGGAAATTAAGGATGGTGTTAAATCCAAAGAAGAGGCATATAAATTGGCCAGAAAAAGCAACAAACCTGAGGACTGGGAGAAATTTAGAATTCAGCAGAGCAGGATAAAGGGTTTAATTAAGAGGGCAAAAATAGAGTACGAGAAGAAGCTTGCCGGGAACATAAAAACTGATTGCAAAAGCTTCAATAGATATGTGAAGAGAAAAAGATTAGTGAAGACAAACGTAGGTCCCTTGCAGTCGGATTCAGGTGAATTTATAATGGGGAACAAAGAAATGACAGACCAATTGAACAAATACTTTGGTTCTGTCTTCACAAAGGAAGACACAAATAACCTTCCGGATGTATTAGGGGACTGAGGATCTAGTGAGAAAGAGGAACTGAAGGATATCCTTATTAGGCGGAAAATTGTGTTAGGGAAATTGATGGGATTGAAGGCCGATAAATCCCCGGGGCCTGATAGTCTGCATCCCAGAGTACTTAAGGAAGTTGCCCTCGAAATAGTGGATGCATTGGTGATCATTTTCCAACAGTCTATCGACTCTGGATCAGTTCCTATGGACTGGAGGGTAACTAATGTAACACCACTTTTTAAAAAGGGAGGGAGAGAGAAAGCAGGTAATTATAGACCGGTTAGCCTGACATCAGTAGTGGGGAAAATGTTGGAATCAACTATTAAGGATGAAATAGCAGCACATTTGGAAAGCAGTGACAGGATTGGTCCAAGTCAGCATGGATTTATGAAGGGGAAATCATGATTGACAAATCTTCTGGAATTTTTTGAGGATGTAACTGTTAGAGTTGTCAGGGGAGAACCAGTGGATGTGGTGTATTTGGACTTTCAAAAGGCTTTTGACAAGGTCCCACACAAGAGATTGGTGTGCAAAATCAAAGCACATGGTATTGGGGGTAATATACTGACATGGATAGAGAACTGGTTGGCAGACAGGAAGCAGAGAGTCGGGATAAACGGGTCCTTTTCAGAATGGCAGGCAGTGACTAGTGGAGTGCCGCAGAGTTCAGTGCTGGGATCCCAGCTCTTTACAATATACATCAATGATTTGGATAAAGGAATTGAGTGTAATATCTCCAAGTTTGCAGATGACACTAAACTGGGTGGCGGTGTGAGCTGTGAGGGGGACGCTAGGAGGCTGCAGGGTGACTTGGACAGGTTAGATGAGTGGGCAAATGCATGGCAGATGCAGTATAATGTGGATAATTGTGAGGTTATCCACTTTGGGGGCAAAAACGCAAAGACAGAATATTATCTGAATTCGGCAGATTTGGAAAAGGGGAGGTGCAACGAGACTTGAGTGTCATGATTCATCAGTCATTGAAAGTTGGCATACAGGTACAGCAGGCGGTGAAGAAGGCAAATGGTATGTTGGCCTTCATAGCTAGGGGATTTGAGTATCGGAACAGGGAGGTCTTACTGCAGTTGTACAGGGCCTTGATGAGGCCTCACCTGGAATATTGTGTTCGGTTTTGGTCTCCTAATCTGAGGAAGGACGTTCTTGCTATTGATGGAGTGCAACAAAGGTTCACCAGACTGATTCCCGGTATGACAGGACTGACATATGAGGAGAGACTGGATCAATGGGCCTTTATACATTGGAGTTTAGAAGGATGAGAGGGGATCTCATAGAAACATATAAGATTCTGACAGGACGGGACAGGTTAGATGCGGGTAGAATGTTCCCGATGTCCAGAACCAGGGCACAAAGTCTTAGGATAAGGGGTAGGCCATTTAGGACTGAGATGAAGAGAAACTTCTTCACTCAGAGACTTAAGAACATAAGAACATAAGAATTAGGAACAGGAGTAGGCCATCTAGCCCCTCGAGCCTGCTGCGCCATTCAATAAGATCATGGCTGATCTGGTCGTGGACTCAGCTCCACTTACCCGCCCTCTCCCCGTAACCCTTAATTCCCTTATTGCTTAAAAATCTATCTATCTTTGACTTGAAAACATTCAATGAGCCAACCTCAACTGCTTCCTTGGGCAGAGAATTCCACAGATTCACAACCCTCTGGGAGAAGAAATTCTTTCTCAACTCGGTTTTAAATTGGCTCCTCCGTATTTTGAGGCTGTGCCCCCTAGTTCTAGTCTCCCCCACCAATGGAAACAACCTCTCTGCCTCTATCTTGTCTATCCCTTTCATGATTTTTAAATGTTTCTATAAGACTTGTTAACCTGTGGAATTCCCTGCCGCAAAGAGTTGTTGATGCCAGTCCATTGGATATATTCAGAGGGAGTTAGATATGACCCTTACGGCTAAGGGGATCAAGGGGTATGGAGAGAAAGCAGGAAAGGGGTACTGAGGAAATGATCAGCCATGATCTTATTGAATGGTGGTGCAGGCTCGAAGGGCCAAATGGCCTACTCCTGCACCTATTTTCGATGTTTCTATGTTTCTATGTCATTGAAGCAGCATTTCACTGCTGAGGCCTGTATATATATTTGTGTGTGTTCTCGCAATGGAGGCCCCCTTTCATGTCACAGTTACAGCTGCATGTCAAGGACACACACTTGTGCACTCATTTCTGAGGCAACATGACACTGCTACTCAGTAACTATTCTTGGTTTTACAGGCCAAGGTTGCGCATTACCAGATGGAGCAAAGAAGGACTGAGCTTCAAATCCTGACACCTCTGGAAGAGAGGGTCCAGGCACTAGTGGGCAGACATGCTGCCTTCCCTGTGGCCACTGGTACTGCCGATCCCTCTGCGGGCATCATGGGTAAGTAAGGCTCTCCTTTAATGCTATCTCTTAAAGGGCCAGCACCTATTGTGCCGTTCCTTCTGAAAGTGTGCTAGTTGCAGCCTCCATGCGTCAATCTCCTACCTTCCCCCCATGGCATCCCTTGTGCCATTTATGCTTGCAGATGAGAGGTCGACTGACAGCCAATGAGAGGGTTCTAGCGCTGGTGCAAGTGGGAGGGCAATGCAGGAGGACAGCTTTGAAGGCAGTGGCAGCGGAGGCCAGGGAGAGGATGACATGGAGAGTGGGATGCGAGGCCTGGATGACAGCCTTGAGGGCACTGAAAGCCGAGGTCAGGGAGATGATGATATCGAGACTGGGATGTGAGGCCTGGACTACAGCCTTGAGGGCACTGAAAGCCATGGGGATCCTGACACCCCAGAGGACATTGGGGGCTTGAGCCTAGATGAGACCCTGGAGTCCCCTCCATCCATTGGCAGCAACTCAGATGAGGCAGAAGACGAGGGGGGCACTGTGTCACTGCTTCCACTCACACACGCCAGCCCAGATACTGGGAGTACGCGGTCCGATCTAGTTGATATAGCAGAGGAGTCTGCACTGGGTGTTGCACCAGGGCCTAGCGGGCTGCAGCATGGTGACGGGCAGAGGGAACCTCAGGCATGAGCTCTCTGGAGGGTGAGTCCGCACGGGTGTTCGGCTGAGGAGGACTCAGACGAGATTATCGATGTTGGGGCTTATAAAACAAGGGTGGAGGCCACGCATTCTCATATGTTGGGGGCAGTGGCAAGGGTGCCGGACAGGCTGTCGGAAGTGGTGAGGATTGTGGAGGAGTCCACCTCCTGCATAGTCGACAGCTCTGCGCACTGCATGAAGCTCATCATTGCCAGTGTGTAGGCGATGGTGGACTCCCAGAGAGACCGTGCAGATCCAGCTGTGATGCTGCAGCTCTTTGGTCATATGGCAGCTGGTATTACAGCACAGGTGCAAGTGAACGATCACATCGGTGCTGGATTGGAGAGGATGGCCGTGGCCCTGGAAGCTCAGAATGCTCTTATGCACTCTGGGTAACAGGCCACGGAGCGTCTTACTGCTGTCATCTCTGGTGGCTTTGAGACTGTGGCTGCACTCATGGAATCTCAGCTCGATGCCACCCGATATCTCAGTGTTGACTTCGCGGCTGGTTCCACCACGGGTCACGGGGGACCTTCCAGTGTGGCGCCACAGCACCAACCTGAGCTCCCTCAGATTGGTGGTGGTGTGCCCCCGGGTAGTAACGCAGGTTCCTTGGACCAGGATCATGATGATGTGCTCATTCAGGATCACACCATTCCTGACCCCAAACCTGTCACCCCGCCATTGCCTCCAAGCATGGAGTCGCCCAAGCCAAGGCCAACTGAACCCTCCCAGGAGGGTGCTGACCAGTCTACAGCCGACCCTTCCAGGGCCAGAGCTGGTCGAGGGCATACGCGAAGGACATCTGTAGCTTCTACACAGGAAACACAGCAGCCTTCCCAGACCCACTGAGCAGGCACAGGGGAGACACTGGGGCCTAGTAGTAAGATAGGTTCGCCTAAGAGGGGAAAAGCACAAGGGTGAGAAATTATGTTATGTTCATTTTTTGCACGGTTGTTTATTATGTAATACATCTTTATTTTGTCTTCCTATATCTGAGCAGGTGCATAATTTGACGGTGGGCAATGATGGATGAAGGGACTCATTGAGATGGCCATGGAAAAGCAAAGCTGAAGGGTCATGTGGGCATTAAAACATCTGAAACGAGCAGCAATGAGACGAGTCTGCAGTTCCCTTTCAGGGTTCGGATGGTGACGATGTCCCTTGGGTGGCTGGCGATGCACATCCTGGTCCTCCTCCTCCTTCTCCTCCTCCTGCTGCTGCGCCTCCTGAGGTGCTACTGCTGAATCGACCTCCAACGGCTGGCCCCTCATGATTGCCAGGTTGTGAAGCATGCAGCAGACGACTATGAAGATGGAGACCCACTCAGGCAAGTACTGCAACACTCCACCAGAGCGGTCCAGGCAACAGAACCGCTGCTTGAGGATCCCAATGCCATGCTCAATTATGCACCTGGTGGCGGAATGAGAGTCGTACGCATGTTCGCCAGCAGTCCTGGGATTGTGAAGAGGAGTCAGCAGCCAAGTGGACAGGGGATATCCCTTGTCCCCAAGCAGCCAATCACAATCCTGGTTTAGTCCCAAGAAGATGGCGGGCACTCTGCGCTGGCGCAGGATGAAAGCATCGTGGCTGCTGCCTGGATATCGGACATCAACCAGCGTGATCCTGCGCTGGTGGTCGTACACCAGCTGGACGTTGAGGGAGTGGAATCCCTTTCTGTTCATCAACATTTCTGCATGATTTTGTGGTGCTCTCAGTCCGACGTGTGTGCAGTCGATGGCCCCCTGAACCCTGGGGAGCCCTGTAATCCGGACAAATCCGGCCTGCCATTCCCTGCTCATGGGGAAACTAATATAGTGCACTCTTCTCCTGTAGAGAGCATCTGTGACTTGACAGATGGAGTGATGGGTGGAGAACTGAGAGATATTAAAAATGTCTGCAGTTACAGACTAGAAAGAGCCAGTTGCATAGAAGTGCAGGGCAATAGTTACTTTTGTTTCAACGCTCAGAGTTGTCCTCGGCCTTGTCTGAGGCTGCAGATCTGAGTGCAGAAGAGTGCACAGCTCCCTTAGGATATCTTTCCTGAATCGGAGCCTTCGCAGACATTGCTCATCTGTGAGCTCCAGGAAGGAAAACTGATGTCGGTACACCCTGGCACGGTAGGGCCTCCTTCCCCCAGGTCTGTGCTGGGCCCCTCTGATGGCAGCTGGCTGATTGCCTTCTCCCTCATCCTCTTGATGCTCCTCAGCCTTTACAAGTTGAGGTGATCCGGGGCTCTATGTTCCCGGGTTGATCGCCTGAGTTGAAGTCCTGGCATCGGTGAGTTGGTCGAATCATTGCTGCACTGCAGCGCGGCTGGTCTGATCGGACTGTCGGGCATGGTGGGTTCATCGTCGTGGTTGACTGCGAGGTTGATTGCTTGTTGAGTGTGTGTTGGTAGATCAATGATGGTAATGTCCTCTTCAAACTGTTCTTGGTTGCCAGTGAATCACAGTTCGGTCTGATCCAAATGCTTTCTGCACGTTTGCCCATTCAAAAGTTTGAAACAAACACTCTATTCCCCTCCTTGGCTAAAACAGTGCCAGCAACCCATTTGGGACCATGACCGTAATTAAGAACAAACACAGGGTCATTAACCTCAATGCCACGCGATACAGCTGCGCGATCGTGGTACACGTTATGCCGGTGACGCCGGGTTTCTACATGATCATTGAGATCCGGGTGGTCTAAGGAGAGCCTGATTTTGAGTGCCCTTTTCATTAACAATTCTGCAGAGGGAACACCAGTAAGCGAGTGGGGCCACGTCCGGTAGCTGAGCAGAACCCGAGATAACCAGGTCTGCAGGGAACCGTCCGTCACGCGTTTCAAGCTCTGCTTGATAGTTTGAACTGTCCATTCCACTTGGCCATTGGATGCGGGCTTAAACGGGGCAGACCTGACATGCTTGATGCCATTGCGGGTCATGAATTCGTTGAATTCCGAAACATGGTCCATTGTCACTAACAAGGGTGTCAGGCAAACCAGGGGTGGCGAACATGGCCCGGAGGCTTTCAATGGTGGCAGTGAATGTACATGATGACATTATTATACATTCAATCCATTTACAGTAAGTGTCCACTGCTACTAGGAACATCTTTCCTAGAAAGGGGCCAGCAAAATCTACGTGGACCCTGGACCACAGGGTCATGACCACAGCCTCAGTGGGGCCTCTCTTGGTTCATTGCTCAACTGTGAGTGAGTGTTACATTGGTGTATGCTTGACTCCAATTCCGAGTCAATGCCAGGCCACCAAACGTGTGACCTGGTGATAGCCTTCATCATGACTATGCCTGGGTGGGTACTGTGTACGTCGCGTATAAATGTTTCCCTACCTTTTTTTGGCAAACTACGCGATTCCCCCATAGGAGACAATTCGAATGGATGGACATTTCATCCTTGCGTCAGTAAAATGGCTTAATTTCGTCTTGCATTTCCTCGGGAACCGTCAACCAGCTCCCATTAAGGACACAGCTTTTTACTAGTGATAGCACAGGGTCCTGGCTAGTCCAGGTCCTGATCTGGCAAGCCGTGACGGGTGACCCCTCGCTCTCAAAAGCAAGTCTGCGGGTTGCGCCATTCCCACCCCCGTGGTGGGCAATGGTAGCCGACCTAGGGCATCCGCACAGTTCTCAGTGCCTGGTCTGTGGCGGATTACATAATCAGACACAGATAACGTTAGTGCCCATCTTTGGATGTGCGAGGAAGCATTGGTGTTAATACCTTTGCTTTCTGAGAACAGCGAAATGAGCAGTTTGTGGTCGGTTTCAAGTTCGAACCGGAATCCAAATAGGTATTGGTGCATTTTCTTAACCCAGTTTATGCATGCTAATGCTTCTTTCTCAACCATACTGTAGGCTCTTTCAGCCTTAGATAAACTTCTGGATGCATATGCAACCGGTTGCAGTTTGCCTGACACATTTGTTTGCTGTAACACACGAAGGTGCATCACAAGCTAGTACTAAACATTTACACGGGTCATACAATATAAGTAACTTGTTAGAACATAGCAGATTTCTGGCCTTCTTAAAGGCTGTCTCTTGAGATTTACCCCAAACCCAGTCATCACCCTTGCATAGCAATAAATGCAAGGGTTCCAGCAAAGTGCTCAACCCCGGTAAAAAGTTACCAAAATAGTTGAGGAGTCCCAGGAACGAACGCAGCTCCGTCACATTCTGTGGTCTGGGTGCATTTTTGATAGCCTCCGTCTTGGAGTCCGTGGGTCTGTTGCCGTCCGCCGCAATCTTTCTCCCCAGAAATTCAACCTCTGGTGCCAGGAAAGCACACTTGGAGCACTTCAGCCGGAGTCCCACTCTGTCCAGTCGACTTAGAACCTCTTCCAGATTGTGCAAGTGTTCAGTGGTGTCACGACCAGTGATCAGGATGTCGTCTTGAAACACCACGGTGCGTGGAACTGATTTCAGCAGACTCTCATGTTCCTCTGGAAGATGGCTGCACCCGAGCGAATCACAAAAGGGCATCTGTGGTATATGAACAGTCCTTTGTGCGTGTTGATGCACGGCAATTTTTTCGAGGTTCAGCCAGCTCCTGTGTCATGTAAGCAGAGGTTAGATCCAGCTTGGTGAACGACTTCTACCCTTTTGCATTGTGAACAGGTCATCCGCTTTGGGTAGTGGATACTGGTCCTGTAATGAGACTCGGTTGATCGTTACCTTGTAGTCCCCGCAGATTCTGACCATCCCATCGCTTTCAACACCAGAACAATTGGACTGGCCCATTCGCTGAACTCGACTGACGATATGATCCCCTCTCGTTAAAGTCTGTCCAGCTCGATCTCGACTTTCTCTCTCATCATATATGGAATCACTCGGGCCTTGTGATGAACGGGTCTTGCATCAGGGACAAGATGGATCTTCACTTTGGCGCCTGTGAAGTTGGTGATGCCTGGCTCGAATAATGACGGGAATTTGTTTAGCACTTGGGCGCACGAGGCGTCATCCACCAAAGACAGTACTTTGATGTCGTCCCAGTTCCATTGGATCTTTCCTAGCCAGGTGCTAGCAGATTTTTGATGAGGCCATATATCGTGGACCCACAAACGGTGAGGAGAATCGCCCTGCACTTGACCGCGGTCTCTTCCGTATCCAACTCGTTGGCCATGATGTACTGGCCAAGATGCTCAATGGAGGCTTCCCAATCATTACCCTCAACAAATCTCTCAAGAATACCAATGGCAGCCATAACCACGTGAAAGTTCGTGATCTGTTACTCGTCGCCAATTGTTATATTCAGAATAACTCCACAAGACTGTATGCTGTAAGCTCAAACTAGTGTGAACTTGGTCTCTTTAATGTAACTCCAGAGTGAGGAAGCAGCATGGTAGTCTGCCTTTTATACCTGCTTGCCCAGGGTGTGCAGTTGACCCTTGGATCTCCCACAGTTGCGCCCCCTGGTGGCAAGTCTTACACACTAGTAAAGTTTACATACATAACAGGATCAGCCATGATCGTATTAAATGGCGGAGCAGGCTCGAGGGGCTGTATGGCCTACTCCTGCTCCTATTTCTTATGTTCTTATGTTATGTTCTAGATGTTGAGAAGTTGTTTCCACTGGCTGAAGAGTCTAAAACTAGGGGGAATAGTCTCAGAATAAGGGGTATGCCATTTACGACTGAGATGAGGAGGAATTTCTTTACTCAGAGGATTGTGAATCTCTGGTATTCGCTTCCCCAAAAGACTGTGAATATTCAGACGTGCACAGTGCGCAATCAGCCCCCTCCCCTACCTACAACTTAACTTCTTGATAGCTTCCCTAGCTCGATCTTGAGACTCAATCCAGTGGGCTGCACCAGGACACCAGTTTGGCACCCCGTAGCTTCCGGAGCCTCAAAATTGCAGCAGCCTCTTTGCTGCCAGAATGGGAATCCGATTAACTCACTCCGCCCAACAGTCAAACTAGACCCCCAATGTATACATGTATTCTGCAGGTTCAATCAATGGACCGCCAATTTTAAAACTGAGGAAAAAAGTCTGCTGAAAGAAGTGGATGTGCATTAATGCGAATGTGTGTCATAACGTCCCTGTACATCAATCTAGGGTAGCATCCCCAACTGATGCAGTGGGACACCATATGCACAATCACAAATATATTACATTTATAATGTACATTTAATGTAGGAGAACATCCCAGTGCACTTCACAGGAGCGTAATTAGGCAAGAACCGACACCGAGCCAAAGGAAGAGATATTAGGAAGGGTGGCTGAAAGCTTGGTCAAAGAGGTAGGTCATAAGGAGCGTCTTAAAGTTGGAGAGACGGAGAGGTTTAGGGATGGAAATCCAGAGCTTAGGCCTTAGACAGCTGATAGGCATGTCCACCAATGGTGGGCCGAAAGGAAATGGGGATGTGTAAGAGGCCAGAGTTGGAGGAATGCAGAGTTCTTGGAGAGTTGTAAGGCTGGAGTAGGTTACAGGGATAGGGAGGGACGAGGTCCTGAAGGAAGAGAATTTTTAATTTGAGGCATTGTGAGCCAATGTAGATCAGCAATGATGAGGATGATGGGTGAGAGGGACTTGGTGTGGGTTAGGATACGGGCAGCAGACTTTTGGATGAGTTCAAGTTTATGGAGGGTTCAAGATGGAATGTCGGGCAGGAGAGCATTGTATTAATCGAGTCTGGAAGTAACAAAGATATGGATGAGGGTTTCAGCAGCAGATGGGCTGAGGCAGGGGCATGGACAGGTGATGTGATTTTGATTAGGGCCTTTTCATTGCTATGGCAGGGGCATAAACTTGATTGGAGAAGTTCAAACATTATGTTGCAGGAAAGATGGGCACGGATTTGGGAGGCGATAACACATTGAAGGACTTTAGAAAGGAAAGGGAGGTTGGAAATGGGGTGGCAATTTGCAAAGACAGATGGGTCAAGGGCGGGTTTTAAGGAGTGGTGTCATGACGGCAGATTTGAAGGGCGGGGACAGTACCTGAGGAGAGGCAACTGTTAACAGTATCGGCTAGCATGATGGCCAGGAAAGGAAGTTAGGTGGTCAGCAGCTTAGTGAGAATAGGTTTGAAGGAGCAGGAGGTGGGTACAAGAAAAGCTCGGAGCGGGCATGAGGGGAGATAGGAGAGAAACTAGAGAAAGATGAGGGTTTAGGACTAGGACAGGGGGAAGGAGGCATCCAGCAGAGGCTGCTGAACTGGTAAAGGTGGAGGGGAGAGGGGTTTAAGAAGATGGTTGATAGTGGGGAAAAGAAGCCCAGGGTTATCGATGCATTCCAGGATGATCCTGGAGTAGTTTTGGCAGAGGAGAGCAGGACCCGATAGTGTATGATGTGGTCCAGCCAGACTTGGTGATGGATGGCTGAACTAGTTGTGTGCCAGGTACATTCAAGTCTTCACCTCTTGAACTTGGGAGCAAATATGGGGCCGTACCAGGGTGGCAGAGAATAAGGGTTTTACTGGGACAGAGGTGAGGAGGTGAGGAACTGATTGAGCAGGTAGATAGCTGCTGAAGTATCATGGTGAATAGAGAGCCAATGGCTGGACAGTTGAGAGTTTAAAATCAATGTTGTACTTCTTTACTGTTTCCTTATGTTTCACTGGAGCAAGATTCTATACTGGGATGGGTTTGTTGGGGAGACTCTGTACTGGGATGGGTTTGTTGGGAAGACTCTATTGGGATTAATTTATTGGGGAGACATTTTTCTTGAATAGATTTGTTGGGGGAGAATCCTCTCTTTCCATTGTCCAGGGCCCCAAACACTCCTTTCAGGTGAAACTGCGATTTACTTGTACTTCTTTCAATTTAGTATACTGTATTCACTGCTCACGATGTGGTCTTCTCTACATTGGGGAGACCAAACGCAGATTGGGTGACCGCTTTGTGGAACACCTCCATTCAGTTTGGGTTAGGGTTAGAGTTAACATGACCCCGAGCTTCAGGTCGCCTGTCACTTTAATTCTCCGCTCCATTCCCACTCTGATCCCTCTATCCTTGGTCTCTTGCACTGTTCCAACGAAGCTCAATGTAAGCTCGAGGAACAGTACCTAATTTTTTGTTTAGGCACTTTACAGACTTTTGGACTCAACAATTTCAGACCATAACCCCTGACCATATTTTTTTCTCTCTTTCCTATGGCATTTGTTGATGATTCAGCCATTTCCGTTTACACCTTGTCAAGACACATCTTTGATTTCTTAACTTGTCCCATTGCCATCTCATTTTGCCTTGCACCATCATCCCTTTTGTCTTTTAATCTCTCCTGCCTTCTATCGTATCACAGACCTTCCCTTTTGTTCTTTCCTTTCCTCCCCCATACACTTGCTTAAAAACCTGTTGCATCTCTAACTTTTTCCAGTTCTGACAAAGGGCCATCGACCTGAAATGTTAACTGTTTCTTTCTCCACAGATGCTGCCTGACTGCTGAGCATTTCCAGCATTTTCTGTTTTTTTATTTTACATTAAATAAAGTGAAATTGTGTTAGATGAATCTGTTAGAGATTTTTAAGGTTGTAACTAACAGAGCAGATAAGGGGAAACCAGTGGATATAGTTTATTTGGATTTTCGAAAAGCATTCAATAAGGTGCCACACAAGAGGTTATTACATAAAATTAGGGTTCTTGGGATTTGGGGTAAAATATTCACATGGATTGAGGATTGGTTAATGGACAGAAAACAGAGAGTATGAATAAAAGGGTCATTTTCAGATTGGCAGGCGGTAACTAGTGGGGTGCCGCAAGGATCAGTGCTTGGGCTTCAGCTATTTGCAATCTATATTAATGTCTTAGATGATGGGACTGAGTGTAATGTATCCAAGTTTGCTGAGGAAACAAAATTAGGTGGGAAAGTAAGTTGTGTAGAGGATGCAAAGGGGGTGCAAAGGGATATAGACAGGTTAAGCGAGTGTGTAAGAACATGTATTCAATTCAGGTATTCAAGTCACAGATAGATAGATTTTTAACCAATAAGGGAATTAAGGGTTACGGGGAGCGGGCGGGTAAGTGAAGCTGAGTCCACGGCCAGGTCAGCCATGATCTTATTGAATGGCGGAGCAGGCTCGAGGGGCTAGATGGCCTACTCCTGTTCCTAATTCTTATGTTCTTATGGCAGATGGAATATAATGTGGAGAAATGTGAATTTATCTACTTTGGTAGGAGAAATAGAAAAGCAGAATATTTTTAAATGGTGAGAGATTGGGAAATGTTGGTGTTCAGAGAGACCTGGGGGTCCTTATACACAAATCACAGGAAGTTAACATGCAGATACAGCAAGCAATTAAGAAAGCAAATGGTATGTTAGCCTTTATTACAAAAGGATTGGAGTATAAGTGTAAAGAAGTCTTACTGAAATTATATAGGGCATTGGTGAGACCACACCTGGAGTACTGTGTACAGCTTTAGTCTCCTTACCTAAGGATATACTTGCCTTAGAGGGAGTGAAACAAAGATTCTCTAGACTGATTCCTGGGGTGGGGGGATTGTCCTATGAGGGTGAAATTGAGTAGACTAGGCATATATTCTCTAGAGCTTAGAAGAATGAGAGGTGATCTAATTGAAACATATAACATTTTTAAGGCGCTTGAAAAAGTAGATGCTGGGAGGATGTTTCTCCTGGCTGAGGAGTCTAGAATTAGGGGGTCACTGTTTCAGAATAAGGGGTCAGCATTCAGGACTGAGATGAGGAGAAATTTCTTCACTCAAAGTGTCATGTATTCTACATGGCTACTGTTGGTGCTATCTCAAGGTGTGCCACCAGAGGGCACAGCAGTGGGAGACTCGTAGGTTATCTGTACAGGTGTGCCTGGCCTAGTATAAAAGGCAGGCCACCAGGTGTGATCCTCACTCTGGAGTAACTAATAAATGACTAAGATCACTACAGTTCAAGTACAACACACTGCCTCGTGGAGTCATTGTTAGAGCATCCAAGGACATAACAACTGGCGACGAGGTTACGAGGTTACGAACTTCAACGCGGAAATGGCTACCCTTGGTACGTTGCAGTAGTTCGCCGATGGTGATGATTGGGATGCCTTTGTGGAGAGGCTAGAACACTTCTTCACAGCAAACGATGGCAGGAGATGGCCTGGCTGCACTGGCTGATAAGCGCCGCACTATCCTGCTAACCAGTTGTGGGCCCAACGTCTATGGCCTCGTCAGGGACTTGCTGGCACCAGCAAAGACAATGACCAAGTCTTACAAGGAGCTCAAGATAACCATGATCCAGGATCAAATCAAGCCCAAGGAGAGCATCCTCACAGCCAGACACAGGTTCTATGCCCACCGAAGGCCAGGAAGTCGCGAAGTACGCCGCAGACCTCAGGAGGCTGGCGGCACCATGCGAGTTTGGCACCCACCTCAACGAAGCGCTGCGGGACATTTTTGTCA
Source organism: Pristiophorus japonicus (assembly GCF_044704955.1). Lineage (NCBI taxonomy): Eukaryota > Metazoa > Chordata > Chondrichthyes > Pristiophoridae > Pristiophorus > Pristiophorus japonicus. Next base: position 183,090,170 of record NC_091980.1, on the reverse strand, counting down.
TTGGAATTGGCCATGAGGGCCTTCTTCTCAAGTGACTGTCGGCGGATACCACAGTCACACTGCAGAAGGCCATCTCCGTGAGCCAGACATTTATGATCTTGATCTGCGGCTCCAGGCCCTCAGGACTCAAACCCGGCAGGTACTGTGCACAGAGTGGTGCCGTTCAGGGAGTGGACTGTAGAGCGCAAATCCTCTCAGGGAAGAGAGAACAGGTCCCCCGAGTCCCTTAGCTCAGAGTCTGCCGAGGGGAGCTACTCGAGTAGCACCATGCCGGCGTTGCGGAGGGAATCACAGGGCTCACCAGTGCCGTTTTAAAGACTATGTTTGCAAAGGCTGCAGCACAAAGGGCCACCTCCAGTGAATATGTAAGAGAAATAAGACTCACTGTGTCGATGAGGAGTCCACAGATGGCCATGAATCCAGTGTGGATTATGAATTGTTAGACAGAGAGGCAGCCAGTCCCATGGGGAGGTACAAAGAATGTTTACCTGCACCACCGAGTGCTCCCCGCTGAAGGTGGATGTCGAGATAGAGGGAAGTCCAGTCTTCATGGAAGTGGACACGGGGCGAGCCTGTCAGTGATGAATCAAGGAGCCTTTGAGAGGCTATGGGACAATCCGGCTGAACGACCCGAGTTGGCCCCAGTTCAGGCAAAGCTGTGCACCTACGTTAATGAAATCCTTCCAGTCGTTGGTAGTGTGAATGTAAAGGTACTCCATGATGGTGCGATGCACAAGTTACCTCTGTGGATTGTTGCAGGTGATGGACCAACGCTGCTCGGCAGAAGGTGGATGGAGAAGATCCATTGGAAATGGGAAGACTTCACCCCTCCGGCGATCGAAGCCCTCTGCGCTCAGAGGCAAAGCAAGCCCTCACCTGAGTGCGGACCTGGTACCGGAGAGCAGACCAACACAGCACCCGAGACACAGACTGCTCAGCATGACTGCATGAGATGATCCACCTGAGATGACCCGAACGCACCTTCCAGGCTCCAACGGCAGGAGGAAGAAAATCGGATCCAGCAGCGACTTCCCAACTGCGGAGGCAGAACCCGGGGAGAAGAGGATCACTGCAGTCGACATCGTGGATGAAGGAAAGATGGCGCCTGAACCATGAGGTGATGCGCTGAAGACAAAGATGGCTGCGGCCAGACCACGAGGTGCAGCACTGATGGAGCAACACGTGGCACCAAACGGAGAAGCGGATTGGGGTAAAGCAAGCAAGGCTCTCTTAAAGGAGGCCTGCAACCCACTACAATTAAAGGGACAGTTCCACACATTTAAGCAATGTAACAGTAATTGTAAGTTAGAGACAAAAGGTGTAACGGATTATGTAAAGTGTGTAACTGATCATGTAAAATGCATAACAGATAATCGGAATTGTATACATGCAACCAGCGAGGAAAAATCGCGCGATCGTGATCGGACCCCTAGAGTGTCCATCATAAGTAAGAAAAAGCTGTGCGATGCAAAATTCCCACTGCACGCAGCCAATGCAACGGGCAGACCCATCAGATGCACACAGGTCCAGTGAGCTACCCAATGCTGTAGCCTGCATCTCAGGGACCAGAGTCAGGCACCACGAAATGTGGCCACAGCAGCCAACACACACGAGCTGCGAAGCAAGTGACCTCAGCAGGGCAACGGCAACGATATTGATACCATGCCCTAGGTCGGCTCCATCTCTCGGACAACCGATGGCACCAACTGCCACGAGTCTGAAGAAGCAGACTGCACCAAGGCCATACCCCTAGATGTAGGGTCACCCACCACTGTTCCCCCAGAGGAAACAAGCACCAGCCAGGGTTCCAAACCAAATGACGCTCAGGCCAGCGAGTCAGCAGTTCCCTGTGCACTGCTAGACGACAGCTCCTCAGGGAGCAGCTGGGACCCAGGGCGTAAAGAAAGGACAGGGAGGTCACAGACATCTGTGCACCGGCCTGATGCTAGGGGCCACGGTAACAGTCCCGAGAGCAGGTTACGTGAGCCAACCGGGTTCCCACTGCCGGCACCGGGCACTGAGCCGCCACCAGACTGCAGGGACACAACCCAGCAGCTCCGGAACTAGATTGTCCTCACGCACCGGTCACCGCATCGACAAGGCATCTAACATACTTGTGCACCACGGAACCACAAAAAAAAATGCAAAACCCACCTACCTGAACTTGAATGTATATGAATGTCAGGAGCCCCCGCTACATCAACGTGGGAAGGGGGCCGGTGGGGGGGGGGGGGGTGGAGAATGGAGTGATCAGGAACACACAGACACAAACAGCAACCACCAGCACACTACTGCACCAACTACCCACTCAAGTTTGAGCTGGCCTGCCAGAAGTCAACCAGACAAAACCCACATAGAGCTAAGCCCAGAGCACAGTCAATGCAGAGATGATTTGCACTGAGGGTTCAGGGGGGAGTGATGTCATGTATTCTGCATGGCTTCTGTTGGTACCATCTCAAGGTGTGCCACCAGAGGGCACAGCAGTGGGAGACTCGTAGGTTACCTGTACAGGTGTGCCTGGTCTAGTATAAAAGGCAGGCCACCAGGTGTGATCCTCACTCTGGAGTTAACTAATAAAGGACTGAGGTCACTACAGTTCAAGTACAACACACTGCCTCGTGGAGTCATTGTTAGAGCATCTAAGGGCACAACACAAAGGGTTGTGCATCTTTGGAGTTCTCTACCCCAGAGAGCATTGAATGCTCAGTTGTTGAGTATATTCAAGACAGAGATCAATAGTTTATTGGATACTAAGGGAACCAAGAGATATGGGGATAATTTGGGAAAGTGGAGTTGGTGTAGATGATCTTATTGAATGGCTGAGCAGGCGAGAATAATGGCTTATTCTTGCTCCTATTTCTTATGTTCTTATAAATTCTGGGCATCATTCTTTCAGCCCTCTCCAAGCACATTTATTCTCTCACTTCCCTTGAACGGGTGAGGATGTGGGCAGGAGAGAGTACTCTGAAAGAATTATATTTATTTGGCTCATGCAAATCAAACCTATTACTAAAGCAAGCCAATATGTTAAAGTTCAGTACATGTCCTCAATATTTACATAAAGGTTATTGAATAATTATTCAGCTGAAGTACAGAAGGTTAACTCTACTGAAACTCTTCTCACACTCACCTGTCCACAACGAAAAAGCAGGACACATGTGGGCCTCCAGCTGAAGTACCTCCATCTGTTGCTTTTTCGCACATTAATACGGAGTTATGGGAAACGTATCCATCATCTGTTCTTGCAGTGCCTTCGTGTTGATAGCACTGATCCTGGGAGAGTATTCTATAGCAGTGCTGTAAGTATGTCTCTGTTATGGATTAATATGTAGCTTTCTTTTTCCTTCCTGGTTTACTTTAGGAAAGTCAAAAATATGTACTACCTGTGTTAAGTGTGTAAGCAAAGCAAGAGTGTCTGTGCAGAAACCATTACCCTTCAAATTTCCTTAGGGGTTCTCCTGATCAGGTGGCACAACTTTGGTGCAATCTTCGGTTTATACGGGGTCTCCGGAGAAATTACAGCATCTGATTGGGAGAACCAAACTACCCCATTTCCCCTTTGTAAATTTCTAGTGTTACTGTCTGGTGCAGGTTACAAAGGTTACAGGGGAAGGAATTCAGGAACAGATTCAGCTCTTTTATCTGAAGCAATATTTCCTTCCTCATTCTATGTTTAAATGGAATCGTCTCTGTTTATTGCTGATCCTGCCTATTGTCCCTTAATTTGTGCAAGCTTTTCAGTCGCACATTCAATTTGATCAGTTTCTTGCTATGTGTTAACACGTTCCTCTGTGATCAATGTAATCAATATTTTCATAGAACAACAGAAATGCAAGCTACGTATTTGAAAATGATTTTAGTTAGGTTAACAGCAGAGGATGTGTGAATTATTGGATAGTTTAGTCCAAAAGACATCACCAAAATACTTGAAATTGTATTCTTGTGGTGCTGCTTAGACCTGTGGTAAATCCTTACCGTCTCCAAACTTTTGTATAAATCTGCCAAGAGATGCATAGTCGGAGGGACCAATTACTGTGAACAAAAGCGGAAGTGAAGAATTAAAGATTTGATTAGAACAACGCAGATTATGGGGCGATATAATAGAAGTTTTTTAAATTGTGAAAGGATGGGACGGGGTAGGTAGAAGCAGAGTATCTCCAGTAGTTGAGGGGTCCAGAATGAAAGGCCATAGATACAAGATTAAATGTAAGAGATTTAAAACAGAGGGCAGGAAAAACTTCTTCACAGAGAGTTATGAGGCTGTGGAATTCACTTCCAGGGTTAGTGGTGGAGGCAGAAACTATGGGGCAGATTTTGCAGTTGTTGGCATCCAAATAGAATACGAACATACCTGATGGGGACCCACCTTCGCGAACATACTGCTTGATGATGCATACTGGAGGCCAGTGTGATGGTCCACGGATCTCTGGGGTGCAGTGTTGCAGAAGCATACCTGGGATCACGTGGGTCTGGTCCTCCAATCAGTGGAAGCGTTGAGTTTCCTATTACATTTCTTGTAATTGAAGAGCAGGTTCTATCGACAGACAAAGGAATTAATGGTCCATAACTGACTGCAAGTTAAAAATATGCTGCTTTGCGTCTCTCACTTTGGATGTAATTTCAGAATAATTATGACTAGGAGAATAAATAGTTGCAAAATGACCCGCTCTCTCCCTCTCTCTCTCTCTCTCACCCACCGAAAAAATTATTTGTGCTGATATTATAATAATCTCCGCTGATGTTATAGTAATATGATCGCGTTAGTAGCCTGGATCTGAAAAATCTGTACATTGATCATTGGAGGTGTTTCGGACAGTTTTACAATTCATTACATCACATTCTGGAGCTAATAGAATGCGTAACTCTACTAATCCCCTTACGGCTGATGCAAATAGGCCGTTAACCAGTTTGCACCAGCTGTAAAATTTTCACACGTAGTTGCTGGGCAGTTGGTGGGCAATTACCCCAAGTCTGCGCCAACAACTTGGCTTCCCAAGGCGAAGCGGATGATCTGTTAAGTCATAACTTGACAGGTTGCCAGTTTGGGATTTAGCGCATGTGCAAGCATTTGCGCAAATCCCGAACTTGTGTTCCATTTCAAAGGTGGCTTGACGACATACTCTCAAATTGAGTGTACGACTGAAAAGCACAAATTAAGCAACAATAGGCAGGATCAGCAATGAACAGAGACGATCCCAGTTAAACGTTGAATTGGGGGAGGGAAATATTGCTTCAGATAAAAGAGTTGAATCTGCTCCTGAATCAACATTCAAAGATTAGATTGGATAGGTGGATGAAGAAATAGGAGATAAAGGGATATGAGAATAAGATGGGTAAATATGATTAGAACTTTTTACTCGCATGGAGGGTAAATGAAGACATGGACTGGTTGAGTTGAAAGTCCTGTTTTTTTGTATTGTAACTTCTAATGATTCCTATGACAAGGCTGAAAAACTTTTACCTAAAAGGATAATGAAGGCAGTTTGGAAAGGGAAAGAAAGATGATGAGGTGGTACGATATGTTTCAAAAATGGATGCAAGCTCCGAGTCATTCCATCTATTTATTGAAAAACAAAGGGAGAAACCTGTGATGTGGAATCAAACTCAAAGTGGGATGTTCCATTGGCTTAAAGCCTGGTGTAGATTCAGTTTCTAACTCAGTGCTACTGAGATATATGCCATACATGATTAGTTTTCTTAATAACTGACAATATTTTCAGGAAATTGTATTCAGGAATGATCAGTAATCACAGTGGAATCCTATTAATTTTCCACTGTGGCTAATGGACATCCCTTTATCATATCCACCTTCATTTCTGCATAGCCTACATTTACAATCAAGCTCCAATTATCCAGTCTTTTATTATTCACTCATGATTCTCTGGGAGATGGGTAAACAGCAGTTGGAGTTGGGGTTGGACCATACCTTTCAATTCTGGCCTGCATTCGTTTTACACACATTTTAATGACATTTCCATACACACTTCAGATCAATCAGATCAGGGATTTGGCCAATTCACATTGCACGTTTTGCAGGGCGATACAAACTCCATTCAGAATAAAGTGCACTGCGCAGACTCATTCAATTTAGGTTGAGGTTTCATGTCAAGCCATGTCATGTCTTTTGTTGGGCATTTTTTTTAAACAAAAATCACTGGGCTTGTTTTAACAGTTTAGAGCAAAAGACAATGTAGATGAAGTGAGTGGGCAAAATAGAGGCAGTTCAACATGGAAAAGTGTGAGGTCATCCACTTTGGACCTAAGAAAGATAGATCAAAATATTTTCTAAATGACGAGGTTAGGAACTGTGTAGAGCAGTGAGATTGAGGGGCCCAATACAGAAATCACTAAAAGCTGGTGGACAGGTACAATATATAATTAACAAGACTAATGGAATGTTGGTCTTTACCTCAAAAGGGTTGGAATACAAAGGGATGGAACTTATGTTACAGCTGTACTGACTCTGGTTAAAGAAAGAAAGAAAGAAAGAAAGAAAGAAAGAAAGAAAGAAAGAAAGAAAGACTACATTTAAATAGTGGATTTCATGACCACCAGATGTCTCAACGCTCTTTACAGCCAATGAAGTACTTTTGGAGTGCAGTCACTGTTGTAATGTGGGAACCGGGGTTGCCAATTTACGCACAAGCAAGCCCCCACAAGCAACAATGTGATAATGACCAGATAAACTGTTTTTGTTATGTTGATTGAGGGATAAATATTGGCCAGGACACCGGGGATAACTCCCCTGCTCCTCTTTGAAATAGTGCCATGGGATCTTTTATGTCTACTTGAGAGGGCAGACGGTGCCTCGATTTAATGCCTCATCTGAAAGACAGCACCTCCGACAGTGCAGCACTCCCTCAGCACTGCTGGAGTGTCAGCTTAGACCCCATCTGGAGCACTGCATTCAGTTCTGGGCACTGCAACTCAGGAAGGATATATTGGCCTTGGAAGGAGTGCAGGGCAGATTCACAAGAATTATACCGGGGCTAAAAGGGTTAAATTATGAAAACGGATTTCATAGACTAAGCTGTATTCCCTTGAATATAATAGTTCAAGGATGATCTCATAAAGGTGATGATTAAAGGAGTTGCTAGTGTCGATAGAGAGAAACTATTTCCTCTGGTAGGGAGTCTAGAACCTTAAAATTAGAGCTAGACCATTCATGGGTGATGTCATGAAGCACTTCTTCACACAAAAGGTAGTGGAAATCTGGAACTCTCTCTTGCAAAAAGATGCTGAGGCTGGGGGTCAATTGAAAATTTCAAAAGTGAGATTGATAGATTTTTGTCAGGCAAGGATATTAAGAGTTATGGAACCAAGGCAGGTAGATCGAGTTAAGATACAGATCAGCCATTATCTAATTAAATGGTGTAACAGGCTGGAGGAGCTGAATGGCCTACTCCTCTTCCTATGTTCCTATAAGTTAGAGATTTGGGTTAGTTCTTTTATCAGTGTTGATCCACTAATTTTAACTATGGCGGATAATCAAGTTTCTACTGTGCCTATATTAAAATCTGCTCATCATTTCTTAGCCCATTCAATAAATTAGATCCCTTTGAATGGTGTCAATTTCTCTCTTATACTTGCACTTCTCACCAGGAATACTCTATATTGGTGACTAGTGAACATTTCACAGTGACTTGTTCCGGGACGCTATTGTTTACACTATTCAGAAATAGATCGAAGTGGGAGGTTCTTGTAATAATACTATAACATTTGCTGTTGATACCAAACTACATGGCCAGATAGCTGGTGGAAAGGGGAATGATTGCACTCAATAAAATTTGGACAAATGGTGTGTATAGGTAAATAAATAAGAACAAAACATAATAAATAGGAGCAGTAGGCCATACGAGCCTGCTCAGCCATTCAATAAGATCATGGCTGATCATAGATGGGGTCAGGCTTCGAGTTGGTCGAAGGGACTCTATGGCGGTGTTTAACTGGCTGAAGGGGCTCCGGAGCTAGCCCAGGACAACACAGGAAACTACCCGAAACCACTGCTCAACACACCTAGCTTGCGCTCGGGCCCCCGGCAGCATCCAGGCATCCAGGCCTCTCCCCGGTGGCGTCCGGGCCCCCTTCGGGGATGACTAGGCCTCTACTTCTCCACAGTGCTCCGGGTGTGGTCTGGCCAGGGCTTTGTGCAGCTGCAGAGGGCTGGCAGCGCCCATGGAGCAGTGCCAAGGGAATAACCTACTACTGACTTACATTTGAAACTTTTAATCAACTTTTAAAATTTTAACCAACTTGAGAAACTTTTTAAACAATTTGGGAAAACTTTTAAACTTTTAAACAACTTGGAGAAATTTTTTAAAACCTCTGGAGAAACTTTTAAATAACTTTGGAAAACTTTTTTTTTAAACTCTGGAAGTAACTTTTAAAACATCCGTCAGAACTCCAGCGGACTATTGACCTTCCTAATGCCTGCCCCCAACCAAGCCTCGGCCCCCTACCATCAAGGGCGCTACTTGGCGCCGAGCTTGCGGCCAACATCTCGCCATAGGCAATTAGGCTCATACAGTGGTGCCTGGTCTCCAGTCGTCTTGGACCCCCTTGCCACTGGACCGACCTTGCTCACCTAAGCCCGTGTGGTTGCCGGTGTGCAATGGCCACCCCCAAGTTAAAAGAACTCACGCACAAGCATCGTCCACTTCGTTAACATGACGTTCGGGACCTGGAGCGTCAGGACCCTCATGCACAATTCCAATGGCGAAAGGCTGGAACACCACACTGCCATAGTTGCCCGGGAACCAAGATGCTTTGGCATCGACATCGCCGCTCTAAGCGAGACCCGGCGGGCAGGGGAAGGCCAGCTCAAGGAACAAGGTGGAGGTTACACCTTTTTCTCGAAAGGAAAACCAGAGGAAGAACGCCGCCTTCACAGAGTCGGCTTCATCATCAAAAATGAACTGGTCGATCGCCTCAAAGACTCCCCCTGCGGGGCTAACGAATGCCTCATGACTCTTCAGCTCACCCTATCCCGCAACCAATGTGCCACAGTCATCAGTGCATACATCCCAACACTCGATGCAACGGATGAGACCAAAGAGGGTTTTTATTCCAACCTCGAAACACCGCTGTCCCGCGTCCCCGCGGGCGACAAATTGATCCTCCTAGGTGACTTCAATGCCAGGGTCGGCAAAGACACAGCTCTCTGGGGAAGTGTGATTAGCAGAGAGGGGGTAGGGAAAGCCAACTCCAGCAGTACCCTACTCCTGACAAAATGTCTAGAACATGAACTCCTCATCACCAACACCCTGTTCCGCCAGAGGGACAAATGCAAGGCACCGTGGCAACACCCTCGCTCCAAACATTGGCACCTGCTTGACTATGTCATCGTTCAAGCCAGGGATCGCAAGGATGTGCGCATCACCCACGCCATGACAGAAGCTGATGAGTGCTGGACAGACCACCGCCTAATCCGATCCATCATTGACATTCACATAGCCCCAAATCAGATGGAACAGCAGAAGCAAAAAAGTCAATGCCGGGGCACTTAAAGACCCAGCTAAGAGAGCCCTATACAGCCAGCGCCTCACACCTAACCTGGCATGCCTTGATGACCCTGAGATGTTGAATGCCCACAGCGCTTGGTCTGCCCTCCAGGCCTCCATAACCAGTGCCTGTGAAGAGACACTTGGTCACTTAACCAGAAAACACCAGGACTGGTTTGATGAGAATGATCAGGAGATCCAAGAACTAATGGATCGTAAGTGCAGAGCATTTCTGAGCCTCAAGCAACAACCCAACTCAGGAGCAGCAAAGCATCATTACAGACAGCTCAAGGCTGAGGGTCTAACAAAAAATCTGGGACCTAAAGAACAGATGGTGGATGGAGAAAGCACAGGAGATACAACAACCGGCCGACAGCCATGATATGCGAGGATTCTTCATCGCAGTCAAGGCCATCTACGGTCCAAACTTCCAAGGCACCACCCCACTCCTGGCCAAGAACGGGAAAACACTCATCAAGGACTGTCAAGGCCCATTGGAAGGAGCACTTCGAAGATCTCCTCAATTGAAACTCTGCCTTTGACTCGAGTGTTCTCGACTCCATCCACCAGCAAGCGACCCGCCACCACCTCAGTGAAACCCCAACTTTGCACGAGGTAGGAAAAGCCATGAGACAGCTTAAGAACAAGGCTATGGGAGTGGATGGAATCGCTGCTGAGGCGCTAAAGTATGGCGGAGAAGCGCTGTTGACTCGGATACATGATCTCATCTCTCTCATCTGGAGGGAGGAGAGCATGCTGGGAGATCTCAGAGATGCAGTGATCATGACCATCTTTAAAAAAGGGGACAAGTCCGACTGTGGCAACTACAGGGGAATCTCCTTGCTATCAGCCACTGGGAAAGTTGTCGCTAGAGTTCTCCTCAACCGTCTTCTCCCTGTGGCCGAGGAGCTCCTCCCGGAGTCACAGTGCGGATTTTGTCCCCTACGGGGCACAACGGACATGATCTTTGCAGCACGACAGCTGCAGGAACAATTCAGGGAGCAGCGCCAGCCCTTATACATGGCCTTTTTCAACCTTACAAAGGCCTTTGACACTGTCTATGGAGCGTCCTCCTCCATTTCGGATGCCCCCAAAAGTTTGTCAAAATCTTTCGCCTGCTCCACGACAACATGCAGGCCATGAACCTTACCAGCGGATCCATTACAAGCCCATTCCACGTCTGGACCGGGGTCAAACAGGGCTGCGTCATCACTCCAACTCTCTTCTCAATATTCCTCGCTGCCATGCTCCACCTCACTGTCAACAAGCTCCCCGCTGGAGTGGAACTAAACTACAGAACCAATGGGAAGCTGTTTAACCTATGCCACCTCCAGGCCAGGTCCAAGATCACCCCAACATCTGTCGTTGAGCTACAGTATGCGGACGACGTCTACGCCTGCATCTGCACACATTCTGAGGCTGAACTCCAGGATATAGCTGACGTATTTACTGAGGCATAAGAAAGCATGGGCCTTACACTAAACATCCATGAGACAAAGGTCCTCCATCAGCCTGTCCTCGCCGCACAGCACTGCCCCCACAGTCATCAAGACCCATGGCACGGCCCTCGACAACGTGGACTGTTTCCCATACCTCGGGAGCCTCTTATCAACAAAAGCAGACATTGATGTGGGGATACAACATCGCTTCCAGTGTACCAATGCAGCCTTCAGCCGCCTGAGGAAAAGAGTGTTCGAAGACCAGGCCCTCAAATCTACCACCAAGCTCATGGTCTACAGGGCTGCAGTAATACCCACCCTCCTGTATGGCTCAGAGGCATGGACCGTGTACAGAAGACACCTCAAGTCACTGGAGATATATCACCAACGATGTCTCCACAAGTTCCTACAAATCCCTGGGAGGACAGGCGCATCAACATCAGTGTCTTCGTCCAGGCTAACATTGTTGTGTATGGAGAAAGGGTCAGACTGAATACTATGAGCTCAAAGTAAAGTGTGACCGTAGTCTTTTATTGCAGGTCTCCAGAGTGCCTCTCCAACATGTTAAGCCTTCTTAAATACCTGTGCTCCCAAGGGATTATGGGATTCCTTGGGACTCTGGGGAACGAGACCTCTGGTGGCTGTACAGAGTAAATACAAGTCCACATATATAACAACATTTGCCCTCCAAAGTCAATAGTGTAACTATTTACAATGTGAGTCGATCTAGGGCCCTTCTTGCCTTGCTTGATTATCTCGGTGTGAAAGCTGGTGTTGTTGAATCATTTGTTGGGCCCTCACTGGGCTGCTGTGCAGCTGGCCTTGCTGGGCTGCCTGATGTGTTGGGCCCAGCAGGGCTTCTGTGGATGATGGGTTCTGCTTCGTGGTCAACCGTGGTGTCGGTTGCCACTGGTGTGTGTGTTGGGGGATCAAAAAAGGTAGGGTCCAAGATCCAAGATGGGTTGCTCAGGGTATTCCGTGAATCTGAGTTTGATTTGGTCCAAATGTTTCCGGTGAATGAGTCCATTTGAAAGTATGACCCGAAACACCCTGCTTCCCTCTTTGGCCACAACAGTGTTGGGAAGCCACTTGGGACCTTGTCCATAATTTAATACAAATAGAGGATCACTGACTTCAATCTCGCGTGACACATTTGCGCTATCATGGTATGCACTTTGTTGAAGCCGCCTGCTCTCTACCTGTTCATGTAGATCAGGGTGAACTAACGAGAGCCTTGTCTTAAGTGCTCTTTTCATGAGCAGTTCAGCAGGTGGGATCCCAGTGAGTGAGTGTGGTCTCATGCGGTAGCTAAGCAGAACTCGAGATAGGCGAGTCTGCAATGAGCCTTCAGTTACCCTCTTTAAGCCTTGCTTGATGGTTTGCACTGCTCTCTCTGCCTGACCATTGGACGCTAGTTTAAATGGAGCAGATGTGTCATGTTTGATCCCGTTACGGGTCATGAATTCTTTGAACTCAGCACTGGCCCGTTGTCACTCACCAGGACATCGGGTAGGCCGTGTGTGGCAAACATGGCCCACAGGCTTTCAGTGGTGACAGCAGACGTGCTAGCCGACATTATCTCACATTCAATCCACTTGGAGTACGCATCTACAACCACAAGGAACATTTTACCCAAGAACGGGCCTGCATAGTCAACGTGTACCCTAAACCATGGTTTGGAGGGCCAAGGCCATAAACTTAGTGGCGCCTCCCTGGGTACATTGCTTAATTGCGAGCATGTATTACATCTGTGAACGCAGGACTCTAAGTCCGCATCGATACTGGACCACCACACGTGGGATCTGGCTATCACTTTCATCATTATGATGCCTGGATGGGTACTGTGGAGGTCATTGATGAGGGTGTTTCTGCCCTTCTTGGGGACCACTACTCGATTGCCCCACAGAAGACAGTCTTTCTGGATAGACATTTCATCTTTGCGCCGCTAGAGCAGCTTTATCTCTTCCTGCATTTCCACTGGGACACTGGACCAGCTCCCGTGAATCACACAGCTTTTGACTAGAGATAATAAAGGGTCCTGGCTTGTCCAGGTTTTTATCTGCCGGGCAGTGACGGGTAATTGCTCACTCTCAAATGCTTCCATAACCATGGCTAGATCTGCGGGCTGCGCCATTTCCACCTCCATGGTAGGCAATGGCAGCTTACTGAGAGCATCTGCACAGTTTTCTGTGCCTGGCCTGTGACGGATGGCGTAGTTGTATGCGGACAACATTAGCGCCCATCTCTGGATGTGGGCCGATGCGCTGGTATTTATCATTTTACTCCCGTAAAACAGAGATATTAGTGGCTTATGGTTAGTTTCCAATTCGAACTTTAGCCCAAAGAGGTATTGATGCATTTTCTTTACCCCATAGACACACGCTAACGCTTCTTTTTCAATCATGCTTTAGGCTCTCTCAGCCTTAGACAGACTCCTGGAAGCATAAGGAACCGGTTGCAGTTTCCCGAAATCATTAGCTTGTTGCAATACGCACCCAACACCATAGGACGACGCATCACATGCTAGTGCCAAACGCTTACATGGATCATACAACACAAGCAATTTGTTTGAGCTTAACAATTTTCTCACTTTTACAAAGGCATTTTCTTGGCTTTTGCCCCAAACCCATTTGCTCCCTTTTCATAGTAAGACATGCAGTGGTTCTAGCAGGGTGCTGAGATCTGGTAAGAAGTTACCAACGTAGTTCAAGAGTCCCAGAAACGACCGTAGCCATGTCACGTTCTGTGGCCTGGGTGCATTCTCGATTGCCTTCGTCTTCACGTTGGTGGGCCTGATGCCGTCCGCCGCAATCCTCCTTCCCAAGAACTCCAATTCAGGCGCCAGGAAAACACACTTCAAGCATTTTAACCTGAGCCCCACGTGGTTGAGTCGACTAAGAATCTCCTCCAGGTTCTGCAGGTGCTCGACTGTGTTCCGACCTGTGACCAAGATGTCGTCCTGGAAGACCACGGTGTGCGGGACTGACTTCAGTAAACTTTCCATGTTTCTCTGGAATATCGCTGCCGCTGATCGGATTCCAAATGGGCATCTGTTATAAGCAAAAAGATCTTTGTACGTGTTGATGCAGGTGAGAGCCTTCGATGATTCCTCCAGTTCCTGCGTCATGTAGGCTGAAGTCAGGTCCAGCTTCGTGAAAGTCTTTCCTCCCGCCAACATTGCAAAGAGGTCGTCGGCTTTTGGTAGTGGGTATTGGTCCTTCAGGGAGAAACGATTGATAGTTACTTTGTAATCACCACAGATTCTGCTGGTGCCGTCTCCCTTGAGGACTGGGACAATAGGATTGGCCCACTCGCTGAACTCGATCGGTGCAATGATGTCCTCTCGTTGCAGCCAGTCTGCTCGATCTCTACCCTTTCCCTCATCATGTATGGTACTGCTCTTACCTTGTGATGGATGGGTCACGCCCCCTGAATTAGGTGGATTTGCATTTTTGCTCCTTGGAATTTCCCAATGCCTAGTTCGAACAGCGAAGGAAATTTGTTTAAGACCTGGGCACACAAAGTGTCATCAGTGGGCGATAGTGCTCGGACGTTGTCCCAGTTCCAGCATATCTTTCCCAGCCAGCTCCTCCTGCCAAGCAGTGTGGGACCATCGCCCGGTACCACCCAGAGTTGTAGCTTGTGCACCACTCCATCGTAGGAGACCTTTACGGTAGCACTGCCGATTACAGGAATCAGTCTTTAGTGTAAGTTCTTAGTCTTGTGCGAACTGCAGTTAAGACTGACCTTGAGGCCTTGTTGCACCACAACCTTTCGAAAGTCTTTTTGCCCATGATGGACTTGCTCCATTGACACCGGGAGTCCATTTGGTTCAACATTTAGCATTATCGGGGGACAATTCATGGTGAATGTGTACACCCCATGTACCTCTGCCTCCTCTATCTGAGGCTCTGGTTCGTAGTGATCCTCCGTCAGTCTGTCCTCCTCTGCAACATGGTGGTTTGCAGGTTTAACAGGCTTAGCAGATCGCCTGCACACTCGTTGGAGGTGTCCCATTGTTCCACAGCCCTTGCAAACGTATCCTTTCAATCAGCATGAATGGAAACGATGATCACCCCCGCAGCGCCAACAAGGTGTTAATGGCCTTGCATTCATCACCTTTGATGGTGGACTCTGAGACATCTGCGGACATGTAGCTGCAGGTATGTGTGACCTGCCCTGTACGTAACGATTCGAAAACAACATCACTTTGTTCACAGTTCTTGTAGCAGCATTGTATGCTGAGAGATTTGCTTAGTATTGTCACTGGTGGCAATGAACGTCTGGGCTATCGCTATGGCCTTACTCAAGGTTGGGGTCTCTGCAGTCAAAAGGTTGCGAAGTATGGTTTTGTTGCCAATGCCAAGTACAAAAAAGTCTCTGAGCATGTGCTCCAAATGTCCTTCAAATTCACAATGTCCTGCACGGCGTCTCAGCTGGGCGGCATAACTCGCCACTTCCTGGCCTTCAGACCTTTGTAGGTGTAGAACCGGTACCTCGCCATCAGAACGCTTTCCTTCGGGTTCAAATGCTCTTGGACCAGTGTGCACAAATCGTCGTATGATTTCTCCGTGGGTTTCGGTGGAGTGAGCAGGTTCTTCATGAGGCCATACGTTGGTGACCCACAGACGGTGAGGAGGATCGCTCTACGTTTGGCAGCGTACTCTTCCCCATCTAGCTCGTTGGCCACGAAGTATTGGTCGAGTCGCTCCACAAAAGTTTCCCAATCATCTCCCTCCGAAAATTTCTCCAGGATGCCCACTGTTCTCTGCATTTTTGGGTTCGCTATCTGGATCTCATCGCCAGTTGTTGTGTATGGAGAAAGAGTCAGACTGAACACTGTGAGCTCAAAGTAAAGTGTGACCTTAGTCTTTTATTGCAGGTCTCCAGAGTGCCTCTCCAACCTGTGAACCCTTCTTAAATACCTGTGCTCCCAAGGGATTATGGGATCCCTTGGGACTCTGGGGAATGAGCCCTCTGGTGTCTGTACAGAGTAAATACAAGTCCACATATATAACAAACATCCCTAGCATTGAAGCACTGACCACACTCGATCAGCTTCACTGGGCATGCCACATTGTTCGCATGCCAGACACGAGACTCCCAAAGCAAGTGCTCTATGTGGAGCTCCTTCACGGCAAACGAGTGGGCAGCGAAAACGTTACAAGGACACCCGCAAAGCCTCCCTGATAAAGTGCGACATCACCACTGACATCTGGGAGTCCCTGGCCAAAGACCACCCTAAGTGGAGAAAGTGCATCCGCGAGGGCGTTGAGCACTTCGAGTCTCAACGCTGAGAGCATGCAGAAATCAATCACGGGCAGCGGAAGGAGCATGCGGCAAACCAGTCCCACCCTTCCCTTCACTCGCCGACTGTCTATCCCACTTGTGACAGAGTCTGTGGCTCTTTCATTGGACTGTTCAGCCACCAAAGTACTCACTTCAGGAGTGGAAGCAAGTCTTCCTCGATTGCGAGGGACTGCCTATGATGATGATGGCTAATCTTCTACATCAACTCCAGATTCCGCCATATCCCTATATCCCTTGATTTCCTTAGTGCCAAAAATGTATTGATCTCAGTCTTGAATATACTCATTGACAGAGCATCCACAGCCTCTGGGTAAAAAATTCCAAAGATTCACAACCCTTTGAGTGGATAAATTTCACCTCGTCTCAGTCCTAAATGGCCAACCCCTTATCCTGATCTCAGATACCATGTGTTTTAATATGGATAAAGATAATGGCCCAGATTTTGCAGTCAGCAACGAACAAACGGCGCAAGCTGTTCATTACACTTATATTCGTCCATAGATTTTCTTGTGGTGATTAGAAATCCATTTCAGTACAATGCCCTCTACAGGGAATCTGGGACCTGCGTGAACACGGCAAGCAATGGTGTGTCTTAACCAATCAGAATGAAGAATGGTTAATGAGACGTGCAGTGTTTGAACCAGGAAGTATCAGTTCTGCTGCAGTCAATGGAACTGAGTACTGGGTGATGCGTATAACGGGCAGCCAATCCGATACCGCCTGTTTAGCGCCACAAGCTGGCAGAATCTAAACCAGGAAGTATAAGTTAGAATTTTTAATTCAATGTCAAATCATGTACAGAAAGCAGAATAAAGAGAGGGATAGAAAGATTGGATTAATAGAGAGAGAGATAGTAAAAGACAGAAAGAAAAAAGTTTTAAAAAATTTATTTTTTTTAGATCTCCAACAATAATTAAAATCTGAAGGAATGAGACTCCACATGTTTAAAAGTAAATTTGCAGTGCCAAAGAAGTTGTTTGGCAGATACTTAAACTTATCACCAATGTTCCCTCTATGCCGTGCGTGTGCATGGTCACGCAGCAATCAGGAAGGTACCATGCACACAAAAAATTTAGAGGAAACATTGCTTATCACGCCATTAAAAATTCACTTAAACTTGAATGGACAAGCCCTAACTTTTTCTGGCATCTAGTGCAAATTCATGCCCTCCCAGGTGTGTGAATGCTGATTCTCTCAGCGAGATACTATTAGAGCGAAGCTTGTTCCCCCCCACAACCTAACCCTGAACTCGCATTTTTCTCCAGTTTCTCTCCGATCTCCCCTCATGCCCTCTCCGGGCTCATCTTTTCCATGAGACCCACTTGCTGCTCCCTCGACCCTATTCCCACTAAACTGCTGACCACTCAACTTCCATTCCTGGCTCCCATGTTAACTGATATTGTTAATGGTTTTCTCTCCATTTTTTAGGTCTCCAACAGTGGAGGGGGTGGGGAGAAGGTTCAGCTGAACGAAAATTCAAGAAGCCAAAGAATAAGGAGAAGGCAATAGAGCAGGGTAGCACTGAGGAAAATGAAAACCAGAGCATGACAGGAAGGGACAAAATGTATAAGCATAAAAATGAATCAGAAAGTGGGGTCATAGCAGGAAAAAAGGGTAAAAAAACATATTTAAAAGCTCTTTATCTGAATGCACGCAGTATTCATAACAAAATAGATGAGTTGATGTCACAAATAGATACAAATGGAAAGAGAGGGAAGGTAGACTTTGAAAGTAAACTAGCATGAAATATAAAAACAGATAGTAAGAATTTCAATAGGTACATAAAAAGGAAAAGAGTGGCTAAAGTAAATGTTGGTCCACTGGAGGATGAGACTAGGGAATTAATAATGGAGAACAGGGAAATGGCAGAGACTTTGAACAAATATTTTGTATCGGTCTTCACAGTAGAAGACACTAAAAATATCTCAATAGGGGATAATCAAGGGGCTATCGGGAGGGAGGAACTTAATACAATCACTGTCAGTAAAGAAGTAGTACTCGGTAAAATAATGGGATTAAAAGTGGACAAATCCCCTGGACCTGATGGCTTACATCCCAGGGTCCTAAAAGAAGTGGCTGCAGAGATAGTGAATGCATTGGTTGTAATTATCAAAATTCCCTGGATTCTTGGGAGGTCCCAGCAGATTGGAAAACTGCAAATGTAACATCCCTGTTTAAAAAAGGAGGCAGACAGAAAGCAAGAAACTATAGACTGGTTAGCCTAACATCTGTTGTTGGAAAAATGCTGGAGTCCATTATTAAAGAAGCAGTAGCAGGACATTTGGAAAAGCATAATGCAATCAAGCAGAGTCAGCATGATTTTATGAAAGGGAAATCGTGTTTCACAAATTTGCTGGAGTACTTTGAGGATGTAGCGAGTAGGATGGATAAGGGGGAACCAGTGGATGTGATGTATTTGTATTTCTAGAAGGCATTTGATAAGGTGCCACATAAAAGGTTACTGCACAAGATAAAAGTTCACGGTGTTGGGAGTAACATATTAGCATAGATAGAGGATTGGCTAACTAACAGAAAACAGAGAGTCGGGATAAATGGGTCATTTTCCAGTTGGCAAACAGTAACTAGTGGGGTGCTGCAGGGATCGGTGCTGGGTCCTCAACTGTTTATAATCTATATTAATGGCTTGGATGAAGGGACCAAGTATAATGTAACCAAGTTTGCTGATGACACAAAGATGGGTGCGAAAGCAATGTGTGAGCAGGGCACAAAAAATCTGCAAAGGCGAGAACCTCCACTTTTTTTGCATGCTTAATATCCACTTAACGCCCATTTAACGCTGAAATGACGTATAACGCCCAGATATCGCCCATTTAGCCACAAAATGGAAACTGATGCCCATTTTTAGGAAACTTATCACCGAACGTTACTTTCCCCATGTGCTTAACGCCAGGAAAAAATATCACCACCCGTTCACTTTTTTGGGGCGGAATCAACAGAATGGGCGAAATCAACGGCAATAATATCACCCAGCGTTAATTTCCTCACTGATTTAACACTGAGATTCAATAATACCACCCGCCCACTTTTTTTGGTCATAAAGCGCACATTTACCGAAGCTAGCGGGCATGAGATCGCCCAGCATCAATTTCACCACCTCGCACACATATCGCCCACAACATCGCTCACCCAAAAAACCACCCACAAAAAGTGGAACTGTTCTGAACGAACGCCAGCGGTGTGGCTGGCATTTTTAAAATACCACTTTTACGTGAAGAGCTGAGATCTGAACGATTTGCCTGAAAGAGCGCTGATGTGAGTGACAATGCTGACACACTGCCAGTTAAAGTTTACGTTGATTGATGCTAAGTTGTATTTAACCCTTTCATGGTAAGGAATCACCAGTGTGTAACAACGGTCCAGCTATCTGAGACAATGCGCAACAAGGTTATGTTCAATAACAAAAATTTTATACCAACATTGGTCTGAAATCATAAGTATCACAGGCAATAACACCCAACCCCCGCCCACACCCCACTTTTTCCACCATTGACATAAATCACATGTTCAACATGTCCAGCAACACAGAATGCAAAGGCAAAGCAGGAGCGTGGTCCCCAACCTCCATACATTGCAACAAATTGCTTACACCAAGATGGAGATATAACACAGCCATCACCTGCGGACATGCACCTCACTTTCCTTCCCCCCTCCTCTTCTTCTCCCCACCTTTACCCCTTCCCCTCCTCGCTCCATGGCACCTGGCCGAGGAACTCCTCAGGCGGTGCCTCATTGCGGGGGATGAAGGCAGATGCGGTGATTGCACGGGTACGGGAGCTGGGGGGTGGGTGGGGGGGGTGGTGCCGAGGGGACAACATTCTCTGATGCAGAAGCAAGATCTTGGTCCTTGCTCTCATCTGTCGTTCACAGTGGTGGTGTGGAACCTTGGGGTGGAGTGCCGCGCTCAGGGACCACTGGGAGGCCTGGGAGGCCTGTGCCAGCAGTGTTCTTGGCTATTGCCTGCAGGGCCTCTGCCATCCGCGGAATGTATTCAGTCATGGTGGCCAGCTGTCGGGACATGCCACCCAATGCTTCGATGAGCTGGTCACCAATGCCTACAGTCCTCCTGGACAACTGTACCATCTCTCCGCTGTCATGTGGCACTCGTGGAGCAGACTTGCCACGTACACGGGACCTCCACGGGGTCGGCACCGTCCTGGGGACAAATGGGGTGCCCTGTGACGAGGTGCTTGGGCCGGTATCTCCAGAGTGGAGGAGGGAATGACCGGAGGACCACCAGATGGCCTTGGGATGGTAAGGCTTCTGGAGCGTGGCGATGCAGGTTCCTCAAAGTCCCCGCTCTCAACCGTGGATAACAGACCCAGCGGATTGACGGGCGAGAATCAGAGCTCCTCAGCACCAGATGTAGGATCGTCCACCGACTCCTGCCCCACGCCCCCACCTTCTGGCCTCTGCGGTCTTGCCTTGGGATGCGCTGCTGGCTGAGCTGAAAAACACAAATTAGGTTATTAGAGGATCAGGGGGTGCTAGGATCACAAGGTGAGTCCAGCGCTACACACAACATAAACACGACAAAAGCATCACCGCTCTCAAAATCATCGCAGACATCACATTTCATGACCATCAACACATTTGCATGCCAATGATTTTCATTAGGCCAGCATTATTTCTATGACAATTTTAGAGATCATCTATCATATATGATTGTTCGGATATGAGTGGGTGTGGCATCTATTGACTTTACATCACGCAATAGTGTAAGCTTTACTCACGTGGCATCATGTCAGGGTCTGTAGATGCGTCCATGTCTGTCCGGGGGTGCTTTCCTACGAGTGTGAGCACATGCTCCTCCATCTCAGTGATGTCGCTGGGGACTGGTGGACCCCCACCCATTCGCATCTGCACGGACCTCATCATCGATAATTTCTTCTGTAAAAGGTGACAGGACCACATGGCATGAGATCATTGCGTGATATCATTGCTAGGTATTGTCACAGAGACTGATACAACACATAACCAACAGACGTAATCACGATTATTATGAAAATGATCATTCTTTATCTAAAGACGTACACCGTGACTGCAGGCTTTGAGTAAAACATTCCTGGTAAAAGTGAAAGACCTCACATCTGCTGACAGTCACTCATGACTGTTACAAATCAAATTATATAAATTTATAAGTACATGTAAATCAATGTAATATTTACTCTTGCGGATCCCACAAGGTCGTTCCATCATTTGCAGCATCGGTTGCCCTCACACCTCATTGGTCACCGACGAGTCCACCTCTGCTATCTCGGTCCATATCTTCTGGTAGCCTTTGGGGTGGGCTTCCCACACCCTCCCTGTGTCCAATCACCCCAGCGTGACTCGACCTCCTGCAGGAGGGAGGCATTTGCCTGGTCCGAGAACCTCCTGGCTCTTTTGCGCCCTACAATGTGCTCCTCTCCCACCTCACTGCTCTCTCCAGCATCAGTCTCCACAGCGTGCTGTGATGTCTCCTCCTCTCTCTCCATTATAGGCCAAATTCGGGCAAATATGTGGCTGGTAACAGCTAATTTTTGTTTGCCTACTTGCTGTGAAGCTCTAAAGTCTCCCTCCTTCTCCCAAAGCAGCCACATCACACCCAGACACGCCTTCAGTCCCTCTGAACTCCCTCTCTCTCTATCTCCTCTTCTGCGCATTTCATGATAATCCTTGACCTCCTGAATCGCGGGAATCAAGTGTTGCCATGCCGTTGCTAAGGACGGCCACACTTTACGGCAGAAGGTCAAAAATTTTAACGCTGCCGCCCATTTTATGTCGCTCGTGCTAACGGCCATTTTCAAAAATGGAAACTAGTTGAGAATGGGTGAGAAATCGGCGATCTGAAAACTCTTTTTTAACGCCCACACCGGAAATAATCGCCCATTTTTGGGTGATAACCACAAAAGTGGAGGTTCTAGCCCATAGACAGGTTAAGTGATTGGGCAAAAATTTGGCAGATGGAGTATAATGTAGGAAAATGTGAGGTCATCCACTTAGGCAGAAAAAATAGAAAAACAGATTATAATTTAAGTGGAGAAAAATTACAAAGTGCTTCAGTACAGGGGGACCTGGGGGTCCTTTTGCATGAAACATAAAAAGTTAGTATGCAGGTACAGCAAGTAATCAGGAAGACAAATGGAATGTTGGCCTATATTGCAAGGGGGATAGAGTATAAAAGCAGAGAAGTACAGGGTAGTGGAGAGGCCACACCTGAAGTACTGCGTGCAGTTTTGGTCTCTGTATTTAAGAAAGGATATACTTGCATTGGAGGCTTTTCAGAGAAGGTTCACTCGGTTGATTCCGAAGATGAGGAGGTTGACATATGAAGATTGGTTGGGTCTATACTCACTGGAGTTCAGAAGAATGAGAGATGATCTTATCGAAACATATAAGATAATGAGAGGGCTGGACAAGATGGACGCAGAGGGTATATTTCCACTCATGGGGGAAACTAAAACTAGGGGCATAGTCTCAGAATAAGGGGCCACCCATTTAAAACTGAGATGAGGAGAAATTTCGTCTCTCGGAGGGTTTTAAATCTGTGGAATTCACTGCCCCAGAGAGCTGTGGAGGCTGAGTCTTTGAATATATTTAAGGCGGAGATAGACAGATTTTTGAGTGATAAAGGAATAAAGGGTTATGGTGAACGGGCAGGAAAGTGGAACTGAGTCCATGATCAGATCAGCCATGATCTTATTAAATGGCGGAGCAGGCTCGAGGGGCCAAGTGGCCTACTCCTGCTCCTATTTCTTGTGTTCTTGTGCTCTCTCCTCAGATGCTGTCCTCCTCTCCTTCAAAATGGCTCATATCAATGTAACAAATGACATCCTATGTGACTGTGACAATGTTAACCTCTCCCTTCTGAACCTTCTCGACCTGTCTGCAGCCTTTGACATGGTTGACCATTCCATCTTCCTGTGCTCGCTGACCTACATTGGCTTCCAGTTAAGCAACGCCTCGGTTTTAAAATGTTTATTCTTGTTTTCAAGTCCCTCCATGGCCTCACCCCTCCCTATCTCAGTATTCTCCTCCAGCCCTACAACTCCCCGAAATATCCGCGCTCCTCTAATTCTGGCCTCTTGCACATTCCCGATTTTAATCGTTCCACTCTTGGCTGCCGTGCTTTTAGCTGCCAAGGTCTTAAGGTCTTGAATTCCCTCCCTAAGTTTCTCCGCCTTGCCACTTCTCTTTTCTCCTTTAAGACGCTCCTTAAGACCTACTTCTTTGACCAAGCTTTTGGTCATCTGCCCTAATAAATCCTTATGTAACTCGGTGTCAAATTCTGCTTTAAAACACTCCAGTAAAGCATCTTGGGATGTTTTACTACGTTGAAGGGGCTATATAATGCATGTTGTTGTTGTTGAAGATCAGGGCAACACAGACAGCAACTTCTTGATTTCTGTGTTTCACTGCGCATGTGCAGATACTGAAAGTTTCTGTCCGAGTTACTCATCAATAACAGTGATCGCTGATAGCGTCACCATTATTTCTATTACAAAATCTGGGCCAATATCTCTTGTAGGGAAAGTTTTCGAAGTGATCTTGGGAAAGCTAAGAGAGTGCAGTTCATGTCAAGCTAAAGAATAAAGTGTTTCAAAGATATTCAAAGATCGAGTGGACTAGGCCTATATTCTCTAGCGTTTAGAAGAATGAGAGGTGATCTTATTGAAACATATAAAATTCTTACAGGGCTTGACAGGGAAGATGCAGGGACGATGTTTCCCCTGGCTGGGGAGTCTAGAACCAGGGGTCACAGTCTCAGAATAAGGGGTCGGCCATTTAGGACTGAGATGAGGAGAAATTTCTTCACTCGGAGGGTTGTGAATCTTTGGAATTCTCTACCTCAGGGGGCTGTGGAGGCTCAGTTTTTGAGTATATTCAAGATAGAGATCGATAGATTTTTGAATATTAAGGGAATCAAGGGATATGGAGATAGTGCAGGAAAGTGGAGTTGAGGCAGAAGATCAGCCATGATCTCACTGAACGGCGGAGCAGGCTCATGGGCCGAAAGGCCTACTCTTGCTCCTAATTCTTATGTTCATATGCTCTTACTAACATGGTGAACAGTTGTTAGTGTACTTTAGATTTTCAGAAAGCATTTGATAAGGTTCGACATTGGCAACTCATGGCTTAGGTAAGGAGCCATGAAATCGGGAAAAAGTATCACGCTGAATTAAAAACAATGATCAGGAGGAACTTTTAAGGCTTAACCCTCGGAGTTAGCCTTAAGACCCTTGTTATCTTTTTGTTGAAAAAATGTACTATGGGTCACAAACATACACTGGAAAAAGTGCAGCCGAGTGGGCACCAGTGACATCTACCCTTATCACTACTGGAGCATACAGGAGCTATAGTGGGATCACTCGATTTCAATACTGCCAGGTGGCACCCAAGCCGCTTGAGGTGGGCAGGAAATGGGCTGAGGAGTGGTGTTCCCTGGTCCCATCGGTGTATTTTTGTGACCATTAGTACATTTTTTCAACAGGAAAAAATAACAAGGGTCTTGAGATTAACTCCGAGGGTATCCAAGCCTTAAAAGTTCCTCCAGTTCCTCGTTTTTAATTGTCACTCCCATTGGACCTCCTGCGTCTGACTCGCAGCCCAGGACTGCTTTGGGGGCCACTGATTTTTGGTCCCGTTTACTCCATATTATGTTATTCAGAAAGTGTCTGACTTCGCCGCATAAAATTGTTAATTCCCAATCTGTTTGAAATTAACAACAAAAATGACCTTTCTGACTGATGTGTTTTCTAATCACTAACTACTGTTCTGTGACTGATAGCTGCTCTTAAGCTCCATTATAACTCAAAGTTGTTACTCACTATCTGCTTTACTCATTCCAAAGTGTGAATTTTAACCAATCAGCGAATAAAACTCCAAAGATTGTCATCATCGGAGCGGGGATAGCTGGATTGGGAGCTGCTGAAAAACTGCTGAAGCAAGGACTCACTGATGTACAGATTATTGAGGCATCAAATCAGCCTGGAGGACGAATCAGAGGCCTTCTGTTTGGTAAGTGCAATGCAGAGAAAAGCTATGGAAACATAGAAAGCAAATTGTATATACACCAGAGACCTGGTAAGATGAATAGTAACTTGAAAGAAATGTGATTAATGTGTGTGATTTAATCTGAATCTCTCGACACAGAAATATAAAAAACAGAAATATTTATTGATCCTGGTTCTCTGATATGATCATCATAGACGGTCCCTCGAATGAGGATGACTTGCTTCCACACCAAAAGGGCTGAGTTTACAGATGTTTCAATGAAGGACGCGATATTCCAGTCCTGAACTCTAGGGGTGGAAGATGCACGTGCGTGGATTTTTTTAACGTGTGATGACCGTTGCACATCAGCCACCACATGGGCTTGACAGAGCTAGGCCTTTATCCAGTTGCAAAGGTTAACCAAGATGACTGGAGACCTGCTCTGCTGCACAGACCTAGTGCGCGCACATATCGCAGTGTGGGCTGGCCCGTGCTGCCCCTGGGCCTTCGACTCTTCTGGGCCCTGTACTCTCATTTGCCGCACCTCCACCACAATCTCTTGCCACTCCTCTGCCACAAACATTCGCCGCAACTCCGCCACAATCTCTCACCGCTCCTCCACCACAATCTCTTGCCGCACCTCCACCACAAAACATTTGCCGCACCTCCGCTGCAATCTCTCACCGCACCTCCGCACCAAACATTCATCGCACCTCCGCCACGATCCTTCACCGAATCTCAGTCACGATCTCTCACCGCTCCTCCACCCCGATCATTTGCCGCATTTCTGCCTCGATCTCTCGCCGTTTCTCCACCTCAAACATTCGTCGCACTTCTGCCATGATCTCTCACTGCTCATCCGCCGCGACCTTCCCACTTCTCTGCTGTACCTGGGCCCCGCCGATATTCCTGCCCACGCTCCAAACGGTGACCTGGGCTTTGATGACGTCACCCAATCGCCCACCTCGAAGTCATCGCACACTTGGAGCAGCTTGCGCTGGAAATTGTAGTGGCCTACTTCAGCTCTTTTAACCTCCTGTCCACCGGTGGTGTCCTCTTGCAGGTCAGGGCGGCCCACGATGTTAGTTGCCTCTTTCCATTGGTACTCCATGAATTTCATTGCCAATCAGATAGAGGGGAGATGCCAAAGACATTTAGTGCAATCGCAATTCAGGCATGGCTGGAATGCTGCTGCTGAGGGAACGCATATATTGGGCCCAAGTTTCGGGATGCGCCTAAAACGGCACAGCCCGGACCTGGACGCCCGTTTTTCGCGCCAGAAAGTGCGCCTAAAAAAAACTTCCCTATTCTCCGGCTCCCTGCAGGTCTTCTGCAGCCGGGCGCAGCGCAGCATGAGTTGTAGGGGGCGGAGCCAGGTCCCTGCGCCGAAAACAGTGCCGGGACCTCTGCACATGCGCGCTACAGTAGCTCCAGGTGCCCAAAACTGTGTGGGAGGGGCCCGAAGCACGCATCCCCTAGCCCTGGCCAAATGGCCTCACTGGGGCTGCGTGCATAAGGCTCCTCCCACGCTCCTCCTGCTTCCTCCCGACCCGACTCGACTCCCGCTCCCCCCCCCCCCCGGCGACCCGACTTCCGCGACTCTCTCTCCGCACCCCCCCCCCCCGGACCTCCGCGACTCTCTCTTCCCCTCCCCGGACCTCCGCGACTCTCTCTCCACCCCCCCCCTCTCCCCCGGACCTCCGCGACTCTCTTCCACCCCCTCCCCCCGGACCTCCGCGACCCCCCCCCCACCCCGAGACTCGACGCCACCGACCTGTAAATCTAGCCCGAGGTCTTGGGCCCGGCCGTTCAGCCTCCTTCTCTCCCTCCCCCCCTCCCTCCTTCCCTTACCCCCTCTCTCCTTCCCTCCCTCCATCCCTCCCCCCTCTCTCCTTCCCTCCCTCCCCCCTCTCTCCTTCCCTCTCTCCTCTCTCCTTCCCTCTCTCCTCCCTCCTTCCCTCCCTCCTCTCTCCTTCCCTCCCTCCCTACATCCTCTCTCCTTCTCCCCCTCGCCCCCACCTCCCTTCTCCCCCTTCCCCTCCCACCCCCCTTCTCCCCCTCCCCCCTTCTCCCCCTCCCCTCGCTGTCAGAAACACAGACACTGACAGACAGAGAGTGAGAGACACACACACAGACAGACAGAGAGATAGAGACACTGACAGAGACACACTGGGGGGACCATCCCAGCACGCTGTTGGAGGACTCACGGTGCTGCAGTCAGTAAGTAGAAAATGTTTTATTTATTGATTTTTTGAATTTTTAAAATTTTTTTATTAATTTTTTTTTGATTGATTTATTGATGTATTTATCATTTATTATTGATGATGGCTCTTTATTTGTAAAACTGAAGTGTTTAATGTTTGTAAACTTCCCTTTAAACCCGCCCCCCATTCCCTATGCCTAATTTGTAACCGACGCCTGATTTTCTAAAGTGTAGACAAGGTTTTTTCGAACGTATAAAAATCTTCACTTACTCCATTCTAAGTTAGTATGGAGTAAATTTTCACTGCCGAAACTTTGAAAACAGGCGTAAGTGGCCGGACACGCCCCCTTTTGAAAAAAAAATTCTGTTCCAAAGTGAAACTGTTCTAACTGACTAGAACTGGAGGAAACTAAATGCCGAGAATTTGAATTTCTAAGATACTCCGTTCTACACCAGTTGCTCCAAAAAATCAGCAGCAACTGAGGCCGAAACTTGGGCCCATTAAGAGGCACACTCCCAAATAAAGACAGCTTGGTTCATCACTGATATACACTGCAGCAAGCAGCAATGACAAATATCCCATTAAGCCAGCATAAAAATGTAAGTGAATAAAGTATGTGTTTATGCAGTTCGAAGCATCTTCCTGCTTTGATTCAATGTGTAAGAATCCACTATGCAGTGAAGTGCAAGTAAGCAAATTAGCTTAATTATAGACTGAAATTAAACTAATGTAGGATTGGATCATTATGTACACACTCCACATTCCACTTGTAATTTTCTACCTCGTCAGAGAAAATGATTCATAGCTCAAGTGGAAGTGGATCCAATTCCCTCCAGTGCCAGATGAATACAATAGCAGGGCCAAAAAATTATTTTCAAGGTGATCAGGGAAGTTAAAACAAAGGTAAGTTTTTCGAAAAATATCATCTTCTAGACTTTCCCCCAAAAATTCTCAGGATATGAGCATCCCTGGTGGCGCTTGAGAAGGCGGTGGTGGGCTGCCTTCTTGAATTGCTGCAGTCCATGTGCTGAAGGTACTCCCACAAAGCAGTTAGGGAGGGAGTTCCAGGATTTTGACCCCGCAACCACAAAGTACATGTCCAAGTCAGGATGGTGCGTGACTTGGAGGGGAACTTGGAGCTGATAGTGTTCCCATGCATGTGCTGCCCTAGTCCTTTGACATTTTCTGGTTTGAGAGGTGCTGTCGAAGAAGGCCTTGGTGAGTTACTGCAGTCCACCCTGTAGATAGCACACACTGCAGCTACAGTGCACCGACGGTGAAGGGATGGATGCTTAAGTTAGTGGATGGCCTGCCTGCACTGTCCTGGATAATGTTGAGCTTCTTCAATGTTGTTGCAGCTTCATCTATCCAGACAAGTGGAGAGTATTCTGTCACACTCCTGACGTGCCTTTTAGGTGATGGAGAGTCTTTGGGGAGTCAGGAGGTGAGACATGTATTACAGAATACCCAGCCTCTAACCTGTTGTAGTAGCCGTGACATTTGTGTGGCTGGTCCAGTTGAGTTGATGGTCAATGTGACTCACAGGATGTTGATGGTGGTGGACTTGCTGATGTTAATGCCATTAAATCTCATTGTGAGATGGTTAAACACTCTCTTACATAGAATTACATCGGACTTATAGCACAGAAACTGGCCATTTGGTCCAACCAGTGCTCCACACAAACTTTCTCCCATTCTACTCATTTCCTCTCACCCTATCAACATATCCTTCTATTCCTCTCTTCATCATGTACTTATCTAGCTTCCCTTGTTGTTGGAGATGGTCATTGCCTGACACTTGTGTAGTGCAACTATTGCTTGTCACTTATCAATCCAGTTTAGCCTGCATAGCGCAGGGCGCCATTTTGGTTAAGGAGTTGAAGGCTGTGCTAGGTATGGCTGCCCAGCAGATCGTTAAGGGGCTAATTGCCACTTAAATTGACTGCTAGCAGTCATTAAGGAGGGTTGCACGTAATTTTAGTGGTTAGCACTTGAACTAATGCCCTCTCCTCACAGCAATTCCCTGAGGACTTCACCTAAAAAGAGTAAGTGTGGTGCTACTATAACTTTATTGGACACCTTATAGGAGTCACCAGGAGAAAGGGAGTGCTTGGTCATTGGCACCTTGTTAGGGGTCCCCTTTATCTGCAGGAGGAATGGGAGGAAGACATGAGGCCAGGCAGAGCAGCACCAGTTATTGCAGGAGAGAGCACAGGAGAGCAAGGTGGGCACATTCCCCCTGCAGGTCTGAACCTCCACCTCTGGATCTCCTCCACCAGGACTTCCGGAGACACGCCCCAGGACCTGCGTGCCCTTTCTCGCAGTCCCTGAGCCACCTTGAAATGTGCCGCACACTCCACACTTTCAGTGGAAGTGGGTGCATGGAGCATGTTAGGTAGTGTTACACGTCTATTTAGTGGTGAGGGACAGGAGAATGTGACTCTGACTCCGGCAGGTGCAGTGCTAGAGGAGCGGAGGCCTTTTCCCTTATCCAACAGGTATGAGATTCTCTGTGGATGAGGCAAAATTCTGCAGGGTGGATGAGCAAACTGACCATGGCACCATGATACAGGAGGTCATTCAAGTGGGGGGAGTGAAAAGGAATGTGGTAGTGGTAGGGGACTGTATAGTCAGGGGGATATATACTGTTCTCTGCAGCCATAACAGTGAGTTCCAAAGGTTGTATTGCCTGCCCGGTGCCAGGCTTAAAGATTGTTCCTTATGGCTGGAGAAGAATTTGGAGTCTGAGTGGGAGGATACAATTGTCAAAGTCCACGTAGGAACCAATGGCATCTGTAAAACTAGGAATGAGGTCCTGCTGAGAGAGTTTGAGGAGCTAGAATCCAAATTCAAACACAGAACTTCAAAGGTAACACTCCCTGGATTGTTACTTGAGCCACGCACAAATTGGCATAGGGACAAGCAGATTGAAGAGTTAAATGCATGACTTAAAGAGTAGTGTGGGAGGCAGGGGTCTCGATTCATGGGGCACTGGCACCAGTACTGGGGAAAGAGGGAGCTGTTCCATTGGGACGGGCTCCATTTAAAGCAGGCTGGGACCAGTGTCCTGGCAAATCGAATAAATAAGGCTGTAGATAGGGCTTTAAACCAAAAAGGGGGGAGCGATCAGGTGAGGGGAAATTTAGAAATCTAAAGAGAAAAGTCAAGGCAATGGAGCAGTGTAGCTATTTAGGTAAAGATAAGTAGTGTGCGACAGGAAGGGACAGAGAGTTTAACGGTAATAGTGCATCAGCAAATAAGGTGAAAGCAGGGAACAATGATAACAAGTTAAAATTAAAGGCTCTTTATCTGAATGCACAAAGTATTCATAACAAGATAGATGAATTAGTGGCACAAATAGAGATAAATGGGTTTGATCTAATAGGCATTACAGAGGCAAGGTTGCAAGGTGACCTAGGTTGGGAACTAAATATTCCAGGGTACTGGACTTTTCGAAAAGACAGGCAGATTGGAAAAGTGGGGTAGCCCCAATAATAAAGAATGACATATGGACAGTAGTGAGAAAGTATCTTGGCTCTGAAAGCCAGGAAGTAGAATCAGTATAGATGGAGATAAGAAATAACAAGGGGCAGAAAACACTGGTGGGCGTAATTTATAAGCCCCCTAACAGTAGCTATACCATTGAACAGAGTATTAATCAATAAATAATAGGAGCTTGTAACAAAAGTTAATCATGGGGGAATTTAATCTTCTTAAAGACTGGTCAAATCAAATTGGAAAAGATAGTCTGGAGGATGAGTTCATGGAATACATTTAAGTTAGCTTTCGAGAACAATACGTCATGGAATCAACCAGGGAACAGGCTGTTTTAGATCTTGTGTTGTGTAATGAGACAGGATTATTAATCTCACAGAAAGAATAACCATAATGATAGATTTCACATTGAATTTGAAAGTGAAATACTTAAATCTGAAACTAGAGTCTCAAACTTAAATAAAGCTAATTACATAGGGATGAGGGGCAAGGTGGCTAAGGTAGATAACAAACTTAGATTAAAAGGTATGACGGTAGATAAGCAGTGGCAATCATTTAAAGAAATATTCCAAAATTCTTAACGAATATACGTTCCACTGAGAAATATAAACTCGACAGGAAAAGTGATCCATCTGAGGCTAACTAAAGAAGTTAAAGATAGTATTAGATTAAAAGAAAAGGCTTATAATATTGTGAAGAATGGTAGTAAGCCTGAGGATTGGGAGAGCTTTGGAAACTAGCAAAGGATGACCAAAAAATTGATAAAAAGGGATAAATTGGAATATGAGAGTAAACAGTAAGAAATATAAAAAACAGATTATCAGAGCTTCTACAGGTATGCAAAAAGGAAGAGAGTAACAAAAGTAAGCATAGGTCCCTTGGAGTCCAAGACAAGAGAAATTATAATGGAGAATAAGGAAATGGCAGAGACTTGAAACATATATTTTTTTATCTGTCTTCACAATAGAAGATACAAAAAGCATACCAAAAATAGTGGGGAACCAAGTAGCTAATGAGAGTGAGGAACTTAAAGTAACTAAGATCAGTAGAGAAAAGTACTTGAGAAATGAATGGGACTAAAAGCCGACAAATCTCCTGGACCCGATGGCCTACATCCTAGGGTTTTAAAAGAGGTGGCTGTAGAGATAGTGGATGCATTGGTTGTGATCTTCCAAAATTCCAGAACAATCCCAGCATATTGGAAGGTAGCAAATGTAACCCCACTATTCAAGAAAGGAGGGAAAGAGAAAATAGGGAACTGCAGGCCAGTTACCCTGAAATTAGTCATCGGGAAAATACTGGAATCCATTATTAAGGAAGTCGTTTCAGGGCACATAAAAAATAAAAATATGATTAGGCAGAGTCAACATGGCTTTATGAAAGGCAAATTGTGTTTAACAAATTTATTAGAGTTTTTTGAGGATGCAGTTAGCAGGGTAGATAAAGGAGAACCAGTGGATGTAGTATATTTGGATTTCCAAAAGGCAGTTGATAAGATGCCACACAAGAGGTTACTACACAAGATGAGGGGCCGATTTTGATCAAGGCCTCTGCCTGCCCAAGTGCCACCCAAAGTGCTGCCGATGGCCGCCGAGGTACCAGACGGTACTTTGGGCAGGATATTCATTGCCGAGGTCCCTCGAAGGTCGGCGGGCGGCAAATGGATGACGTATGCCGCCAATCTGGGCGGCAGCCGGCAGGAGGTCTCAGTCTCGGTGGCAGAGGCGCTTGCCGCCTAAGTACCACCGAGGATGGAGTCGGGCCCACGGAGGGTCGAACAGCTGAAAAAAACATCAGTAAAAAATAAAAAAACTATCGGAAGACCTTCAGGGGACCCCATCCAGGTAAGTCGCTGTGGAAAAAAATATATAAAATGTTCACTAACCTTTTTTTCAGGTTCTTCATATTTCCCGTCGGGGACAGACCAGCCTCCTCGTAGTGGTCCACCGCTGTTCTGGCGCCAACTCCCGCCGACTCCCGCCCGCATCAATATGGGAGCTCGGCGGGCAGGAGGTCAGTTGCGCCACTCAGCAATCCGCTGATGGCAGCAGGCAGTTCCCAGCGGCTCTCCCTTCCTGTCCGTTCCAGGTCACCTCGAAAGTGGTACTGGGCGGATCTTCCATAGGAATGTCGGCGGCAGTGGGTGGCAGTCGGCAGCACGGGGCGGTGAGTTGATGAATTTCTGCCCCAAGGACTTATGGGGTTGGGGGCAATGCAATAACATGGCTAGACTATTGGTTAATGGACAGAAAACATAGAGTAGGAATAAACATGTCATTTTCCAGTTAGCAGCCTATAATTAATTGTGTGCCACAAGGATCAGTGCTTGGGCCTTAACTATTTACAATCAATATTAATGACTTAGATGAAGGGACCGAGTGTAATGTAACTAAGTTTGCTAGCAATACAAAGTTGGATGGGAAGGTAAACTGAGGAGAACGCAAAGAACCTGCAAAAGGATATAGACAGGTTAAGTGAGTGGGCAATAAGGTGGCAAATGGAGTATAATGTGGGGTAATGTGAGTTTATTCACTTTGGTAGGAAGAATAGAAAAACAGAATATTTTTTAACTGGTGAGAAACTTTTAAGTGCTGATGTTCAGAGTGAATTAGTTGTCCTTGTACAGGAAACACAGAGAATTAGCATGCAGGTACAGCAAGCAAATAGGAAGGCAAATGGCAAGTTGACCTTTATTGCAAGGGGGTTGGAGTACAAGAGTAAGGAAGTCTTGCTACAATTATGCAGGGCTTTTGTGAGACCACACCTGGAGTACTGTGCTCAGTTTTGGTCTCCTTATTTGAGGAAGGGTATACTTGCCTTCGAGGTAGTGCAACAATGGTTCACTAGATTGATCCCTAGGATGAGAGGGCTGTCCTATGAGGAGAGATTGAGAAGATTGGGCCTATACTCTCTGGAGTTTAGAAGAATGAGAGGTGATTTCATTGAAACATGAAAGATTCTGAGGGGGATTGAAAGGGTAGATGCTGAGAGTCTAGAGCTAGCAGACACAGTCTCAGGATAAGCGGTCGGCCATTTAAGACTGAGATGAGGAGGAATTTCTTCAGTCAGAGGGTTGTGCATCTTTGGAATTCTCTACACCAAAGAGTTGTAGATGCTGAATTGTTAAGTATATTCAAGGCTGAGATAGATGTATTTTTGGACTCCAGGGGAATCAAGAGATATGGAGATCGGGTGGGAAAATGGAGTTGAAGTCAAAGATCAGCCATGATCTTATTGAATGGCGGAGCAGGCTTGAGGGGCCATATGGCCTACTCCTGCTGCTAATTCTTATGATCTTCTGTTCTTTTTATGTTCTGATGTTGATCCCATACATAACTGCTCCACAAAAATTGTGTTATTCAGGGCTTGAGTGCTAAACTTGCATGTGTTAGCTGTGGCTCAGTGGGTAGCACTCTCGCCTCTGAGTCAGAAGGTTATGGTTTCAAGTCCCACTCCAGAGACATAAGCACAAAAATCTAGGCTGTCTCTCAAGTGCAGTACTGAGGCAGTGTTGCACTGTCGGGGGTGCTGTCTTTCAGATGAGACATTAAGCCAAGGCTCCATCTACTCTCTCAAGTGCACGTAAAAGAGCCTATCGCACTATTTTGAAGATGAGCAGGGGAGTTATCCCCGATGTCCTGGCCAATATTCATCCCTCAATCAACATCACAAAAAAACAGATTATCTGGTCATTGTCAGAGGGGCATGATTAAAAAGTTTGCAGATGATACAAAAATTTGCCGTATGCTTGATAGTGAGGAAGAAAGCTGTAGACTGCAAGAAGATATCAATGGACTGGTTAGGTGTTCAGAAAAATGTCAAATGAAATTCAATCCAGAGAAGTGTGGGGTAATGCATTTGGGGAGGGCTAATATGGCAAGGGAATACATAATAAATGGTAGGATACTGAGAAGTGTAGAGGATCAGAGAGACCTTGAAGTGCATGTCTACAGATCTATGAAGGTAGCAGGACAGGTACATAAGGTGGTTAAGATGGCATATGGGATACTTTCCTTGATTAGCCAAGGCATAGAATATAAGAGCATGGAGGTTATGCTTGAACTGTATAAAACTGCTTACAGTTTTGGTCACCACATTACAGGAAAGATGTGATTGCACTAGGGAGGGTATAGAGGAGATTTATGAGGATGTTGCTAGGACTGGAGAAGTTTAGCTATGAGGAAAGATTGGATAGGCTGGAGTTGTTTTCTTTGGAACAGAGGAGGCTGAAGGGAGACTTGATTGAGGTGTATAAAATTCTGAAGGGCTTGAATAGAGTGGCTAGGAAGGGCCTCTTTCCCTTAGCAGATTAGTCAATAACCAGGGGACATAGATTCAAAGTAATTGATAGAAGGATTAGAGGGGAGTTGAGGAGAACTTTTTTCACCCAGAGGCTGGTGGGGGTCTGGAACTCACTGCCTGAAAGGGTGATGGAGGAAGAAACTCTCATCACATTTAAAAGGTACTTGGATATGCACTTGAAGTGCCATGACCTACAAGGCTACGGGCCAAGAGCTGAAAACTGGCTGGATAGCTCTTTGTCAGCTGGCACAGACACGATGGGCCAAATGGCCTCCTTCTGTGCCGTAAATTTCTATGATTCTGTGATCAAATTGGTTGCTGTGTTTCCTACATTGCAAGAGTCACTACACTTAAAATTACTTCATTTGCAGGAAAGCGCTTTGGTCCTGAGGTCATCAAAAGGCGCTATATAAATACAAGTATTTCTTTTTTTAGCATCTCCGGGCAAGCAAATGATGGTAATCAGCAATTAGGATCAAAATTGCGTGCTAAAACCAGACTTTTACACAGGTGTGCCTTATTATCACAACCCCCACTTAGCACCTGTTTTCAACCTTTCAGCAAAATAACCCCAGGATTTTTTTATTATCAAATAAATTTATTATCTCAGAAATTATGAATGCAATAGAGTATAAATCAAGAAATAATAGAAGCTTGTAAGAAAGGTGATTTTAATCTTCATATTCATTGGACAAATCAAATTGGCAAAGGTAGCCTTGAGGAAGAGTTCATAGAGTGTATGTGGGATGGTTTCTTAGAACAATACGTTATAGAATCAGGGAGCAGGCTATCTTAGATCTGGTAATGTGTAATGAGACGTGATTAATTACTGATCTCATAGTAAACGATCCTCTTGGGAAAAGTGATCGTAGCATGGTAAATAAAGGCAATTACAAAGGTATGAAGGCAGAGTTGGCTAAAGTGGACTGGGAAAATAAATTAAAAGGTAAGACGATAGATAAGCAGTGGCAAACATTTAAGGAGGTATTTCATAACTCTCAGCAAAGATATATTTCAGTGAGAAAGAAAGACTTTAAGAGAAGAATGAAACATCCGTTGATAACGAAGGAGCTAAAGGCTGGTATCAAATTAAAAACAAAGGCATATAATGTTGTGAAGAATAGTGGAAGGGCAGAGGATTGGGAAATTTTTAGAAGCCAGCAAAAGACGACTAAAAAAATGATAAAGAGAGAGAGATGATAGTGTATGAGAGTAAACGAACAAGAAATATAAAAACAGATAGTAAGAGCTTCTACAGGTATATAAAAAGGAAGAGGGTAGCTAAAGTAAACGTTGGTCCCTTAGAGAATGAGGTTGGGGAATTAATAATGGGAAACAGGGAAATGGCAGAGACTTTGAACAAATATTGGTCTTCACGGTAGAAGACACTAAAAGCATCCAAAAAATTGATAATCAAGGGGCTATTGTGGGGGGGGGGAACTTAAAACAATCACTATCATTAGAGAAGAAGTACTAGGAAAACTAATGGGACTAAAGGCGGACAAGCCCCCTGGACCTGATAGGCTGCATCCTAGGGTCTTAAAAGAAGTGGCTGCAGAGATAGTGAATGCCTTGGTGTAATCTACTAAAATTCCCTGGATTTTGGAGAGGTCCCAGCGGATTGCAAAACCGCAAATGTAACGCCCCTATTTAAGAAAGTAGGGAGGCAGAAAGCAGGAAACTATAGACCAATTAGCCCAACATCTGTCATTGAGAAAATGCTGGAGTGCATTATTAAGGAAGTAGTAGCAGGACATTTAGAAAATCATAATGCAGTCAAGCTACATAAGCATGGTTTTATGAAAGGGAAATCATGTTTGACAAATTTGCTGGAGTTCTGTGAGGATGTAATGAGCAAGGTGGATAAAGGAGAACCAGTAGATGCCGTGTATTTGGATTTCCAGAAGGCATTCGATAAGGTGCCATATAAAAGGTTACTGTACAAGATAAGAGCTCACGGGGTTGATAGTAAGCATGGGCAGAGGATTGGCTAACTAACAGAAGACAGAGATAAATGGGTCATTTTCAGGTTGGCAAACTGTAACTAGTGGGGTGGCACAGGGATCAGTGCAGGGGCCTCAACTATTTACAATCTATATTAATGTCTTGGATGAAGGGACCGAGTGTAATGTAGCCAAATTTGCTGATGATACAAAGATAGGTGGGAAAGCAAGTTGTGAGGAGGGCGCAAAGAATCTGAAAGGGATATAGACAGGCTCAGTGAGTGGGCAAAAATTTGGCAGATGGAGTATAATGTGGGAAAATGTGAGGTTATCCACTTTGGAAGGAAAAAAAAACAAATTATTATTTAAATGGGGAGAGATTAGAAAATGCTGCGGTACAGAGGGATCTGGGGTTCCTTGTACATGAAACTCAAAATTTTTAGCATGCAGGTACAGCAAGTAATTAGGAAAGCAAATGGAATGTTGGCCTTTATTGCAAAGGGGATGGAGTATAAAAGTAAGGAAATCCTGTTACAACTGTACAGGGCGTTGGTGAGACCACACCTGGAGTACCGCGTACAGTTTTGATCTCCTTATTTAAAGAGGGAAATACTTGCATTGGAGGCAGTTCAGAGAAGGTTCACGAGGTTGATTCCTGAGATGAAGGGGTTGTCTTATGAAGAAAGGTTGAGCAGGTTGGTCCTATACTCATTGCAGTTTAGAAGAATGAGAGGTGATCTTATTGAAACATATAAGATTCTGAGGAGGCTTGACAGGTTAGATGCAGAGAGGATGTTTCCCCTAGTGGGGGAATCTAGAACTAGGGGACATAGTTTCAGAATAAGGGGTCACCCATTTAAAACAGAAATGAGAAGGAATTTCTTCTCTCAGAGGGTCATGAATCTTTGGAATTCTCTACCTCAGGGAGCTTTGGCGGCTGGGTCATTGAGTTTATTTAAGTTGGAGATAGACAAATTTTTGAAAGATAAGGAAGAGGGCAGGGAAGTGGAGTTGAGGCGAGGAGCGGATCAGCCACGATCTTATTGAATGGTGGAGCAAGCTTGAGGGGCCAGATGGCCTACTTCTGCTCCTATTCTTATGTTTTTATGAACTGAACACTGCAGGTCAGTGTTGAAGCAGCTGCACATAGTTGGGCCTAGACTGCTGCCATGAGGAACTCCTGCAGCGATGTCCTGGGGCTGTGATAATAGGCCTCCAACAACCACAACCATCTACCTTTGTGCTAGATATGACTTCAGCCATTGGAGAGTTTTCCCCCTGAACTCCATTGTCTTCAGTTTTACTAGGGTTCCTTGGTGCTACAGTTGGTCAAATGCTGCCTTGATGTCAAGAGTACTCACTCTTATCTCACCTCTGGAAATCAGAGGGGCTAAATTGGATAGCCCCGAAAAAGGGATACGTGAATCGGGATGCGTGATCAGCGCACGCACGTTGTGTCCCATGCAGGCAGCGCGCCAACTTCGTGCTGCCTGCTCATTTAAATGATTTTATTATGCAGCCAGCACTGTTGAATGGTTGCACGCCTCAGCGAGGGGGACAATTTTGTGATAGGCTAGCAGCAGTTAAAGCTAGCCTGCACTACTTAAAGCAAGCCTGTAACAAAGGGGAGGTGCATTGTGGCTTGAGCAGGTGCTGGATGTCGGGCAGGAGTACATTCTGACATGAGAAAGGCTGAATAATGGTGCAACAGGGAAGAGAGCGTGCTGAAAGTTTCTCGGATGCTGCACTGAAGGCATTGATGGAGCAGGAGGAAAGGAGGAGAGATGTGATCTATCCACAGGAGGCCAGGAGGCTTTCCAGTCTAACTCGCAGAAGGCAGTGGGGCCAGATATCATGGCAGGCAATGCCAGGAGTCAAGCCCCGAGGACTTGGATGCAGCACCGCAAAAGTTTCAAAGACCTCACATGAGTGTTCAAGGTCACTGAATTCATCTTCAAATGTCATATCCCAGTATGTGAGGCACCACGTACTGCTCAAT
The DNA here is from genome assembly GCF_044704955.1 of Pristiophorus japonicus. Classification (NCBI taxonomy): domain Eukaryota; kingdom Metazoa; phylum Chordata; class Chondrichthyes; family Pristiophoridae; genus Pristiophorus; species Pristiophorus japonicus. The sequence continues at coordinate 183,050,984 of NC_091980.1, read as the reverse complement.
GCACCACATTCCCATCACTCACCTACCAACAATCTCTATCAGTCAGGACTCCTACCTAACATTCATAGCTTCACCTCACCCTCACACACTTAGCACTGCTGCAAGCCTCATCTCACAGCTTACACACACTGCCAGTTATTTAACCGTGACAGCCACATCACCCAAACAGATTGCACCACACTCACTGACAAATTTCCCACTCTCTCACAGAACAAAATGGCACACAACTGGAGGCAGCAGGAGCTACCCAGAGTGAGACAGGTGCGATTGCATGTCCTAACCCCCATGGAACAGACCGTGCTGGACATTATTGGAATGACAACCACCCCCACTCCCCGCACCGCAACCCTAGCCTTGTGCCTTTCTCCTTTCAGATACCTAAGAACTGCCACCTGGCCAGGTAGTGATGAAGAAATTTCACACTCACAGCAACCAGCTCAGGTACAGATACTGTGCATAATTTAGAGGATAGCTTAGAGGAATGAGCTGCATGTGGTGAGACACTGGGCACGAGTGGCCTGAAGCAAGGGCAGGGGGCAAGGGTAGCACAGGTGCCAGCTCACCGGAGGGCGAGGTTGCACACAGGTTCTGCTGCAGACGACACAGATGAGCACTTCGATGGGGCAGCCTGGAGAAGAAGGCTGATGGGTATATATAATGCAATGCTGCATGCATTGTCGAGGGGCATGGAGGTGTCCGCCACCAACTTTGCGCAGGGCTTGGATTCCAACATTTCCAGCATGGAAGTGGTGCCCAACACCCTTTGCACACTTGTGGACTCAACTATGATGCTGCATCTGATGGCCGATGTCTCACATTCCATTGCAGCACAAGCAGCAGCCACCCAACTGGAAGCTCAGACTGCTGCCATAATGACTGCAGATACCATTTCAAAGGGGCTTTCAGGGTGTCATAGCGGTCCAGCAATCTGTCTTCCAACAGATTATTAGGATTGCAGAGGTGCCATCCCAGGGGAGTGGCATTGGCTTCAAGGAGCACGAGCCTGCTATCCTCTCTCAGGATGAGAGCATTTGTCATCCACTACTGCCACTGCCACAGCAGCCCCTGCTGTTGCCTCTCAGCCAGCCAGCTCAGACTGCTGCCACCAATGCCAAGATGATGGAGTCTGAAGCCGGGCCTTCTAGGCCCAGAGCTGCTCAAGGTCATCATCCAAGGCCATCTGCCATCTCCCCCACTGAAAGTCAGCAGCCTTCCACCAGCCATGCTGCAACCATTAGGATAACACTGACTAGGAGCACGAAGACAGGAAAAGGCACACGCAACACAGGCACGAAGGGAATGCACAAGGGTGATTAGTTGTTGTTTGGATGTAATATGGTTTGATTAATAAATTAGATTTGGAATGTTAATTTTGTGTTGGATTTTATTTTTGCATTGTGGCCAAGAGGATGCTGTGCTGGTCAGTAACAGAGGGAAGGTAACGTGTGGCATGTTGGTGAATGGGGAATTGGGATTGCCTTCAAGGTATCACAGTTGAATGAGTCATTCATGAACAGCCCGGCCAGAAAGGTACTGTCTAGGTTGTCTCCTCCCTTTCTCTTCCTTGTCCTCCTCCTGCTCCTCAGCAGCTCGCTGTAATGCTGTTGGCAAGGGCTGTACCTTCACGATGGCGAGCTTGTCCACCACGAACCATGACTCATACTGTGCCAAGTACTGTAGGGTTCCTCCAGACTGGTCCAGGCCACAGAAGCATTGTTTCAGCATGCCATAGTGTGTTCTGTGACATTTTGTGTGGCAACATAGTTTTTGTTGTATGCTTGCTGCCCACGTTTGTGTGGGTTGCGCATCAGAGTCATGAGCTATGTTGTCAACAGATAGCCCTTGTCACCCAGTAGCCACCCTTTGGTTTGCTGCGGTGGCTCAAATACAGAAGGCACAGTAGAATGCCACTGAATGGAGGCATCAGGAATGCCGCCAGGATATCGGGCATTGACCTGCATGATTCGCTGGCTATGGTCGCATGCCCGCTGGATGTTGAGGGAGCCCTTTTGTTGGTGATAGATCTCAGAGTTGACAAGCGGTGCCCGCAAAGCAATGTGTGTGCAGTCAATGGCATCCTGCATCATTGGGAAGTCTGCGATCCTCGCAAGGCTGTGTGCTCACTCCGTCTGCTGCTCCCTGGCAAGAGAGAATGAAATGCTGTCAGCTCTCTTGGAATAGATCCTCAGTGACTTCTCTTGTGCAACAATGGATGGCAAACTCTGAGATGTTGCAAATATCTCCAGCTCCAGCCTGGAAGGAGCTCGACACATAAAGTTCATGGGCACAGTCACCTTCACAGCCACTGGAAATGCGGCCCTCGCCCTGCTCTGAGATTGCAGTTGTGGCTACAGCAGGTGGCAGATTTCAGTGAAGATGTCCTTACCGAAGTGCAGATGTCTCACACATGTTCCTCGCTGAGGTTCAGGTAGGAGAATGGCTCCCTGAAGACCCTGGCTGGATATGGACCTCTGCTGAGAGCCCTTCTCCCCCTCCTCCTCCCTCTTTTAGCAGCCTGTCCTGCTCTGTGTTGCCTCTGCTCATTCTCCCTGTCATGCTGCAGTACCAGAGGAATGCCAACTACTGCACCCATGTCTGGGAGTAAGTGCTTTGTGCAGAAGCCTTGAAGTCACAATAAAGTCTTTCAGCATGTGCCACACCATTCACTATAGACGGTAGCACCTATTAAGAACTTCAGAAAGCACTAAACACTTTTATAATCGCAGCAAGAGCCAGTAGAAATCAATCAACAACTAACTTGAAAGTAGTTGATTATAGCTTTAAATAGCGCTGGTGGAGTGGGCCCTTTCTGCTGCTGAACGCATGTTTAAGAGAGGGTGCTAGCTGGAGCAGTGGGCTCCAAAATAGCAGTGCTGGCGTCAAACCAACGTTGCACGTTGATTGACATCATGATCTACCTACTCTGCATTCTTCCGGCAGAATCTCATTGTGCGCATGCTAATGACCTCTCCAAGATGCCGCCTGGTGTGACTCACGGCAGAACAGTGAGCGCATGGCGCGGACACCATTTTGGATCTAAAGCAGTACTCATAGCACCGAAACAGCGGGCACTAAGGAGTCGAAATTTGTGGCCTAGTTCTTATGTCCATGTTTGGACCAAGGCTATAATGAGGTCTGAAGCTGAGTGGTCCTGGCAGAACCCAAACTAAGCTTCAATGAGCAGATTATTGGTGAGTGTCACTTGACAGCAGTGTTGACAACTCATTCCATCACTTTGCTGATGATTGAAAGTTGTCTGATATAGGTATAAGTTGTAAGACGGTAATTGACTGGATTTGATTTGTCTTGGTTTTTGTGGACAGGACATATCTGGGCAATTTTCCACATTTTCGGGTAGATGCCAGTGCTGTAGCTGTACTGGAACAGCTTGACTAGCAGCACGGCTAGTTCTAAAGCACAGGTCTTCAGCACTACAATATGAATGTAGCTGGGGCCCATAGCCTTTGAAGTGTCCAGTGCATTGAACCATTTCTTAATTGGCTGAAGACTGGCATCTGTGATGGTGGAGGCCTCAGAAGCAGGCCGAGAAGGATCATCCACTCAGCACTTCTTACTGAAGATGGTTGCGAATGCTTTAGCCTTGTTTTTTACAGTGACATGCTAAAATCCATTATTCATTGAGGATGGAGATGTTGATGAAGCTTCCTCCTCCTGTTAGTTGCCCAATTGTCCATCACCACTGGATGTGGCAGGACTGCAGTGGTTTAATCTGATCCATTGGTTGTGGAATTGCTTAGCTCTGCCTACAGAATTCTGCTTATGCAGAGGATTGATTACCTTTTGTCTAGAGGCATATTAGAGCTCAAAACGTGTACAACTATTATTAATTCAGCCCGGAAGAACCTCAGATCACCTCAGATTGCCTGCCTGTGGATCACTCTGCCTTACAATGGTGGATCGGGACAGGCACTGCTGAAGGGTCCTTGCAGGCACTGGTGGCCTTCCACAACCATGTAATGGACCCCAACTCTATCATTTGGGATGAGGTCTGTGGCCTACTCAGGCCAGACAGGAGTCCAGCTCCACCACGCTTTCACTGTTGAGGTACTCCAGGAAACTAAAGCCAATGATTTCTGCTCCACTTTAAAGCCACCAGAGGTCCGCAGTTTATATTAATAGCACCATTTTCCATCGATTCCACCATTTTCCCTTGTCTCTGCTTAACTCTGGTGTGGTGTTCATTTGCAGAAAGTAAACACAGCTACTGAGTATAGATTTATGATCTTTCCACTTCGTCTATTTTTAATATTACAAAATAAGACTTGGGAAATCTACTTTGATATTTCCTTCAGTGATTTTTTTTTAAGGCAATCATTTGATGCAGTAATTACATCTGAATTAAAGTTTTTCTCTCAATATATTTAGGCAAATCAGTGGTTGCTGAAGGAGCCCAGTACATTCACGGGGCGAGCATGAAGAACCCCATTTTTCAACTGGCCAAAGAATTTGGCCTTCTGGAGCAAGCACACAATAAGTCGGGCACTGAATGGTCAGTATTCACCAACACACAAAAAGAGCTATCTTCTGACTTTGTTAAACAAATTAGGAATCTATTTCATTATATATTGAGCCGTGCTTATATTCAATCTCAAGAAAAGGGATTCACAAAGGCTAAAAGCATTGGTAGTGCCTACTTAGAAGAAATAAAGAAGCTCATCACAAACTGGACTGGTGACTCTACTAACCTCAGGAGCCAAAAGCTCGGTTTCCTTAATATGATGATGAAGGAAGATTGTGTAGATATGGCATCAAATGACCTCAATGGTGTGTCACTGCAGGAATACAGTGAATATGACTATATTGAAGGTGGTAATCTCAATTCTCCACGGTTAGTAATAAACCTGTAAACCGTCTGTTGTTTGTCTTGCATTTATGTACTTGTACAAGATTGAATTAAGCTATTGCATAGGCTATTCATAGATAATTACAGTACTTTGTGCAACAAGTACATTTTACATTGAAAATACAAATTCGGCAACTGTTCACTTCTATATTTGTTCTCTGGCAGAGTGCATGGCATTGACCTTGATCACCACCTCCTGTCAGCGATGGTGCACTGCTATCCTTTTAGGAAAAATGCCCTTGAATGCAAAACTGAGCAACCCTCCTTTCATTCAGCCATCAAACAGGATGGGCACATGTCTATTACTGTGCAGTAGATGATGTTTAATGGGTTCTTTCATAGTCAGAAGGTTCCATCATATTGATTGGTTCCTATCATCTGCCACCTATTGTGATAATGTTTCAATGGGTGATACATGCAACTGGAACCATGACAAACAAGGTCACAATTGTGGGTATTTTATATACCTAGTTCTATATATATGTCAGATGTTCGGTCGTGAAAATGTGTGACAACATGGGGTACTGATTGATTATACTAATTATACATGACAATTATTCAAAATGTCTTGGGTAATAAACATTTATGTGATAGAGATGAGTTTTCAATAATATATTTATGCCTAAGAAAGTGCAGCACTTTAGATATGTCATTATTTTTAAAATAATACTCATCATGAGGTATTCACTTTGGTAGAGCCAGTATGGCTTGACAAATGCCATTCTTATTATTTTATTCATTCCTAGGATGTGGGCAAGGCCAGCATTTATTACCCATCTCTAATTGCCCTTGAGAAGGTGGTGGTGGTGAGCCGCCTTATACAACTGAGTGATTTACTGGGCCATTTCAGAGTCAACCACATTGCAGAATTACCGGATGAGATATTGGGATAGAAATTCATCTCTGCCCGAAACGGGGCGCTCCTACCATTTTTGAAGAGTTCGGGCCGTCTCAATGGATGGGGCGACCTATCCGTCAAAATTCAGCACTTTGTGGGGTTTTTGCCAGCAGGGCGGAAGTGGGGACGTCACTAGCGGGGCGGAAGTGGGGACGGGACGGAGTGTCCGCCACTGTCTGTCATCAGCGCCGCACTGATGATGTCATTGCGCTGGCGCGTCACAACATCGCTCCTCTCAGTTAAAGGGGAGAGCCGCTGCGAACTCTTCATTCATTTTAGTTAGGTCCACTGGGCTACCAGGGAGGATTTTGGCCGGGCCAGCAGCCTGGCACCCAGGAAGGGGTGCCAGGCTGCCTGTTGGGGGCCCGGCCGAACCCGCGGCCATAATTGTCGGTCTGACCTGACAGTCGGCCAACAAAAAAAAACATGCATCGACGGCAACGCCACCTTCCCTTTATGGGCGGCCGCGCTGCCATTTCACAGAGAGTGCACCGACAGCAAAAGCGCCGCTCCAACGGGTCAAATTCTGGTAAGGGGCAATTCCGTGAGGGGGTCCCCACCAGACGGTAAGGGGGTCGGTGTGTGCACGCCGCAGTGGGAAAACTGCTCCGGACCCGGACACTGCTCCGCTCCTGCGGAAGGGCAATTTCTAAAATGGCAGCCCCTCCATGGAGAATTATCGGCCATTCTGCGCCGTCCCGTGCCCACTGCTTTCCGGCGGTCACAGGCCTTATCGGAATGGGTGATTTCAGCCCCATTGTATCACATTGCTGTTAGATCCACTTTCACAGAATAATCTCAATGCTAGCATGCTTAATATGTGCTACTATATTCAGTAGATAATATTATTCTATTCCGTACTCAGCATTAAATTTTTCCAGGACAAGTAATGGATAGTGTAGAATGAATTTTATGATATTCATTAAGTCATCTTCAATGGATAACATCATAGTCATTGGGTGGTATTTAAATGGACCCATTATACTTGATGGATGCATTCAATAGGTCGAGTCACATTCAACTGATTTAGAGTCATTCGCATAGTCTGATTTAAGTTAAGATTTTGCTAGCAAGTAAATCTTGTGCTATTCCAGATTATTCTGCAAATTAATCTCAAATCTGGTGGAGGTTATCCCGAGGGAGAAGCTGCTGCTGGAGAAACCTGTCAAACAGATCCTGTGGAATGGAAGTTTCAAATCGGAGGATGGCACACACTATCCAGTCAGAGTGGTGTGTGAAGATGGAGAGCACATTCTCGCTGATCACATCATTGTGACAGCTTCACTGGGTAAAAGCAATAACACCTCATTTAAGTGCCTGCTTTAAATGAGAACTTAACGATCAACTTATTCTAAATATTGAAAGCTTGAAAGAATAACCAAGCAATAACATTATTAAAATTAATCAGATGTGATAACAGAATTGGGTCCAATCTCTATAAAGACAAACATAACTAACTTTGCAGTTAAAGGAGTTTGAAAACTGAACATTATTGAAATAGGACATTTTGGATGCTTTAGAATAAAAATCACTTGGAGCACAGCAGCTTTGTTAGAAACTCATGCTGACGGAGTGGTTATTCAGTATATTGGAGCACTTCATAAATGTCCCCACAGGAAAATCATAATGGATGCTTTGAGCAATATATGTGGTGTCGCAGAGCTGTAGGTTGCAGGGTTGATTGCCCCCTCTCTGCTGATTTCCAGATCTCGGTTGTGCTGCTGCAGGAAGGCAGAGCTGAGGAAGTTGGTGGGAAAGCGATTGTACTAAGAGTGAGTAGTACAATCTCAAAGACGATATACAAAGAAAAGTGTAATATTCGTATTATATTACTTTTGTAGTTAAACATTGGGAAGACCAAAGTAATCGTCTCAGTCCCTGCCACAAACTTTGTACCCTTGCCACTGACTCCACCAACGCCTGCCCCCCACCATGCCCCCTCACCCCCATCCCTCCGGCTATGTCTCAGGTTCAATCAGTCTCTTTGCACTTGTTCTATTTGGCCTTGAGTTGAACTTCTGACTCTATATCCTCTCCATCACAAAGACCACCCAGTCCACCTCCGTAACATCACCCACCTCTGTCCCTGCCTCAGCCCATCTGCTGCTGCAACCCTCATCCATGCATTCATAACCTCTAGACGACTATTCCAATGCTCTCCTGGCCAGTCTTCCATCCACCATCCTCCATAAACTTCATCTCATCTCAAACTCTGCTGCCTAAATCCTATCCTGCACCAAGTCCTATTCACCTATTACTCCTGTGCTTGCTGACCTACATTGGCTTCTAGTCTCCCAATGCGTCAAATGTTAAATTCTTCAAGATCCTGCTAAAACCCATCTCTTCGCCAAGCATTTAGTCACCCCTCCTAATGTCTCCTTCTTTGGTTGAAACACAGAAACATAGAAAATACATGCAGGAGTAGGCCTTTCGGCCCTTCGAGCCTGCACCACCATTCAATAAGATCATGGCTGATCATTCCTTCAGTACTCCTTTCCTGCTTTCTCTCCATACCCCTTGATCCCCTTAACCGTAAGGGCCATATCTAACTCCCTCTTGAATATATCCAATGAACTGGCATCAACAACTCTCTGCGGCAGGGAATTCCACAGGTTAACAACTCTCTGAGTGAAGAAGTTTCTCCTCATCTCAGTTCTAAACGGCTTGCCCCTTATCTTAAGACTGTGTCCCCTGGTTCTGGGCTTCCCCAACATCGGGAACATTCTTTCTGCATCTAGCCTGTCCAGTCCTGTCAGAATCTTATATATTTCTATGAGATCCCCTCTCATCCTTCTAAACTCCAGTGAATAAAGGCCCAGTTGATCCAGTCTCTCCTCATATGACAGCCCAGCCATCCCTGGAATCAGTCTGGTGAACCTTCGCTGCACTCCCTCAATAGCCAGAACGTCCTTCCTCAGATTAGGAGACCAAAATTGAACACAATATTCCAGTTGTACAGGGCCTCACCAAGGCCCTGTACAACTGCAGTAAGATTTCCCTGTTCCTATACTCAAATCCCCTTGCTATGAAGGCCAACATACCATTTGCCTTCTTCACCGCCTGCTGTACCTGCATGCCAACTTTCAAAGACTGATGAACCATGACACCCAGGTCTCACTGCACCTCCCCTTTTCCTAATCTTCCTCCATTCAGATAATATTCTGCCTTTGTGTTTTTGCCCCCAAAGTGGCTAACCTCACATTTATCCACATTATACTGCATCTGCCATGTATTTGCCCACTCGCCTAACCTGTCCAAGTCACCCTGCAGCCTCTTCGTGTCCTCCTCACAGATCACACCACAACCAAGTTTAGTGTCATCTGCAAACTTGGAGATATTACACTCAATTCCATCATCTAAATCATTAATATATATTGTAAAGAGCTGGGGTCCCAGCACTGAGCCCTGCGGCACTCCACTGACATCCAGTTTTGTCTGGTTACGCTTATGTGGAAAAATTTCCTATGTTTAAGGCGGTATATAAATGCAATTTGTTGTTGTAGTGTGTTAAGTTTCTTAAATACAATCAACAAAATTTAAAAATAATTAGCTCATTACTAATGATGGAAAGTGAAAACATATTTATTTGAGATAAAGACCTAGAAATTCGGGTCATCTGTGCCTCCCGTTAGCGCCCCCAGGCATTTCGCCCGGTCTAAATTACATGGGAGTTTAGTGGCGGCGGTAACCCGTAGCGCCCTGCTCCGCTGCGCCAGTGTCATCACCATGCGTAGCGCCCCGTTTTCTCCCCGGACCCTAAATTGGATATCACCCCCTGAAGCTGCGCCAGGCGCTGCCAGCAACAGCTCCAGGGGACAGGAACCGGGCTAGCAGGCCACTTGCGGGGCGCTACTGAGAGGGCAGGTGTCGGCCATTACAAAAAAACATTGTCCGAGTTTGCCCAGCTTTGAACGCGGGGTCCGTGCCGTGATCTGTCAGCCCGGCACTCTGCTTGTATGCCGGGCTGTTGGCACGGCACCCCAGCTCCCCAGAGGTCCAGGTAGGGCCCCGCAGACTTTGCAGCTTGGAATTAAGGGAAGAGCCCCCACGATGTGGCAGTGATATGCGGCCCAGTGCGTGGCCCTGCGCCCCGCTCCCGATCCGTCCACCCTGTTACCGCCCCAGATAGGAAGTTGAGCATCTTCTTTCGAGCTCCACTTCCCTTCGAGGACAGTAACCTCAATTTAGAGAGCGGGGCGGGACTTACACACATAGTGCAAAATGTCCCGCCTCGCAGATGTTACCACCCCCAAACGGGGAGCAACGGAATTTTCCCCAAAGGTGTGGAATGTGGCTGCCTGAAATGCTTGTTGTAAGTAAAGGAAGAGTCACTCAATAATCATTTGCAATTCTAATTTTTCCATTTAATAGAGTGAAGAGAATGTCTATAGGTAGCAAAATCTCTAACTAACTTAAAAACACTGTCTTCTTAAATTCTGATCAATACATTAAGACTGACACTGTTTTTGTTTAACAGGCTATCTGAAAGCAGAAGCTAAGGCATTTTTCCATCCAAGTCTTCCAGAAGAGAAGTTGCATGCTATCAAAAACATGGGCTATGGCACAACAGATAAGGTTTACCTGGAGTATGAGGTTCCATTTTGGGACCAAGATATCGGTCCGGAACAACGGATTGGATTAGTTTGGGAAGATGAAACTCCATTTTCTGGCCTAAAACCAAACCTAGCTGAATGGTGGCGACGCTTGTATAGTTTTGATGTGCTCCAACCAGCAGAAAGGTATTGAATAGTAAGGGAATAATTGAAGATGTAATAAAGAGTTATATAAATAGTTCTCTCTCTTTCTCGCTCTATGTTGCTTTTGACGTAGTAAGGAGGAGGAGACTGAGGCAGCTGAATGGATTGTCTCAGTCATCAAGGTGAAAGAAATCCACGAGGCCCTCATCCTTGATACCGAAAATAAGAATAGGAGGAGCAGAGGATGAGGGAAAGAGCAAGGGGGTTGTCATTGAGGACTTCGGGATTATCCTTACCCTACCAGAGGTTTGGGTCATGGAAAGGGGGGTGTTGCTTAAAGTGATCTGGCCAGAGCTGATGGTGAATAACCAGTCCAGTCATATGCCAGATCATGGTCTCAAGTCTGCGGGTCTCAGATTTAAGAATGAGGAGGTAGGAATTATACCACTGCAAATGGTACCAGTGGGGACTGAGGGGGTCAGATAGGATGAGTATTGAACTTAGAAGCAAGGGAGCTGTTGAACAGGTCAGGAGCAGCAGCAATGCTGTAACAGTGGAGGGCCAGAGGACAGGAAGTTGGGGCTTTTCAATAGGGAGCTGAGTAGGTCATTTTTTTCTGGATGTGGCTATGATGGTAGAGAGTTTGCAGGTGAGTAGATTGATGTGAATGTTGAGGAAAACAAGGCAGGGTCATGCTGACAGGATAGAATAGGACCCTACATTTGGAACTACATCTAATTTCACCTTTTCTGGAGAATGACACTGAATCATAATAAAAACTGGGGATTCTTGTCTGTTCTTCATGAAGTGCAATGAAGGAGTACTGAGAGGATAGAAATAGATCAACAGCACTTTCTCAATTGGATATCTAATCCTTAAATATTATAACATTTCTTTTTGGCAAGTTTGGGCATTGCCTGACATTTGTTATTTATTTGCTCGATAACGGTAATGGCTGAGGTTTGATCTATTTGATAGATATGGGCACATCCTCCTTGGCTGGATATCAGGGAGAGAAGCAGAGTTTATGGAAACACTCACTGAAGAAGAACTAGCATCAAACCTCACCAGGATTCTAAGGCAATTCACTGGTAAGAATTCTTAGAGTAAGTCCACTGATTCTGTGCTCCCAGTAGGAAGCTGTGCATGAAGACAATGCGGGTCAAACATAACAGTACAATACTGTAGCTTTGATTCTCCCTCCATGTTCCCTTCGACCACAGCTCCCTACCCGGGGCATTGCATCTATGAATTTCAGTAATATTATGGGATGCATATATTGTATAATCAAACACGCGGCCACCCTCTAGATCTCAATATCAAACATGATCTTGAGACTGCCACAGTCTCTTTTCAACCATTTCCTTAGCTCCCTTACAAGCCCCTGTCTCCCAATGATATTCCCACCCTGGACAAAATTACCTTCAACTGCCTCTCAAGCACCCTCTCAAACTCTGACTTCCCTATGCCAGCCACGAGAACATTGACATCTCAGTTGATCTGCTCCACAACTGTCTCATGCTTACAGTCAATGATCTTGTCCACTCCCCCATGCCCCCGCCACCCCACCCACAATCTCCTCCACAACCCTCCACAACCTCCTCCACAACCCTCCACAACCTCCTCCATAACCTCCTCCATAACCTCCTCCATAACCTCCTCCACAACCCTCCACAACCCTCCACAACCCTCCACAATCTCCTCCACAACCCTCCACAACCTCCTCCACAACCCTCCACAACCTCCTCCACAACTCTCCACAATCTCCTCCACAATCCTCCACAACATCCTCCACAACCCTCCACAACCCTCCACAATCTCCTCCACAACCCTCCACAACCTCCTCCACAACCCTCCACAACCCTCCACAACCCTCCACAATCTCCTCCACAACCTCCTCCACAACCTCCTCCACAACCCTCCACAACCTCCTCCACAATCTCCTCCACAATCTCCTCCACAACCCTCCACAACCTCCTCCACAACATCCTCCACAATCTCCTCCACAACCCTCCACAACCTCCTCCACAACATCCTCCACAACCCTCCACAACATCCTCCACAACCCTCCACAACCTCCTCCACAACCTCCTCCATAACCTCCTCCATGATGTCCTCCACAACCTCTTCCACAACCTCCTCCATAACCTCCTCCACAATCTCCATAACCTCCTCCACGATCTCCTCCATGATGTCCTCCACAACCTTTTCCACAACCTCCTCCATAACCTCCTCCACAATTTCCATAACCTCCTCCACAATCTCCACAACCTCCTCCATGACCTCCTCCACAAACTTCTCCACAACCTCCTCCACAACCTCCGCTCCTTGGGGATAAGCTTAAACACGGTGTGCAACTAAGCTGGCAGTCCACAACTAGATCAGCTTAATCACCTCAAGTTTTAAAATCACTCCCCTTCCATTGCCAAGTCTTCTTTCTAGTCCAGTAACATCCTGAAGAGCAGAACCAACTCCAAATTCTTCTTCTCACCTCATTCCTTCACAACATCCTCACTTCAATAACAGAATACATGCAAATAAGAACCTTTTTCAAATCTACAAATGAGGCCATATGCACAATTGCTTCTATCTCACTTTTCTGTCATTCCAAATTCCAGCTCTATAATTCCACCTTCTAATAGAGTCAACATCTATTTCACACTCATCTGCTTCTTCCCTATCTCCTCCTGCCCTCACTACATTCATTTTGTCCATAAGGCCCACCACGTGCTCCTGTGATCCCATCCCAGCTCCTGATCATCTTCAGCTCCTCAGTCACAAGCTCACCAGCATTATCAACTTGTGTCTAATTGGCAGCATCCCTATCCTCTGCAAAACTACCATTATCATCCCTCCTAAATATTCTCAGGCCCACCGTTCTCTCTAACTACCACCACATCTCCAACATTTCCTTCCTTAAAGTATTGGGATATGTTGTTACCTTTCACTATTCTCCCATCTTTCTCACTGTTTTCTATATGGACTTATATTTACTCTGTACAGCCACCAGAGGGCTCATCCCCTGGAGTCCCAAGGGACCCCACAATCCCTTGGGAGTACAGGTATTTAAGGAGGTTTCACAGGTTGGAGAGGCACTCTGGAGACCTGCAATAAAAGACTGTCATACTTTACTTTGAGCTCACAGTGTTCAATCTGACTTTTTCTCCATTCACAACAACTGGCGACGAGATACAGCTAGCGAACCCAAAGATGTAGAGAACAGTGGGCATCCTGGCGAAATTCTCAGAGGGAGATGATTGGGAAACTTTTGTGGAGCGACTCGACCAATACTTCGTGACCAATGAACTAGATGGGGAAGTGTGCGCTGCCAAACGTAGAGCGATCCTCCTCACCGTCTGTGGGGCACCAATGTATGGCCTCATGAAGAATCTGCTCCCTCCAGTGAAACCCACGTAGAAATTGTACAATGATTTGTGCACACTGGTCCGAGAGCATTTGAACCCGAAGGAAAGCGTTCTGATGCCGATGCGCCGGTTCTACACCTACAAAGGTCTGAAGGCCAGGAAGTGGCGAGTTATGTTGCCGAGCTAAGACGCCTTGCAGGACATTGTGAATTTGAAGGACATTTGGAGCACATGCTCAGAGACCTTTTCATACTTGCCATTGGCCATGAAACCATACTTCGCAAACTTTTGACTGTACCCCAACCTTGAGTAAGGCCATAGTGGTAGCCCAGGCATTCACTGCCACCAGTGACAATACGAAGCAAATCTCTCAGCACACAAGTGCTGCTGCAAGTACTGTGAACAAAGTGATGTTGTTTTCGAATCGTTACGTATCGGGCAGGTCACATGTACCTGCAGCTGCACGTCCGCAGATGACTGAGTCCACCATCAAGGGTGATGAATGCAAGACCATTAACACCTTGTTGGCGCTGCGGGGGTGATCATCATTTCCATTAATGCCAATTCAAAGAGTACGTTTGCAAGATCTGTGGAACAATGGGACACCTCCAACGAGTGTGCAGGCAAGCTGCAAAGCCTGTTAAACCTGCAAACCACCATGTTGCAGAGGAGGACAGATCCACAGAGGATCACGATGAATCAGAGCCTCAGACCAAGGAGGCAGAGGTACATAGAGTGCACACATTTCACCACGAATTGTCCCCCGATAATGCTGAAGGTTAAACTAAATGGACTCCCGGTGTGAATGGAGCTGGACACAGAGGTAAGCCAGTCCATCATGGGCAAAAAGATTTTCGAAAGGTTGTGGTGCAACAAGGCCTCAAGGCCAGTCTTAACTCCAGTTCACACGAAACTAAGAACTTGCACAAAAGAACTTATTCCTGTAATCGGCAGTGCTACCGTAAAGGTCTCCTACGATGGAGCGGTGCACAAGCTACCACTCTGGGTGGTACCGGGCGATGGTCCCACGCTGCTCGGCAGGAGCTGTCTGGGAAAGATACACTGGAACTGGGACGACGTCCGAGCACTATCACCGGCTGAGGACACTCCGTGTGCCCAGGTCTTAAACAAATTTCCTTCGCTATTCAAACCAGGCATTGGGAAGTTCCAAGGAGCACAAGTGCAGATCCACCTAATTCCGTGGGCGCAACTCATCCATCACAAGGCGAGAGCAGTACCGTACATGATGAGAGACAGGGTAGAGATCGAGCTAGACAGGCTGCAACGAGAGGGCATCATTTCACCGATTGAGTTCAACAAGTGGGCCAGTCCTATTGTCCCAGTCCTCAAGGTAGACTGCACCGTCAGAATCTGTGGCGATTACAAAGTAACTATCAATTATTTCTCCCTGCAGGACCAATACCCACTACCAAATGCCGACGGCCTCTTTACAACGCTGGCGGGAGGACAGATCCACGGAGGATCACGGTGAACCAGAGCCTCAGACCAAGGAGGCAGAGGTACATGAGGTGCACACATTCACCACGAATTGTCCCCCGATAAATGCTGAAGGTTGAACTAAATGGGCTCCCGGTGTGAATGGAGCTGGACGCAGAGGCAAGCCAGTCCATCATGGGCAAAAAGATTTTCGAAAGGTTGTGGTGCAACAAGGCCTCAAGGCCAGTCTTAACTCCAGTTCGCACGAAACTAAGAACTTATACAAAAGAACTTATTCCTGTAATCGGCAGTGCTACCGTAAAGGTCTCCTACGATGGAGCAGTGCACAAGCTACCACTCTGACGTTGACAAAGCTGGATCTGACTTCAGTCTACGTGATGCAGGAACTGGAGGAATCATCGCAGACCCTCACCTGCATCAACACGCATAAAGGTCTCTTTGTTTATAACAGATGCCCGTTTGGAATCCGATCAGCGGTGGCGATATTCCCGAGAAACATGGAAAGTTTACTGAGGTCGGTCCCGCACACCGTGGTCTTCCAGGACGACATCTTGGTCACAGGTCGGAACACAGTCGAGCATCTGCAGAACCTGGAGGAGGTTCTTAGTCGACTCAACCGTGTGGGGCTCAGGTTAAAACGCTCAAAGTGTGTTTTCCTGGCACCTGAAGTGGAGTTCTTGGGAAGAGGATTGCCGCGGACGGCATCAGGCCCACCAACGTGAAGACGGAGGCAATCGAGAACGCACCGAGGCCACAGAACGTGACGGAGCTGCGGTCATTTCTGGGACTCTTGAACTACTTTGGTAACTTCTTACCAGATCTCAGCACCCTGCTAGAACCACTGCATGTCTTACTACGAAAAGGGGGCGAATGGGTTTGGGGCAAAAGCCAAGAAAATGCCTTTGTAAAAGTGAGAAAATTATTATGCTCAAACAAATTGCTTGTGTTGTATGATCCATGTAAGCGTTTGATACTAGCATGTGATGCGTCGTCATATGGCGTCGGGTGTGTATTGCAACAAGCTAATGATTTCGGGAAACTGCAACCGGTTGCTTATGCATCCAGGAGTCTTTCTAAGGCTGAGAGAGCCTACAGCATGATTGAAAAAGATGTGTTAGCGAGTGTCTATGGGGTAAAGAAAATGCATCAATACTTATTTGGGCTAAAATTCAAAGTGGAAAGTAACCATAAGCCACTAATATCCCTGTTTTCCTAGAGTAAAGGGATAAGTACCAACGCATTGGCCCGCATCCAAAGATGGGCGCTCATGTTGTCTGCATACAACTACGCCATCCGCCACAAGCCGTGCACAGAAAACTGTGTCGATGCTCTCAGTAGGCTGCCATTGCGCACCACGGGGGTGGAAATGGCGCAGCCCGCAGATCTAGCCATGGTTATTGAATCATTTGAGAGTGACCAATCACCCGTCACTGCCCGGCAGATCAAAACCTGGGCAAGCCAGAACCCCTTATTATCTCTCGTCAAAAGCTATGTGCTTCACGGGAGCTGGTTCAGTGTCCCAGTGGAAATGCAGGAAGAAATAAAGCCGTTTGAGCGGCGCAAAGATGAAATGTCTATACAGGCAGACTGCCTTCTGTGGGGCAATCGAGTAGTGGTCCCCAAGAAGGGCAGAGACACCTTCATCAATAATTTCCACAGTATCCACCCAGGCATCTTAATGATGAAAGCGATAGCCAGATCCCACGTGTGGTGGCCTGGTATCGATGCGGACTTAGAGTCCTGCATTCACAGATGTAATACATGCTCGCAGTTAAACAATGTACCCAGGGAGGCGCCGCTAAGTTTATGGTCTTGGCCCTCCAAACCGTGGTCCAGGGTACACGTCGACTATGCAGGCCTGTTCTTGGGTAAAATGTTCCTTGTGGTTGTAGACGCATACTCCAAGTGGATTGAATGTGAGATAATGTCGGCTAGCACGTCCGCTGCCACTATTGAAAGCCTGCGGGCCATGTTTGCCACACGCGACCTACCCGATGTCCTGGTGAGCGACAATAGGCCATGTTTTACCAGTGCTGAGTTCAAAGAATTCATGACCCGTAATGTTATCAAACATGTCACATCTGCCCTCTTTAAACCAGCGTCCAATAGTCAGGCAGAGAGAGCAGTGCAAACCATCAAGCAAGGCTTGAAGAGGGAACATGAAAGCTCACTGCAGACTCGCCTATCCCGAGTCCTGCTTATCTACCTCATGAGACCCCACTCACTCACTGGGATCCCACCTGCTGAACTGCTCATGAAAAGAGTACTTAAGACAAGGCTCTCGTTAGTTCACTCTGATCTACATGAACAGGTAGCGAGCAGGCGGCTTCAACAAAGTGCACACCATGATAGCGCAAATGTGTCATGCGAGATTGAAATCAATAATCTTCTATTTGTATTAAATTATGGACAAGGTCCCGGCACTGTCGTGGCCAAAGAGAGGAGCAGGGTGTTTCGGGTCAAACTTTCAAATGGACTAATTCACCGGAAACACTTGGACCAAATCAAACTCAGATTCACGGACTATCCTGAGCAACCCACCTTGGACCCTACCTTTTTTGATCCCCCAAATTACACACCAGTGGCAACCGTCACCACGGTTGACCACGAAGCAGAACCCATCATCCACAGCAGCCCTGCAGGGCCCAACACACCAGGCAGCCCAGCAAGGCCAGCTGCACAGCAGCCCAGCGAGGGCCCAACAAATGACTCAACAACACCAGCTTTCATACCGAGACGATCAACCAGGGCAAGAAGGGCCCCAGATCGACTCACATTGTAAATAGTTATACCGTTGACTTTGGGGGGGGGAGTGTTGTTATATATGTGGACTTGTATTTACTCTGTACCACCACCAGAGGGCTCATCTCCTGGAGTCCCAAGGGATCCCACAATCCCTTGGGAGCACAGGTATTTAAGGAGGCTTCACAGGTTGGAGAGGCACTCTGGAGACCTGCAATAAAAGACTAAGGTCACACTTTACTTTGAGCTCACAGTGTTCAGTCTGACTCTTTCTCCATACACAACACTCACCACGTCCCGTTAGAAAGCTTCCAAACCAGCTTCCACCAACCCCACAGTCCGCCAACCTAGTCACTGTCTCTGCCTTTCCCTTTTTCCCTCCTGCTCAACATCATTTATTTTGCTCTTCAGACTGAAGTGCTTTGATAAGTTATCCTGTACGAGGAACGCTTTGGAACTATAGCAGAAGACATTCTACCTCTTTGTGTGTTGTATGGTATAATCTTCCTCCCATAGTAATGAAGAATATCCTCCAAATTACCATCAGAATCTCTACAAGGGATATGCTACTATTGGAAAACAATAGGACAAAAAACTTCTTTTATTGGATTATGTCCTGAAAACAAAGATGCTTTGAACATAAAAGACTTTCCTTGTTTTTTAGTAATGTTTTAGCATTGGGGAAGTCCCCTATAGATTGGCCTCACATTGTAATTTTTAACAATTGTGCATACCGCTAACAGATTTTTAAAATTTGCTATAAAAAGCAACTTCATCTAATGAGGTTGATGAAGAAATTAAATATTGATAATATTGGAGGCGGAGATTGTTTCAAGTAAAAATAAAACATGAATTTTATTTGTTAAATTTCCTGTCTTAGCAGTCATTGCAGGCAAGATTGAAAACATTGCATTCTATATTTACATCAACTCTACTATAAAATAATTAGCAACTGGATAATCTTCCTTCCCCATTGTTAATTTCTATCCATCACTGGTTTTGTCTCTAGGGAAACCTGTGCCAAGGCCTAAAAACCTTTACATAACAAAATGGTTCAGTAACTCTTACACACAGGGCTCCTACTCCCATATATCCATCAATTCAACTGGAGATATGATTGACACGCTGGCAGAACCTCTGCCACAGGAAGGAGGGGATAGATATCCTAGCAAGGTAAGTGAAGACAACCAGTGCTGTAACATTCTGTATCAAAGGGCAGGCTTCAAGCCACAGGGTGGGGTGATATCCCCATTTTATAAAAGGGGCAAGCTAAATTCAGTCATGAGAATGAATATTTTTATACCATAAGGACAGGAACTGTAGTTGATCAGCCATGACCTAATTAAATGGCGGAGCAGGCTCGAGGGGCCAAATGGCCTACTCCTGCTCCTATTTCTTATGTTCTTATGTTCTTATGTTGAGGTAAATTTTGATAAAATGGTTATAAGTGTTATGATTGACTGTGCCTTTGTTACCTCGAGACTTGACTACTCCAATGCACTCCTGGCTAGCCTCCCACATTCTACCCTACATAAACTTGAGGTCATCAGCAGCCCGTGTCCAAACTCGCATCAAGTCCCACTCACCCACCACCCCTGTGCTCGCTGATCTACATTGGCTCCTGGTTAAGCAATGCCTTATTTCAAAATTCTCATCCTTGTTTACAAATCCCTCCATGGCCTATCCCCTCCCCATCTCTGTAATTTCCTTCAGCCTCACAACCCCCCCGAGATGTCTGTGCTCTTCAAATTCTGCCCTCTTAAGCATCCCTGATTATATCTGCTCGACCATCAGTGGCCGTGCTTTCAGCTGCCTAGGCCCCAAGCTCTGGAACTCGCTTCCTAAACCTCTCCACCTCTCTACCTCTCTTTCCTCCTTTAAGACGCTCATTAAAAGCTACCTCTTTCTGCCGTAATTTCTTCTTACGTGGCTCGGTGTCAGGTTTATTTGTTTTGACTCATAACACTCCTGTAATGCGCCTTGGGACGTTGTACTACGTTAAAGGCACTATATAAATACAAGTTGTTGTTGTTGTTGTTGTTGTGATGCATTTAACTGGACCAACCAGTACATATTCTGGTAAAGCTACAAGGTTTAAACAACAGGAAGGCTGGGATGGGATTGAGTGTACACTTTACAATGTTCAGCCTCTGCTCTAAACCACGTTTTTGTGCAGTTTGAAAACAAAAGATTAGCAACAAAGATTTCCTGTGGCAATACATTTATTTCTGGAGATGCTGGAACAACTTGTGACTCAGCCATCTTAAAATGTACTGTAGTTTAATGTCCTCTATACAGTGTTCTTAATGAACTGGTTAATTCACATTAAATTCCAATCTGCACTATTTAATGCAGTTGTTAAATCATTTAAATAAACAGATGAATGACTCGCTAAATTACCTTAGACAAGAATTGAATAATAGGTTTTGACAAAAGCAATTTTTTGTTGTATATCAAATAAGGAAAATATTGGTATTATATTTTAGATGGTTTTAGATAGACGGGGCAAATGTGATTCAAAAATTGGCTTCTGCAAACTGCAGCTAAAAACAGTTCCTCTCACTGGGAATTTACTGAGGAATTCTCCCAATCAGCTCCATAACTTTGGTGAAACATTGCCAGACACTGGGTACATGTGTAATCCTTCCTCTTGCAGGTCAGAAATGGGCCTGTTTTTTACCTATCCATCAATCTTAAACAATAACAACATAGGAACAGGCTGAACAACATTCAGCCCTCGAGTCTGTTCTGCCATTCAGTTAGATCATGGCTGGTCTGTATCTTAACTCCATCCACCCACCTTGGTTCTATAACCCTTAATACCCTTGCCTAACTAAAATCTATTAATCTCATTTATTAATTTTCAGTTGAACCCCCAGCTTTTGGGGAACGAGAGTTCCTGATTTCCACTGAAAATTTATCAGTGGAATTTAGGTAAAACCTGATTCTTAAAGGCCTCTAAGCCTATATTACTATTACAGCATGGACACATGGGCAAAGTAAATGACTTTCTTTTCTAGTGTTGGGATACTGTTGGGGTACAGCTTGCTCTCCAAGACATTGCAGTAAAGTTCTGTATTGCATTTGGCTTGTACCCAACAAACCTGAAGTTGTTTGGTTTGGTGAAAAGTAAAAGCATAAAAATCTCCCAGCACCGCCTTTCCTTCACCTTGGGTTTCAGCCTTGGCTCAGTGATAGCAGTCTCATCTCTGTGTCTGTGGATTCAAGTCCCACTCTAGAGACTTGCACACAAAATCTCGGCCGATACTCCAGTGCTGTACTAAAGGAGTGCTGCACTGATGGAAGAGCCATCTTTCAGATGAGACATTTAACCAAGGTCCCATCTGCCTTCTCAGGTGGACGTAAAAGATCCCATGGGACAGTTCGAAGAAGAGCAGGGGGGTTCTTGTGTCCTGGTCAATATTTATCCATCAACAAACATACTAAAACAGATTATCTGGCCATGTAATTTACTGCTGTTTGTGGAACAATGCTGTGCTCAAATTTGCGACTATGTTTCCTACATTACAATAGTGACTACACTTCAAAAGTACATCATTGACATTGAAGTATTTTGAGGCATCCTGAGGTTGTGAAAGGTGCGATAGAAATGCAAATGCACACTTAAAAACTGTTTGCCCCTGCACTCCCCAGCAAATGACCATAATCATGTCCCTCTGATTGCAGAAGTTGCAGCTTTTATTTGCTGGGGAAGCAACACATCGGAGCTACCACAGCACCACCCATGGAGCCCTGCTGTCTGGGCAGCGGGAGGCAGATCGACTGATTGACCACTACTCCACCAGTGAGGAACAACATCCTCAGACTAAAGGGGTGTTTGAAGTGCAACCGCGTAGTAATAGGTCAAAGCATTTGTTATTTAGTTCATTAATATAATCAATTAAGTGACTTTTCTTCGCTTCCATTTTAAGTCCCAACAACTTTCCACCAGAAGGGCACAGCCCGAGGATCTCGCCACAGCTTTTATCAATGCAGCTGAAGAAAAGTGTTTTTATACTAAATCAAAGCTTGTCAAAAATGTCAACCATTTACATGTGATCATTATTGTGCTCGAAACAAATTAAAACCATTCTGATAGATTTCCTTCTCACCCTTTCCTCCATGGATCATATACAAACTCATATACTCTTGGTAATCCCTGGCCCAAGACCGCTCAAAGTGGAGGAGATTCATCCGAGAATGCACTGAACACTACGAGTCTCTTCATTGGGAGCACGCGGAAGCCAAGCGCAAATAGTGGAAGGATCATGCGACAAACCAAGCACCCCACCCACCCATCCCTCCCTTCAACCACCATCTGTTGTTTCCTTACACGCTACTATAAATTCACATGAGGCACATTCTGCAAACAAAGTCACTCTGTGACCTAACCTTTAGTCACAGGACCAAGAGGTGATGAAGGTGGGTGGAGCTTCCCCTTTTATACCTGAAAGACCAGGCTAGGAGTGTCTCCCACAAGTTCACCCGCTGTGGTCAAGGTGTGCATTTCTTAGGTGTATATAGTATGCAATGTTGTTACATGAAGGTTGCAGTTACATGAAGGTTACATACATGACATTACCTACCCCCCCACGTCTTGTAGGATCAAAGATTAAGTCTTCCAGGTGGTCGACACTCTCTCGTGGAGCGCCGCAGTTGGGGCTCTGGTTGTTGAGCCTTGGCATGCGTCTCTGTCCTCTGTGGTGATTCGGCTCATCCGGGCTGGCCGCAGGGACTGTGCATGCTGCTGAAAGTTCTTGTTGCTCATTCACTGGCGGTGGTGTGGGCAGCATCTCATGATCTTCCTCAGGTTCCTCAGTGTCCATGCTGAACCTTTTTTCTACTTGGACCAGATGCTTGCGGGATATCTGTCCATTGTTAAGTCTGACCACTATGACCTTATTCCCATTTTTGCCACTTACAGTACCCTCGAGCCACTTGGGCCCCACAGCGTGATTAAGAACAAATACAGGGTCATCGATTTCTATACATCTCCCTTTTGAGTTACGGTCATGGCACTCATTTTTGGATTGGTGCTTGCCCTCAACAATGTCTGACAGGACTGGATGAATGAGGGACAGCCGAGTTTTTAGTGTACGTTTCATGAGTAGTTCCGCGGGCGGGACCCCTGTGAGCGAATGCAGTCGGGACCTATAGACCAGCAGCAGGCGCGATAGGCGGCATGGAAGGGAGCGTCCTTGAATCAGGAGCATGCCTTGTTTTATGATTTGGACCGCACATTCCGCCTGGCCATTGGAGGCCGGCTTAAACGGTGCTGTCCTGACATGTTTGATACCATTACCCGACCTAAACTCCCGGAATTCATAGCTAGTGAAACACGGGCCGTTGTCGCTAACCAGGATGTCCGGCAAGCCGTGGGTCGCAAAGACCGCACGCAGACTCTCCACTGTGGTGGATGTCGTGCACGAATTCAATATGATGCACTCGATCCATTTCGAGTACGCATCAACAACAATGAGGAACATTTTTCCCATGAACGGGCCCACGTAGTCTACGTGAATACGTGACCATGGCCTGGTGGGCCAGGGCCACG
This sequence comes from Pristiophorus japonicus, assembly GCF_044704955.1. NCBI lineage: Eukaryota > Metazoa > Chordata > Chondrichthyes > Pristiophoridae > Pristiophorus > Pristiophorus japonicus. The sequence continues at coordinate 183,027,406 of NC_091980.1, read as the reverse complement.
GGCTGAGTGGGGCCTCCCTGGGGGCATTGCCCAGCTGGGCACACGTCGTGCACCTGCGAACACAGTGTTCCAGGTCTGAGTCAATTCCCGGCTACCATATATGTGACTGGGCAATGGCCTTCATTAGCACGATGCCTGGGTGCTCGCTGTAGAGTTCCCTGATGAATGCTTCCCTTCCCTTCTGGGGCATGACTACCCGGCTGCCCCATAGTAGGCAGTCAGCTTGGATGGACAGCTCATTCATCCGTCTGTGAAACAGTCTGACCTCCTCAGGGCATCCTCCGTGTGCGGGCGCCCAATCCCCAGTCAGGACACATTTCTTAATCAAGGATAGGAGGGAATCTCTGTTGGTCCAGATTTTGATCTGGCGGGCTGTGATGGGGGAGCCTGCGCTGTCAAGAGCATCGACAGCCATGACCATCTCAGCGCTTTGCTCCGCTGCCCCCTCAGTGGTGGCCAGTGGAAGCTTGCTGAGCGCGTCAGCGCAATTTTCGGTGCCTGGCTGGTGCTGTATAGTGTAGTCATATGCAGCCAATGTGAGAGCCCATCACTGTATGCGAGCTGATGCCTTGGCATTGATAGCTTTGCTGTTGGACAACGGGGATGTTAACGGCTTGTGGTCCGTTTCTAACTCGAACCTTCTGCCAAAAAGGTACTGGTGCATCTTTTTCACCCCGTAGACACATGCGAGTGCTTCCTTTTCAACCATCCCATATCCCCGTTCTGCTTTGGAGAGTGACCTGGAGGCACAAGCCACAGGTTGGAGTTGGCCCTCATCATTACTCTGCTGCAACACGCACCCGATCCCATAGGATGATGCATCACATGTCAAAACCAATTTCTTACAGGGGTTGTACAGGGTCAATAGCTTATTAGAACAAAGTAGGTTACGCACCCGATTGAACGCCAGTTTCTGACAGTCCCCCCAAAACCAATCGCAACCCTTACGCAGGAGCATGTGTAGCAGCTCCAACAAAGTGCTTAAGTTCGGCAGAAAGTTCCCGAAATAGTTCAAGAGTCCCAGACATGAACGCAACTCCGATGTGTTGCCGGGCTTGGGCGCACGACGAATCGCCTCTGTTTTGGATTCGGTAGGCCGGATCCCGACTGCGGCAACCCTCCTGCCCAAAAACTCGACTTCTTGGGCCAAAAACACACACTTGGACTTCTTTAGTCGCAGGCCTACCCGGTCCAGTCAGCGTAGCACCTCCTCCAGGTTGTGGAGGTATTCCTCGGTGTCTTGACCCGTGATAAGGATGTCGTCCTGAAATACAATTCTTCCAGGGATGGATTTGAGCAGGCTTTCCATGTTCCTTTGAAAGATAGCGGCTGCTGAATGAATGCCAAACGGACACCTGTTGTAGGCAAACAGCAACTTGTGCGTGGTGATGGTGGTCAGTAGCTTGGATTCTTCGGCCAGTTCTTGGGTCATTTAGGCTGAAGTGAGGTCCAACTTGGTGAACAGCTTGCCGCCTGCCAGTGTGGCAAAAAGATCCTCCGCTCTCGGAAGCAGGTATTGGTCTTGTAGTGACACTCGGTTGATAGTGGCCTTGTAGTCGCCACAGATCCTGACCGAGCCATCCGTTTTTAGGACAGGGACTATGGCGCTTGCCCAGTCGCTGAATTCAACGGGCGAAATTATGTCCTCTCTTAGCAACCTGTCCAACTCACTCTCAATTTTCTCCCACATTACATATGACACAGCTCTGGCTTTATGGTGCACTGGTCTGGCATCCGGGGTGATGTGTATCACTACTTTGGTACCTTTGAAAGTACCAACACCAGGTTGAAATAGTGACTGAAACTTTTGTAGGACCTGTGAGCATGAACTTCGCTCCACAGATGAAATAGTGTGCACATCCCCCCATTTCCAGTTCATCTCGGCTAGCCAGCTCCTCCCCAAAAGCGCGGGACCATTTCCCGGGACAATCCAGTGTGGCAGCCGGTTCTCTGATCCATTATGTGTGACCACCAACAGTGCACTGCCTAGCACTGGGATGAACTCTTTGGTGTACATCCGTAATTGCGTGTCAATGCGTTCTAGTTTGGATCTGCTAGCTCTGAGTGGCCATAGTTTCTCGAATTGTTGGACACTCATAAGTGACTGGCTGGCCCCTGTGTCCAGCTGTTTAATAGGACTTTCATCATCATAGGTGGCGTTTTTGTATATGAGCTGTGGATGTTTGCCACCTGAACCCGCTGAACTTCAGCATCCATTGCTGTGTCCCAAGCATCACCCTGCCTTGCAGACCCCTCTTGTGGTTCATCTGCCTCGTAAATTAGCCTCGCTGCGGGCTTCCTGCACATTCTGGCTAAATGTCCACTGAAGTTACAATTTCTACAGATGAATTGTTGGAACCTGCAGGTTTTTGCAGCATGTCTGCCCCTGCACCTCCAGCATGAGCTGAGATTGTTGTGAACAAAAGGGCTGTTACCAGGCATTCCTCTCTGATTGTCTCTTGAGCACTCTGTTAGTGGGTGTCAATGGCCCCATCCCGGGACGTATTGTCCCTTGTGATGGCGTAATTGTCCGTTCAACCTGCCATTGTCTCTGTTGATGACCCACTCTAGAGTCTGTTACTGCCTGGGTGGTGTCAAATTGCCTTTGCCTGCCTGCGGGGTTCTGAGTCACATTTACTATGTTAACTCCCTGCTCCATCGCCACGTTGGTAGCAGAGTTGCGCGCGTATATTATCTTGGTCTCCTCCCCCCCCGCTATAAAGGCCTGAGCCATCAACGCCGCCGCTTCCAAGGTAAAGTCCTTGGTCTCAATTAGCTTCCTGAAAATCCCGGCATGCCCAATGCCCTCAATGAAGAAATCCCATAACATCTCCCCCTTGCAGGCGTCTGTGAACTTACAGAGGCTGGCCATGCACCAAAGATCCGCAACGAAGTCCGGTATGCTCTGTCCTTCCCGACGTCGGTGTGAATAGAAGTGATGTCGGGCCATGTGTATACTGCTCGCTGGTTTGAGGTGCTCACCAATCAGTTTACTGAGCTCCTCGAAGGTTTTGTCCACGGCTTCTCGGGTGCGAGCAGGTCTTTCATCAGCGCGTATGTCTTAGGTCCACAGCTGATCAGTAGATGCGCCCTTTGCTTGTCAGCCGCTGCCTCTCCCAGCCAGTCCTTTTGACAAAGCTCTGCTGGAGCCTCTCAACGAAATCATCCCAGTCCTCACCAACACAGTACCGTTCCTCTGTGCTACCGGTGGCCATTCTCGTGAGTCGTTGATTCCCATTTCTCGTCGGCAAATGTTGTGTCCTTACACACTACTATAAATTCACATGAGGCTCATTCTGCAAACAAAGTCACTCTGTGACCTAACCATTATTCACAGGACCAAGAAGTGATGAAGGTGGGTGGAGCTTCCCCTTTTATACTTGAAAGACCAGGCTAGGAGTGTCTCTCACAAGTTCACCCCCTGTGGTCAAGGTGTGCATTTCTTAGATGTATATAGTATGCAGTGTTGTTACATGAAGGTTACAGTTACATGAAGGTTACATGCATGACACCATCTGCCCCACCTGTGACAGAGACTGTAGATCCCCCATAGGTCTCATCAGTCACCTTAGAACTCATATTCGTGTGGAAGCAAGTCATCCTCGACCCCGGGGGACTGTGTAAGAAGAGAAGAAGATATACAAATAGAAATGGTCTGCATAGGTTGAGAACAATGGAGGCTGTGGCGTGGACTGTGTCTAATACCAACAGTACCATGACGACAAACAAACCTAGGGTTGTGCAAACATTTCTGTGTATATCCGGGAGTCTGTAAGTTGTTTAGGGTGCATTCAAAGTGAAGTCAATTCAGGTGAACTACAGTCAATTTAAATGAAGAAAAGTTCAGACAATCCCTGTCTGAACAGAACATCCATTACTGTTAGTTCATTTAGTTCTTGTGCAGGCAAATCACGTCCGTTATAAGTGGAGTTCATTGTAGTGCGAAACATTTTATAATCATCAAAGTAAACCCATTGTTTACTGGGAGATGAGGACTGCCCCATCCAGGAGGTAACTGGACCACAGCATCATAAGGTTTAGATAAACTATGGAATATGACAGGGAGCAATCAACAATAAAAATACTGAATTGGAGGAGAATTGGAGGCCAATTTCAGTGGGATGAGAACAATCTGGCCCAAGTAAATTGGAATCAAAGATTGGCAGGCAAAACTGTAGTGCCTTTAAAGAGGAAACAGTTTGGGTACAGTCGAGGTACATTCCCACTAGGGGGAAAGATAGGGCAACTAAAGTCGGAGCTCCCTGGATGATGAAAGAGGTAGAGAGTAAGATGAAGTGGAAAACGAGCACGTATGACAGATGTCAGGTCGAGAATACCTCTGAGAATCAGGCTAAATATAGAAAGTTTAGAGGAGAAGTGAAAAAGAAAATAAGAGTGGCAAAGAGAGGGTATGAGAATAGAATGACAGCTAACATAAAAGGTAACAAAAAGTCTTCTATAGGCATATAAATAGTAAACGGATAGTAAGAGAAGGGGTGGGGCCGATTATGGACCAAAAAGGAGATCTACGCATGGAGGTGATGGTATGACTGAAGTAGTAAATGAATACTTTGCAACTGTCTTCACCAGGAAGAAGATGCTGCCATAGACATAGTGAAGGAGGAGGTTGAGGAGATATTGGATGGGATAAAAATTGATAAAGAGGAGGTACTAGAAAGGCTGACTGTACTTAAAGTAGATAAGACACCAGGACACAAGAACACAAGAAATAGGAGCAGGAGTAGGCCATTTGACCCCTCGAGCCTGCTCCGCCATTTAATAAGATCATGGCTGATCTGATCATGGACACAGCGCCACTTCCCTGCCCGTTCCCCATAACCCTTTATTCCCTTATCACTCAAAAATCTGTCTATTTCCACCTTAAATATATTCAATGACCCAGCCTCCACAGCTCTCTGGGGCAAAGCATTCCATAGATTTACAACCCTCTGAGAAGAAATTCCTCCTAAATGGACAGCCTCTTATTCTGTGACTATGTCCCCTAGTTTTAGTTTCGCCTATGAGTGGAAATATCCTCTCTGCATTCACATTGTCGAGCCCCCTCATTATCTTATATGTTTCGATAAGGTCACTCCTCATTCTTCTGAACTCCAATGTATTGTGTATGCAAGCACTCTCTTAATTACTTCACGAGGCAGGGGTATGGCACTTGAACTGTACAGATGGTAGTCCTTTATTGCAGCTCCTAGAGTGAGGATACCAAGAGGTGAGCTCCCTTTTATACTGGGTTACCTGCAGTGTACAGGTGACCCTTAGGTCTCCAGCAGCAGCACCCTCTGGTGTACAGGTATGGTATATACAGGGTGAAGGTACATTCAGATCTAGTGTTACAGTACAACATTAACATGCATACATAACAACACTCCCCCCTAAGGCTTTCCCAAGTCCTTATTGCCATGACTTGGGGAGGTGATCAGCAGTGGGCTGTGGGAGGTTGTGGTGAGGGTTGTGTGAGTGCCAGGTGTGATCCCTGTGCTCATGGCTGCACTCATCCATTTCCCCCCCTCATACAAAGACCATGTGGGTGTCACTGTTGGAGGATTCTGCAGTGGTGGAACCAGTGCTATGGGTAAGGTACATACACTGTAGAGTGGGTAAGTGGTGGTGTTTGGTGGTGGGCAGGGCCACAGGACGGTGTGGGCTCCTTGTCCTCCATTGGTGGTAGAAATCTGGTTATCCTAGGTTCCGCCGGGAAGGCTGGAAGGTACTGGCCTCTCGCTCCTGGTGCTGGCCCTAGTGGCCAGGGGAGTAGGGCCAATCTGGGGCAGGTTGCCAGTGGTGGTGGCAATGCTGCCCATTGACCGCTATCCCTGCAGTGGGTCTGCTCCCACTGGGTGTGTGTGGGCCCTTCCTGGGGCATCACATTGGTCCGAAAAGCGCAGGCTACATGGTCAGGTAGCCTGCTGGACCTGGGGGTCTCCCATGGGAGATTTCCTCTGGCATTGACGTTATACCTGTAGAACCTGATATCATTTATCATTCTACCTTTAGCATACATGACACATTGGCTCCAATTGCAACTGGTTGGCTCAACATTGTTATCTCTCTTTATACTTTTACATTTTGCACTTACAACATTTTCTTGTGTATCGGTATCTCTGTACAGGGTTACATTTATCACATTAGCATTTCTGGCATCACTGTTCAAAGGTACAAACTTGTTACTTACATCACTTTTAGAAGCATTCATTGCATTTCTCCCATTAGCTTTGCCGGCATCACCATTTAACATTACATTTGTATACTGCATTAATTTGCTGCACTTTTATCTTTAATATCACTGGCATCGCTGTGCCTAGAGTGGAACTGTCTCTTTAATTGTCTTGGGTTGCCAGTCTCCTTTAAGAGGGCCTTGCAATCTTTACCCCAATCCGGTTCGCCGCTCGGTAACATGTGTTGCTCCCTCAACGCTGCCCCTCGTGGTCTGATCGTGGCCATCTTGATTCCAGGATCTTCGCCTCGTGGTGCGGGCGCCATCTTCTCTCTCTCCGCGAGGGAGGCTGCTATGATCCTTTTATCCTCAGGTTCTGCCACTGACGCTGGGAATCTACCTTCTGCACCGATCTTCTTCCCTTGGAGTCCTGACATGGCCCGGAAGGTGAGGTCTGGTCGTTCAGGTTGGATCATCTCACCGTGGTGTTGTGCAGTCTGTGTCGTTGCCACGCAATCGAGCTGGACGGTAGGATTTCTAGATGCTGCGATGGATCCAAGTTTGGGGCCACGTGGGATGTCAATTGCCGGGGCCCGGAGTCCGTCGTCGCTCCGACCAATTTGGACTTGCTTCATCCATCTTCTTTGCAGCAGCATTGGAAGATCACCAGCAACGCCCCACAAAGGGAGCTTGTACATTGCGCCGCCATGGGACACCTGGACGTCCACACTGCCAACGACTGGGATGGTGCCTTTTGTTTAGGTGAGCAACTTTGCTTGGATTGGGGCCATTTTTGGTCGTTTGGCGGGATTGTCCCAGAGTTTCTCAAAGGCCATTTGATTCATCAACGACTGGCTCACCCCTGTGTCGATCTCCATCGAGACTGAAACCCCGTTGATTTCCACTTCCATTTTCCACGGGGAACTCTCGGTGGAGCAGGTATATATTCTGTACTCTTCTTCCAGGGGCTGAGCAGCTTCGTCTTCATCAGTGTCGGAGCCCAGGTGATAGGCCAACTCTTCAGTGACTCAGTGAGTAAAACTTTTTCTACACATTCGCTGAAGGTGACCTTTAGTGTTGCAGCCTTTGCAGGTATAGTCTTTGTATCGGCACTGGTGGGCCCTGTGGTTTGCTCCACAGCGACAGCACAGGACTAGCCGGTTGGCCCCATGTGGCGGACTCAGGGTTGCGGGACTCGGGGCAGCATTCTTGCCTCCAAAAGTCGCCATTCTGTTCAATGTGCTCATCGGGTTAGATTCCTGGGTGCGGGTCATCATCCGTTTGGAGTCGCAGACCGAGATCATGAAAGCCTGGCTCACTTTGATTGCCTTCTGCAGGGTGACCGTAGTGTCCGCAGCAAGCAGTTTATGGAGGAGGCCCTCGTGGCCGATTCCAATAATGAAGATGTCCCTTAATGCTTCGGTGAGGTGGTCGCCAAAATCAAACGGTGCAGCCAATCTTCTTAGATCTGCAGCATATTTCGCAATTTCTTGGCCTTTGGGCCACCGGTGAGTGTAAAACCGGTGAGGATGCTCTCTTTGGGTTTAAGTTGTTCTTGTACTAAAGTTACGAGCTCCGCATAGCTCTTGGTTGTCGTCTTCGCTGGAGCTAGCAGGTCCCTGATGAGGCCATGGATAGTGGGCCCAAAACTGCTGAGCAGGATGGCCCTGCGCTTGTTCACCAGCGAGATCGGTGAGTCCCCAGCTAGGTCGTTCGCAATGAAAAAGTGTTCTCGCCTTTCCACAAAGGCATCCTACTCTTCCCCATCAGCGAATTGTTGGAAGTTGCTTAGATTAGACATGTTGTGCATGGAAATTTGAAACCTCGTCGCCAGTTATTGTGTATGCAAGCACTCTCTTAATGACTTCCTGAGGCAGGGATATGGCACTTGAACTGTACAGGTTGTAGTCCTTTATGAGTCCTAGTGTGAGGACTCCAAGAGGTGAGCTCCCTTTTATACTTGGTTACCTGCAGTGTACAGGTGACCCTTAGGTCTCCAGCAGCAGCACCCTCTGGTGTACAGGTATGGTATATACAGGGCGAAGGTACATTCAGGTCTAGTGTTACAGTACAACATTAACATGCATATATAACACAATGTGTATAGGCTCAACCTACTCAACCTATCTTCATAAGTCAGCCCCCTCATCTCCGGAATCAACTTAGTGAACCTTCTCGGAACAGCCTTCAATGCAAGTATATCCTTCCTTAAATATGGAGACCAAAACTGTATGCAGTACTCTAGATGTGGCCTCACCAATACCCTGTACAGTTGTAGCAGAACTTCTCTGTTTTTATACTCTATCCCCCTTGCAATAAAGGCCAACGTTCCATTTGCCTTCCTGATTACTTGCTGTACCTGCATACTAACTTTTTGTGTTTTATGCACAAGGACCCCCAGGTCCCTCTGCACTGCAGCACTTTGTAATTTTCTCCATTTAAATTCTAATTTGTTTTTCTATTTTTTCTGCCAAAGTGGATAACCTCACATTTTCCCACATTATACTCCATCTGCCAAATGTTTGCCCACTCACTTAGCCTGTCTCTATCCCTTTGCAGATTTTTTGTGTCCTGCTCGCAATTTGCTTTCCCACCCATCTTTGTATCATCAGCAAACTTGGCTACATTACATTCGGTCCTTTCATTCAAGTCATTAATATAGATTGTAAATAGTTGAAGACCCAGTACCGATCCCTGCAGCACCCCACTAGTTACTGTTTGCCAACCGGAAAATGAGCCATTTATCCCGACTCTCTGTTTTCTGTTAGTTAGCCAATCCTCTATCCGTGCTAATATATTACCCGGCTTTTCCGATCTGTCAAGTTCTGGCATCTTGGGGAGAAGGACAGTCGCAAGGGCAAGATTGTGCTATTTGCCCATCTCTTGCCCAGCAAATGTCCTTAAAACTCTTACACCTGGTAAAAGCAGGCGCATAGCCTACTTTTACCAGCGTAAGTGTTTTAAAATATAAAAAAAACATGTAAAAATAAAATTAAAAAGCACATTTTTAATTTTAAAAACCCTGCCCGCTAAGGTAAGTTTATTTTAAACTCTAATTACAAAACTTTAAAAAAAAATCAGAAAAATATATATTTTTTCGAACACATTTATTAACTTTAATTTAAATTAATGTTAAATATGCGAGCTGTTTTTTAAATGTTTTATTTGTGTTTGGGTGTTTGAGGGGGTTGTTTCTCATTCATTATAATGAGAGCGCCTACTTACGGAGTTCCCATTATTATGAATAAGAATACTGTACCTTGATTGGCTGCCCAGTGCCACGTGACTCCAGCTTCTCCCTGCGCATCTGCAAGACATGAACATGCCCCGATGCGCCGGGAGAGGAAGCCATCAACCGGGATCGCTGGAGGGTGCAGCAACAAAAGGTAGGGGCGAATCTGTTTTACTATTTTCTGTTGAGCGCCCGTGGGAAGCCCAGCACCAGGATTTCAGGCCCAATATTTCTGCCATTTCACTGCCATTACTTGTGAGTTTATCATGTGTATCTTTTAGTGGCCCTATCCCTATCCTGATTTTTCTTTTGTTATTGCTGTGTCTGTAGAATACTTTACTATTTATTTTCATATTGCTTGATCATTTAATTTCATAGCTTCTCTTTGCCTTCCTATTTGTTTTATGCCTTCTTTCCTAATCCTTTCATATTTAATTTTGTCATCCTCTCCTTTTTTTGTCGATTTACTTAGCGTATGCCTTCAGTTCTTCAGTTTCAATTTTGCCCTTATTTCTTTATTCATCCATGGTGTGTCATTACTGGCTAGTTTGTACTTGCTTTATAGTGGAACTTTATAGATCACAATTTAACTGCTTCCCTCTGCTATTCTATTTCTTTTTTAGTCAGTAAAATTTTAAGGTTTATTTCCCCTAGTTCCATTCTCATTTCCCGAGGCCTGCAAAACCCGACCAACCACAGTTACATTTTAAACGGTGGTTAAAGCTGAGGCATGCCAGCCTCATTATATTATTTAAATGGGCGACCCACCTCCTGGAAGCGGGTTGGCTGCCTGCCCCCATCCCATTCTGCCTCCATTAAAACCGGACGTACAGGTGTTGGAGGCGGGTTCTGGTCAGGATTCAGTTTTTTGACACTTTAACGTCCCACGCGACCCCAGCCCACCTGTTTTTCAGGGTTAAAATTTCCCCCACTAACTCTTTTTGGACTAATTCTATTTTTATTGATTTCTAAATAATTGTACCATCAGTATGTGTCTTTCTGTTTTGATCGATTATCTTATTTGTAAGTAAATCTACTGGTTTTAGCCTGAACTTAAAAGTCTCACAATGTGGCATTTACTGCTTTTCAGTTTCAACAGAACGTGGTCTCGGGTGTGCTACACCACAATGATCACGTCGCTCCTTCGCCTCGACCCCGCCACTCCTGCTATACCTGCCCACGCTCCAATCAGCAACCTGGGTCATGGTGACGTCCAATCAAGTCGTCTTCTTCACAGCCGTCGCCCTCCCGGACCGGCTCACGCTGTACCTTGCAGTCGTATGTTCCTTTTATGGCCCCGACCTGCCGCAGATGGTTCCTCGCAGGTCGGGGCCTCACTGTGGGCTCGGTCGCCGTACCTACCTCCTCTTATGGCCCCAAACCTGCCGCAGATGTTTCCTTGCAGGTCAGGGCCGCTTTATTATACTACACAGCGCGTGTGTAGCAAATGTTCATTGTGACTGACTTCTATGGAGAATGAACCCAGCCGCGGGACCGGTGTCATTTTATTGTGCCTCGGCCCTTTCCGGAGAGGCTTTGGGGGCCCTGGAGAGGCGCGAGTTCGGGGTCCAGAAGAGGCGTGAGTTCGGGGCCCAGAACAGGTGAGGGCCCAGGAGCAGCACGGGCCAGCCCACACTGCAATATGTGTGCGCAGTAGGTCCATGCAGCAGAACTGGTCTCCAGTCGTCTTGGTTAATCCTTGCCACTGGACCAAGAGCTAGCTCTGTCCAGCCCGTATGCTGTGCAACGGCCACCATACATTAAAAAAAATCCATGCACAGGCATCTTCCACCATTCAATATGCAGTTCAGGACCTGGAATATTAGGTCCTTCATTGAAACACCTGTAAACTCATCCCTTTTTGGCATGGAAGCAAGTCATCCTCAATATGAGAGACCGTTTAAGAAGGAAGACACTATAATGGGGATATGGAGATAGGGCAGGAAAGTGGAATTCAGGTAGAAGATCAGCCATGATCATTTTGAATTGTGGAGTAGGCTGGAGAGGCTGTATGGCTACTCCTGCTCCTAATTCTTATGTTCTTACAATAAGGGACTACTGTTATTCCTGTGGCACACTAGTTCACTCATGGCATGCAAAATTGTGCAGGTTTCAATTCATAGGGACTCAGTCTGCTTATGAGTACATGTCTCTGTCTATAAACATTGAGGGGAACATCTGAATATTAAAGCTTCTGACAATACAACACTCCCTTAGCTAATTCCCTCTAACTTCTGGTATGGACCTGAAACGTACGAAGTTCTGACCCAGAGGCAAGTGGGGCCAACTGAGCCATGCTGACTTGCTAAGAACTGTTATAAGCTGAGAAAGCACTTTGTGTAAAGGACAAAGTTATAAAGAAATAAACCAATTACTATATACATATAACTGCTTGGCAATAAAATGCAAAAAGATTTGTGCAAGAAGTGCTCTGCTGTCACTTGGTGACAGTTACAACAGATTTGTGTGAAGTCTGATTTTTTTTAACCTCAACTGGAGTTTGGAAATACAAATATTGTGTTATTCATTAGCTTCAATTATATTGGACTTTCAATGTTTCATCACTTTGTACAGAAAAGCACATGAGTTGGACACCACCTTTGGCCCGCTATTAATTTATGGCTGTTTGAGGAAATAGTACTTTAACAGAAGGTAGGGAGATGGGTATTAGGTTCTCTGAATAGAATCCAGTGGGAGATACATCTGGTCTGAGAAGATCTGCCTTCTGATGCAAGCCATTTTTTCGAATCATCGAGTACAATTAAAGGTATGTAAGAAATTCCAAAATTAACAGATCTTATTGCTGCTAAATCGACAATAGTGAATACCAACAAATGGGTGGAATTTGGCAGAAAACTGATTATTTTTCAGAGACTCTCATGAGCAATGATAGAATAGATTCAAATATGAACTGCAGAATGCAGCTGAACAATTCGCCAGGTGTGGGTCACTATTGGAGGCTACTTGAGTGATTGCACATCAAGAAATGTTCTCTATCAAACTATGGATGCTATATTTTTGTGGTTACATTTACTACTTCGTTTACTGAAAAGATCTATCAGCAAAATTAATTTTGCATAAAAGTGGCTTCAAGTTGTTCAAAGAATAGTCGTTATGCTGATATTTCCCAATTTTGAACTATTTTACGGCTGCCTGATCTTGGGCTGATCTAAGAGAGATTTTAATTGTTCCTGAAACACAAAAGGATAGTATGCAGGTACAGCAGGTGATCAGGAAGGCCAATGGTATCTTAGCCTTTATTGCAAAGGGGATGGAGTACAAAAGCAGGGAAGTCTTGCTACAGCTATATAGGGTATTGGTGAGGCCACACCTGGAATACTGCATGCAGTTTTGGTTTCCATAATTACGAAAGGATATACTTGCTTTGGAGGCAGTTCAGAGAAGGTTCACTAGGTTGATTCCAGGGATGAGGGGGTCGACTTATGAGGAAAGGTTGAGTAGGTTGGACCTCTACGTATTGGAATTCAGAAAAATGAGAGGTGATCTTATCGAAACGTATAAGGTTATGAGGGGGCTTGACAAGATGGATGCAGAGAGGATGTTTCCACTGATAGGGGAGACTAGAACTAGAGGGCATGATCTTAGAATAAGGGGCCGCCCATTTAAAACAGAGATGAGAAGAAACTTCATCTCTCAGAGGGTTGTAAATCTGTGGAATTCGCTGCCTGTGGAAGCTGGGACATTGATTAAATTTAAGACAGAAATAGACAGTTTCTTAAACGATAAGGGGATAAGGCGTTATGGGGAGTAATGAGAGAATAGATTCTAGGGCGGGGAAGTGGAGCTGAGTCCATGATCAGATCAGCCATGATCTTATTGAATGGTGGAGAAGGCTTGAGGGGCCGTATGGCCTACTCCAGTTCCTATTTCTTATGTTCTTATGTTCATATGTTCTTTGTATTTGTCAAATGTGCATTTTTTACTGGACAGTTGTGTCAAATTTCAAACAAAGAACATCCATTTGTCGAAAAACAAAATCCAATATGTGAAACACATCATCAGTGCCCAGCAGTAGTGTTTTGTTTTGTCGAACTAAATGAGTCTTGGGGGACGAATTTGCCCTTTTTCATAGTCCATTAGCGTCTCTGAGGGGCGCTAATGAGCTGCAATGAGGTTATCGCCCGGGGAAAGGGATCGTAGGTGTCTCCGGGGAAAATGGCCCAGAGGTTTGGGGGGGCATTGTGCCGTTAGCGTCGTGCCCTGCGATTTGCACCCCAGACTGGTGAACGCCATCGATGACATCATCGCCGCCCCTCACCGCCCCGCACTGATCCTTTTGCGTGCCACAGGGAAAATTGCCCTGCGGGTGGCAAGGATCGCACTAACGGATGTCACTGTCAGCCTCGCGGGTCGCAAAGCTGGTGGACATAGAAACATAGAAACATAGAAAAATAGGTGCAGGAGTAGGCCATTCGGCCCTTCGAGCCTGCACCACCATTCAATAAGATCATGGCTGATCATTCCTTCAGTACCCCTTTCCTGCTTTCTCTCCATACCCCTTGATCCCCTTAATCGTAAGAGCCATATCTAACTCCCTCTTGAATATATCCAGTGAACTGGCATCAACAACTCTCTGCGGCAGGGAATTCCACAGGTTAACAACTCCCTGAGTGAAGAAGTTTCTCCTCATCTCAGTCCTAAATGGCCTATCTCTTATCCTAAGACTATGTCCCCTGGTTCTGGACTTCCCCAACATCGGGAACATTCTTCCCGCATCTAACCTGTCCAGTCCCGTCAGAATCTTATATGTTTCTATGAGATCCCCTCTCATCCTGCTAAACTCCAGTGAATAAAGGCCCAGTTGATCCAGTCTCTCCTCATATGACAGCCCAGCCATCTCTGGAATCAGTCTGGTGAACCTTCGCTTCACTCCCTCAATAGCAAGAACGTCCTTCCTCAGTCTAGGAGACCAAAACGGAACACAATATTCCAGGTGAGGCCTCACTAAGGCCCTGTACAACTGCAGTAAGACCTCCCTGCTTCAGTATTCAAATCCCTTAGCTATGAAGGCCAACATACCATTTGCCTTCTTTACCGCCTGCTGTACCTGTGTGCCCACTTTCAGTGACTGATGAACCATGACACTCAGGTCTCGTTGCACCTCCCCTTTTCCTAGTCTGCCGCCATTCAGATAATATTCTGCCTTCATGTTTTTGCCCCCAAAATGGATAACCTCACATTTATCCACATTATACTGCATCTGCCATGCATTTGCCCACTCACCTAATCTGTCCAAGTCACCCTGCAGCCTCTTAGCGTCCTCCTTACAGCTCACTCCGCCACCCAGTTTAGTGTCATCTGCAAACTTGGAGATATTACACTCTATTCCTTCATCTAAATCGTTAATGTTAACTGACACCCACGGCCAGAGCTCCCCTCAAAGGGGAGGCTGTTTGTGCCCTGGGCTGCGATATTTTTCTGTCAGCCGACTCTTCTGCCGGCCCGACAATGGCAGCCCTCGCCTCAACCGGGCTGCCATCCTGCAGCCCAGCACGCCGCTTTGGGTGCCGGGCTGTTGGCCCGGACGAGGGCGTCCCTCGTGGCTCAGTGGTGGCTGCGAAAGGGACTGCAGAGCGCGCAGTGACCCTCCCCTTTAATTGAAGGAGAGGGATGTTGTGACGTGTGAGCGTGGCGTGGCATGTTCGCAGCGCACTGATTCATACCACTTCCGCCCCTCTAATGCCCCGCGGAGACGCAGGGCACCTCCGATAGCATCCCGGATATTTTTCAGAGTTAAAGAGCCGAATTCTGGGTCACTTACCAATAATTCGCGCCGGGCAATAAATTTTCATATAATTCGAATTATGAGCCCCTAATGGCTTGTGCCATGACAGAAATATGCTGATGCTGAGTTGCCAAGACAGCACCCAGTACTGGTGGAAGACCAGCACACCCAGGAAAAATCGGGTCTTCACTACAACCAACTGAACACAAGTCAGTAGGTTTATATTTCAAAAGGCCATTGACTGTCTGAGACTTGCGCATTGGGAGATGAATTACATCGGATTAAATAGGATATACTACACAGAAGAAAGCCATTCGGCCCAACCAGTCCATGCCAGCATTCATGCTACACTCAAGCCACCTCCCATCTTTCCTCATCGAACTCTATCAGCATAACCCTCGATTCCCTTCTCCCTCATATGCTTATCTAACCACCCCTTAAATGCACCCTAGACCAATGCAACCTTGCCACTGGACCTAGCTCTGTCAAGCCTGTGTGGTGGCTGGTGTGCAACGGCCACCACACATTAAAAAATCCACACACAGGCATCCTCCACCCTTGAGGATGTAGTTTGGGTTCTCCATTCGAAACACCTGTGAACTCATTCTTTTTTTGGCGTGCAAGTCATCCTCATTTTGAGGGACTGCGTATGATGATGATGATGAAATGCACCCATAATATTTGCTTCAACTAATCCCTGTGGTAGAGAGTTCCACATTCTCACCACTCTCCGGGTAAAGTAGTTTCTTCTGAATTCCCTATTTGATTGTGTAAAGTCCTGTCCCCTCAGTACAGATTCACACGAGGTACATAGTGAAGTCAAGGTCACTCAGGACCTGCACCTTTATTACACAGCTCTCAAATGTCACACTTGCCTGAGACCTGTCCTTATATACCTGTCTGGGACAGGTATCCAGTGTCTCCTGCAAGTGCACCCCTGGTGGTAAGTTATGCTGGTGGTTACAGGTCATATTTAGTTACAGTCATGTATAGCATGGTAAGATACAGTTGTGTACAGTAGTGTGAGATACATGACATCACCCTCCCCCAAGGTCTTATTGTCTTTATAGGTTCAGTCTCTCAGGTAGTCTACGCTCTCGCGTGGAGAGTCTGAGTTGTGGTTCAGTTGTTTGCCTTGGTGCCTGTTTTTCTTTGGGTGTGATTGTTGGTGTCTCGCCTGGGCTGTCTGTTGGGATTGCCCTTTCCTCAGGTTGTTCCCTCTGTCTGTCCACCAGGTGTGGTGTGAGTTCCACATTGTAGTCTGCCTCTGGTTCAGCAGTGTTGTTGGTGAATCTGCTTTTGACTTGGTCTACATGCCTCCGGCAGGTTTGGCCATTGTCCATTTATACTATCAGTTGCCTGTTTCCTTCCTTGCCCGTTAATGTCCCTGCAAGCCATTTGGGACCCCTGCCACAGTTTAGTTCAAACACTTTGTCGCCTATCTTATTCCACCTCCCTCTCGAATTTCAGTCATGGTACTCGGTTAGCTTACGGCGCTTTGCCTCAACAATTTCGTGCATGTCTGGGAGGATTAATGAGAGCCTTGTTTTTAAAGTCCGTTTCATCAACAGTTGCGCGAGGTGGATCCCAGTCAGTGAATGCGGATGAGATCTGTATGCCAGCAGCAGTTGCGACAGGCGACCATGCAGCGTGGGACCTTGGATTTTAAGCATGCTTTGTTTAATGATTTGCACTGCTCGCTCCACCTGGCTGTTGAAAGCCGGCTTGAACGGTGCCGTCTTAACGTGATTTATGCCGTGATTAATTATAAAATCTTGAAATTCTGCGCTGGTGAAGCACGGACCATCATCATTGACCAATATGTCAGGGATTCCGTGCATTGCAAACATGGTTGCGAGGCTCTCCACACTGGTGGAGGTGGTGCTCGAGTTTAAAATGGTGCATTCGATCCACTTTGAAAATGCATCTACAACTACGAGGAACATTTTACATGACTGGGCCCGCATAGTCTACGTGCACCCGCGACCACGGTTTGGTGGGCCAGGGCCAGGGGCTCAGGGGACCCTCCCTGGGGCATTACTTAGTTGGGTACAAATGGTGCACCGTCGGACGCAGAGCTCCAAGTCCGCGTCAATGCCAGGCCACCAGACATGGAATCTGGCTATGGCCTTCATGAGAACGATCCCCGGGTGCTCGCGGTGGAGCTCCCGGACAAATGCCTCTCTGCCTCGCAGTGACATAACTACTCGGCTGCCCCACATCAGGCAGTCTGCTTGCAGTGATAGCTCATGCATGCGCCTGCGAAAGGGTTTGATCTCCTCGGGGCAGGCATTGCGAGCCTCTGCCCAGTCACCGGTAAGGACACATCTTTTTACTAAGGATAATGTGGGGTCGCTGGCCGTCCAGGCTCTGATTTGGCGAGCCATCATGGGTGAACCTGTGGACTCAAAGGCATTGATTGCCATGACTATCTCACAGTCCTGTTTGTCAGACCCTTCCGTGGTCGCCAGGGGTAGCCTGCTAAGCGCGTCGGCACAGTTGTCTGTGCCTTATGGTGTAGTCGTAAGACGCCAGCATGAGTGCCCACCATTGAATGCGCGCAGAGGCATTGGCATTTATTGCCTTGCTCTCGGATAGGAGGGACATGAGGGGCTTGTGGTCGGTTTCTAACGCGAACTTGGCCCCGAAAAGGTATTGATGCATCTTTTTGACACCGTACACGCACGTGAGCGCCTCCTTCTCCACCATTCTGTACCCATGCTCCACCCGTGAAAGTGACCTGGAGGCATAAGCTATGGGTTGTAATTTACCCGCACTATTGACATGTTGTAAAACGCACCTGACCCCGTACGCTGACGCATCACATGTGAGAACTAGCTTTTTACTTGGATCAAAGAAAGTCAAAACACTGTTGGAACACAGAAGGTCGCGTGTCTTATTGAAGGCGCGTTCCTGGGTGACCCCCAAAACCAATTGCACCCCTTTCTGAGTAGCACGTGGAGAGGCTCCAGCAGCGTGCTTAAGTTCTGCATAAAGTTCCCAAAGTAATTGAGTAGCCCGAGAAAGGCGCGCAGTTCTGAGACATTCCGGGACATGGGTGCCATGCGAATTGCTTCTGTTTTGGACTTTGTTGGGCGGATTCTATCAGCGGCAATCCTTCTGCCCAAAAATTCAATCTCGGGTGCGAGAAACAGGCACTTGGATTTCTTAACTCTTAGGCCTACCCAATCCAACCGCTTCAGTACTTCCTCCAAATTGCGGAGATGGGAGTCGGTGTCCCTGCCCGTGATGAGTTTGTCGTCTTGAAACACAACCGTCCCCGGGATGGACTTGAGCGGAATCTCCATGTTGCGCTGGAATATGGCAGTTGCCGACCTGATGCCGAATGGGCATCGATTGTACATGAAAAGGCCTCGATGTGTGTTGATGGTGGTGAGTAGCTTGGACTCCTCGGTCAACTCTTGCGTCATATATGCAGATGTGAGATCTAGTTTTGAGAAAAGTTTACCTCCAGCCAATGTGGCAAATAAGTCCTTCGCTCTGGGCAGCGGGTATTGGTCCTGTAGGGAGACTCTGTTAATGGTAGATTTGTAGTCCCCACAGATTAGTACGGATCCATCAGGCTTCATTACTGGGACGATGGGACTTGCCCAGTCACTAAATTCCACAGGTGATATACTGCCTTCCCGCAGAAGCCTGTCCAGTTCATGTTCAATCTTTTCCCTCATCATATAGGGCACAGCTCTAGCCTTGTGATGGACCGGTCTAGCATCCTGTGTGATGTAGATTTTGACTTTAGCCCCTTTGAAGGTGTCCACACCTGGCTGAAAGAGATGTTCAAATCGACTTCGAACTGTTGAGCAGGAGGTCCGTTCCTCTGACGACATGGCATGAACATCATCCCATTTCCAGTTTAGTTTTGCCAGCCAGCTTCTCCCCAGCAGTGCTGGAAAATCTCCGGGGACAATCCACAGGGGAAGTCAGTTCACTGTCCCTTTGTGTGTGACTGAGAGCATGGCGCTGCCAAGGACTGGGACGATTTCTTTGGTATAGGTCCTTAGTTTGGTGTCGACCCTTGTGAGTTTTGGTCTGTTTCTTTTGTGCGGCCACAGCTGTTCAAATTGTTGAGCGCCCATGAGAGATTGACCCGCTCCCGTATCCAGCTCCATGTTGACGGGTATCCTGTTGAGTAGGACCCTAATCATTATTGGAGGCCTCTTGTTGTAGGAGCAGTGGCCATTGATCGTGTTGACCCGCTGTACATCGGTGTCTCAGGTACTGTCCCCACCGTCTTCTGGTCCGCTTTCCGACCCTTCCGATTCGTATACCAGCCAAGCTGCCGTTTTTCTGCACATGTGGGCCAGATGCCCTGTATAGTCGCAGTTTCTGCAAACAGCCTGCTGAAATCGACACCCCTTGATGAGTGCATTCCCCCACATCTCCAGCACAGACCGCTTCCATTGTTTCCAAAGAATGAGCTGCGTCTGGCTGATCTCTCTTGAGCTTCTCTCAGTTTGTAGTTGATTGCTCGCATTGTGGGTTGATGAGGTGTGAACGGAAGTTCATGTGGCCCTTGATGGCTTCTGGCTCCACTGCCTGTTGTTGAGGGCCTGCTCTCATGCCTTTGTCTGTGTGTGAGGGTCGCAACTTGTTTCACGCTGTGAACCCCTTGTTCCAATGTTTCGTTAGTTGTCATACCCGCAGTGTAGATCAACCTCGTTTCTTCTTCTCCTGCCAAGAATGTCTGTGCAATCAGTGCTGCTGCCTCTAGGATCAAGTTCTTGGTTTCTATGAGCTTTCGGAATATGCCTGCGTGGCCTATTCCTTCAATAAAAAAGTCTCTCAGTACTTCTCTCCTTAGTTCATCGGAGAACTCACATAAGCTAGCCGACCTCCGAAGTTCCGCTATGAAGTCGGGTATGCTCTGGCCCACACAGCGTCTGTAGTTGTAGAACCTGTATCTGGCCATGTGTAGGCTGCTCGCTGACTTCAGGTGGTCTCTTACCAGCGTGCTCAACTCTTCAAACGACTTGCTTGCTGGTTTCTTGGGTGCCAGCAGGTCCTTCATTAACGCGTATGTTTTCGAGCCACAGCTGGTCAAGAGATGGGCTCTTCTCTTGTCTGCCTTGTAGTCGCCTAACCAGTCTTTGGTTACAAAGCTTTGCTGGAGACTTTCTATAAAGTCCTCCCAATTATCTCCAGCATTGTATTTTTCATCTGAGCCATTGTTCGCCATTCTGTGGATTCTGTAATCCCATAACTCGTCGCCACTGTAAAATTCTGTCCCCTCAGTACAGATTCACACGAGGCACATAGTGAAGTCAAGGTCACTCAGGACCTGCACCTTTATTATACAGCTCTCGAATGCTACACTTGTCTGAGATCTGTCCTTATATCCCTGTCTGGGACAGGTATCCAGTGTCTCCTGCAAGTGCACCCCTGGTGGTAAGGTATGCTGTGGTTACAGGTCATATCTAGTTACAGTCATGTATAGCATGGTAAGATACAGTTGTGTACAGTAGTGTGAGATACATGACAGATTGCTTGGTGACTATCTTGATTATATTGATGGCCTCTAGTTTTGCTTTTTCCCACAAGTAGAAACACTTTCTCTATATCTACTCTATCAAAACCTTTCATAACTTAAAGACCTCTATTAGGTCACCTCTTCTAGGGCTGTAGACAGGGCTTTAAATTAAATAGTGGGTGGGGGAAGGAAATTTTAAAAGTCAAAGAGAAAGGAGAAGGCAATGGTGCAGTGTAGCAATAGGAATAATGATAACCAGAGTGTGACAGGAAGAGACAGAGCATATAAACATACGAATGCACCAGAAAGTAGAGTCAGAGTAGAGAAAATGGTAAAAAGACTAAATTAAAAACTCTCTATCAGAATGCATGCAGCATTCGCAACAAGATAGATGAGTTGACGGCACAAATAGAAATAAATGGGTATGATCTGATAGCTATTACAGAGACATGTTTGCAAGATGACCAATGCTGGGAACTAAATATTCAGTGGTATTTGACATTTCGGAAGGATAGGCAGAAAGGAAAAGGAAGTGGGGTAGCTCTGTTAATAAATAATGAGATCTGTGCAGTCATGAGAAATGATATTGGCTCAGAAGATCAAGATGTAGAATCAGCTTGAGATAGGAAATAATAAGGGCAATAAGTCGCTGGTGGGAGTAGTCTATAGGCCCCTTAACAGTAGCTACACAGTAGGACAGGGTATAAATCAAGAAATAATGGAGGCTTGTAAGAAAGATACGGCAATAATCATAGGCGATGTTAATCTTCATATAGATTGGACAAATCAAATTGGCAAAGGTAGCCTTGAGGAATAGTTCACAGAGTGTATTTGGGATTGTTTCTCAGAACAATACATTGTGGAACCAACCAAGGAGCAGGCTATTTTAGATCTGTTAATGTGCAATGAGATAGGATTAATTAATGATCCCATAGTAAACGATCCTCTAGGAAGCGTGATCATACTATGTTAGAATTTCAAATTCAGTTTGAGGGTGAGAAACTTGGGTCTCAAACTGAACCTAAATAAAGGCAATTACAAACACAGAGTTGGCTAAAGTGGACTGGGAAAATAGATTAAAGGGTAAAACAGTAGAAAATCAGTGGCAGACAGTTAAGGAGATTTTTCATAACTCTCAGCAAAGATATATTCCAGTGAGAAAGAAAGACTCTAAGAGAAGGATGATCCATCCGTGGCTAACTAAAGATGATAAAGATGGTATCAAATTGAAAGCAAAGGCATACAATGTTGCAAAGATTAGTGGTAGGCCAGAGGATTGGGAACATTTTAGAAACCAGCAAAGGACGATTAAAAAAAAATAATAATAAACAGAGAGAAGATATATAATGAGAGTAAACTTGTTATAAGAACATAAGAACATAAGAATTAGGAACAGGAGTAGGCCATCTAGCCCCTCGAGCCTGCTCCGCCATTCAACAAGAGCATGGCTGATCTGGCCGTGGACTCAGCTCCACTTACCTGCCCGCTCCCCATAGCCCTTAATTCCCTTATTGGTTAAAAATCTATCTATCTGTGATTTGAATACATTCAATGAGCTAGCCTCAACTGCTTCCTTGGGCAGAGAATTCCACAGATTCACAACCTTCTGGGAGAAAAAATTCCTTCTCAACTCAGTTTTAAATTGGCTCCCCCGTATTTTGAGGCTGTGCCCCCTAGTTCTAGTCTCCCCGACCAGTGGAAACAACCTCTCTGCCTCTATCTTGTCTATCCCTTTCATTATTTTAAATGTTTCTATAAGGTTACACAAAAGGTTACTGCAGAAGATAAAGGGTCGCGGAGTCAGAGGAAATGTATTAGCATGGATCGAGAATTGGTTGGCTAACAGAAAGCAGAGAGTCGGGATAAATGGGTCCTTTTCGGGTTGGAAATCGGGTTAGTGGTGTGCCACAGGGATCGGTGCTGGAACCACAACTGTTTACAATATACATAGATGACCTGGAAGAGGGGACTGAGTGTATTGTAACAAAATTTGCAGATGAAACATAGATTAGTGGGAAAGCGGGTTGTGTAGAGGCCACAGAGAGGCTGCAAAGAGATTTAGAGAGGTTAAGCGAATGGGCTAAGGTTTGGCAGATGGAATACAATGTTGGAAAATGTGAGGTCATCCATCTTGGAAAAAAAAACAGTAAAAGGGAATATTATTTGAATCCTTCTGAACTCCAACACGTAAAGACCCAGTCTACTCAATCTATCATCATAAAGTAACCCCCTCATCTCCAGTATCAGCCTAGTGAATCATCTCTGTACCCACTCCAAAGCTAGTATATCCTTCCTTAAGGAAGGTGACCAAAACTGCATGCAGTACTCCAGGTGCGGCCTCACCAATACCCTGTACAGTTGCAGCAGGACCTCCCTGCTTTTGTACTCTATCCCTCTCGCAATGAAGGCCAACATTCCATTCGCCTTCCTGATTACCTGCTGCACCTGCAAACTAACTTTTTGGGATTCATGCACAAGGACCCCCAGGTCCCTCTGCACCGCAGCATGTTGTAATTTCTCCCCATTCAAATAATATTCCCTTTTACTGTTTTTTTTCCCAAGGTGGATGACCTCACATTTTCCGACATTGTATTCCATCTGCCAAACCTTCGCCCATTCGCTTAACCTATCTAAATCTCTTTGCAGCCTCTCTGTGGCCTCTACACAACCTGCTTTCCCACTAATCTTTGTGTCATCTGCAAATTTTGTTACAATACACTCTGTCCCCTCTTTCAGGTCATCTATGTATATTGTAAACAGTTGTGGTCCCAGCACCGATCCCTGTGGCACACCACTAACCCAATTTCCAACCCAAAAAGGACCCATTTATCCCGACTCTCTGCTTTCTGTTAGCCAGTCAATTCTCTATCCATGCTGATACATTTTCTCTGACTCCGCGTACCTTTATCTTCTGCAGTAACCTTTTGTGTGGCACCTTATCGAATACCTTTTGGAAATCTAAATACACCACATCCATCGGTACACCTCTATCCACCATGCTCGTTATATCCTCAAAGAATTCCAGTAAATTAGTTAAACATGATTTCCCCTTCATGAATCCATGTTGCGTCTGCTTGATTGCACTATTCCTATCTAGATGTCCCTTTATTAACAGAGCTACCCAACCTCCTTTCCCTTCTTGTCTAGCTTTCCGAATTGTCAGATACCCCAGTATGTTTAATTCCCAGTCTTGGCCATCCTGCAACCACGTTTCTGTAATGGCCACCAATTGTATGTAATAACTCGACAGACTGAATACTGTAAACTAAGACAGGTACAAACCTGGCTCTGCTTTATTCAGGCCCAAAGTGATTAAATTACATGATGGCTTGCCTTTTATACCTGGGCTGCACACATGTGCGTATAGCCCAATGACCTCTGACAGTGGCACCACCCAGTGGCTAGTAACCCCAAGCATACATACATGACAATATCCCCCTTTAAGATATTAGTAACAATCTTTTTATAAATTGAGAAGATCTGGGGCTTTCCGCTCCCGAGTTGATTCTCAGTTCAACTCCAGCCTTGGGCAAGCGTTCTGAGTCTGTTATGACTGGGGGCTGGGTAACCGATCTGATGGGAGTGGCAATGACCATGTCAGTGATTGAAAGTCCAGATTTATTGATGACAGTGGAGTCCTCTGATGACTGAGGGTAGATTGGTTGGTCACTGATTGTGTCTTCCTCAGACTGTTCCGGTTCATCCGTGTGTCACAGCTTTATCTGATCAACATGTTTCCTGCATGTTTGCCCATTCTTGAGCTTGACGATAAACACTCTGTTACCCTCCTTGGCCAAAACAGTACTGGCAATCCACTTGGGACCTTGACCATAATTTAGTACATACACAGGATCGTTAACAGAAATGTCGTGTGGCATAGCAGCGCAAACATACCACTGCTGACTTTGACGTCTGTATTCAACATGATCATTCAAGTCAGGGTGGACAAGAGAGAGCTTGGTCTTGAGACCTCTCTTCATCAATAGTTCAGAAGGGGAGCCTCTGGTAAGCATGTGAAGTCTTGTCCTGTAACTAAGCAATATGCATGACAAGCGAATCTGCAGTGAACCTTGAGTTACACGTTTCATACTCTGTTTGATGATTTGGACAGCATTCTCTGCTTGACCATTAGATGCGGGTATGAGTGGTGCTGACCTCACATGTTTGATACCATTGAGTTTCATGATCTCTTGAAACTCCAGGCTAGTGAAGCAAGATCCGTTGTCGCTTACAATGATGTCGGGCAGACCATGAGTGGCAAACATGACATGAAGGCTCTCAATGGTAGCTGTGGATGTACTGGATGACATGATTATACACTCTATCCACTTGGAATATGCATTCACCACAACTAAAAACATCTTTCCCAGAAATGGACCTGAAAGTCGATGTGGATCCTGGACCATGGTTTAGATGGCCACGACCACAGACTCAGCGGCGATTCCGCTGGTGCTTTACTTAGCTGCATGCAAGTGTTGCACTGGTACACACATGATTCCAGATCAGAGTCAATTCCAGGCCACCATATATGAGACCTGGCAATGGCTTTCATCATGATAATACTGGGATGAGTGCTATGTAAGTCATGTACAAATTTCTCTCTGCCTTTCTTGGGCATAACAACACGATTACCACACAGTAAACAATCTGATTGAATGGATAGTTCGTCGTTGCGATGATTGTAAGGTTTGGTCTCACCACCCATTTGCTTGGATATGGCAGACCAATCACCACTAAGGACAAAATGTTTCACAACCGATAATATCGGGTCCTGGCTGGTCCATGTCTTAACTTGTTGAGCCGTGACAGGGGTTCCTTCACTTTGAAAAGCATCTATAAATAACAGTAGGTCTGCAGGTTGTGGCATTTCCATCTCCGGTGTGGGCAACGGCAGAGGGCTCAGTGCATCGGCACAATTCTCGGTGCCAGGTCTATGGTGATTGACATAATCATAGGCATATAATGTCAGCGCCCACCTCTGGATGTGGGACGATGCATTGGTATTGGTAGCTTTGTTTTCCGAAAACAATGAAATGAGTGGCTTGTGATCTGTTTCCTGTTCAATCTGAAGACCAAACAGGTACTGATGCATCTTTTTAACCCCATATACACAGGTTAATGCTTTTTTTTCTACCATGCTGTCGGCTCTTTCTGCCTTTGACAAACTTTTACAAGCATATGCAACAGGTTGTAGTTTACCCGACTCATTAGCTTGTTGGAGCATGTAACCACTCCATATGACGAAGCATCACAGGCCAATACTAGATGCTTGCACAGATCATAATGTACCAGCAGCTTGTTAAAGCAAAGCAGATTACTAGCTTTCTCAAAAGCTCTATCTTGACTCGCACATCAAATCCAGTTGTCACCTTTTCTTAGCAGCATGTACAGCGGCTTTAATGAAGTGCTCAATCTAGGTAGGAAATTACCGAACTAGTT
Source organism: Pristiophorus japonicus (assembly GCF_044704955.1). NCBI lineage: Eukaryota > Metazoa > Chordata > Chondrichthyes > Pristiophoridae > Pristiophorus > Pristiophorus japonicus. The sequence continues at coordinate 183,001,329 of NC_091980.1, read as the reverse complement.
GAGTAGACCAAGGAACGAACACAGCTTGCCACATTCTGAGGCTTGGCTGCATTTTTGATGGCCTTGGTTTTTGAGTCCGTAGGCCTGATGCTGTCAGCAGCAATTTTCCTCCCCAGGAATTCGACTTCCGGTGCCATGAAGACGCACTTCGAACATTTCAATCTGAGTACCACTATGTCCAGACAATGTAGAACCACTTCCAGGTTGTTCAGATGTTCGGCGGTGTCACGACCTGTGACCAGGATTTCATCTTGGATAAAGACGGTTCTAGGGACGGACTTCAGTAGACTCTCCATGTTCCTCTGAAATATGGCTGCAGCCGAGTGAATTCCGAAAGGACACCCGTTGTAGTCCTTTATGAGTGTTGATGCACGTAAGTTTCTTTGACGTCTCGACCAGCTCCTGTGTCATGTAGGCCGACATCAGATCCAATTTAGTGAACGACTTCCCCCCCCCCCCCCGCTAGCGTTGCAAACAGGTCATCAGCCTTCGGTAATGGGTATTGATTCTGTTTCGAAACTCGGTTGATCGTAACCTTGTAGCCTCCACAAATCCTGACAGTGTCATCACTCTTCAACATAGGAACAATGGAGCTGGCCCATTCATTAAATTCGACCGGTGATATGACCCCTTCACACTGGAGTCTGTCCAGTTCGATTTTGACCTTCTCCCTCTTCATGTACGGAACCGCCTGAGCTTTATGATGGACGGGTCTTGCATCCGAGTCAATGTGGATCTGCACCTTGGCTCCTGTGAAATTGCCGATGCCTGGTTAAACAGCGAGGGGAACTTGCTCAGCACTTGAGCACATGGAGTATCATCCTCCAACGACAACGCTTTGATATCGTTCCAATTCCATTTGATTTTTTCTAGCCAATTCCTGCCGAGCAGCATTGGATCATTGCCCTGAACAATCCATAATGGTAAATCATGAACCATACCATCATACGACACCTTGGCTACTGCACTACCAATCACCGTTATGAGTTCTTTAGTGTATGTATGCAACTTGGCATTGACTGGACTCAGCTTAGGCCTCACAGCCTTAGTATCCCACAGCTTGTCGAATGTCCTCTGGCTCATTATTGATTGACTCGCACCCATGTTCAATTCCATTGGTACCGGCACACCGTTAAGTTTCACAATAATCATTATCGGTTGGCTCTTTGTTAGGAACAAATACAGTCCATACACTTCCTCCTCTGGTATCTCAGATTGCATATCCAGATCTGCACTATACTGGTCATCATCCATCACGTGGTGTGTCGCAGTACGCTTGCTCGGTTGTGGACACGTGCTGGAGATGTCTCCGTCTCGAACAGCCTTTACAAATGTACTGTTTAAACCGACACTGATGAGGCCGATAATTTCCCCCATAACGCCAACACAGTGAAATCGGATTCAGTCCCGTTGGCGGACTTTGAGCAGCCACAGGTTTTGCATATGCAGTCGAATAGGCCCTGCCATATGCAGCTCTGCCAAGCGACGATACAATCTTGTTTACAGTTCTTGCCAAGTTCCGATTTTTCAATGATATCTGCTTTAAGCTTTTGTCCTTCGTCATGCATGCCTGGGCAATCGTGATGGCCTTGCTCAAGTCCAGCGTTTCTGCCAACAGTAGCTTATGCAGGATCACCTCATGGTTGATGCCGATTACAAAGAAGTTCTGCAGCATGTCTCCCAATGCATTTTCGAACTTACACGGTCCAGCTAGACGTCTAGGTCGGCAACGAATTCCGACATGTCCTTGCCCTCAGAACGAACGTGCGTACACAATCGATATCGTGAGATGATGATGCCTTCTTCTGGTTTGAGATGGTCACGTACCAGAGCACACAATTCCTCATAGTCCTTGTCCATTGGACTTGCAGGCGAGAGAAGATTCTTTATGAGTCCATAGATTTTCAGACCTCAAACCGCGAGGAAGACCGCCCTGCGCCTAACTGCGTCAGCGGGTTCCTCCATTTTGTTTACCACGAAGTACTGGCCCAGGCGAGCTACAAAATCTGCCCAGTCCTCTCCCTCCACGACTCTCTCCAGAATTCCAAATGTGCTCATTTTTGCATGCGAAGGTTCTTAAATTACCTCGTCGCCAAATGTTATGTATGTAACCCCAAGCATACATACATGACAAAACTAGCAAGAAATATAAAAACGGACAGTAAGACTTCTACAGGTATATAAAAAGAAGAGAGTAGCTAAAGTAAACATTGGTACCTTAGAGGATGAGACTGGAGAATTAATAATGGGAACAAGGAAATGGCAGGGGCTTTGAACAAATATTTTGCATCAGTCTTCACGATAGAAGATACTAAAAGCATCCCAATAATTGATAATCAAGGGGCTTTTGGGAGGGGGGGAACTAAAAACAATCACTATTACTAGAGAAAAAGTACTAGGAAAACTAATGGGACTAAAGATGGACAAGTTCTCTGGACCTGATGGCCTAAATCCTAGGGTCTTAAAAGAAGTGACTGCAGTGATAGTGGATGCATTGGTTGTAATCGACCTAAATTCCCTGGATTCTGGAGAGGTCCCAGCGGATTGGAAAACTGAAAATGTAATGCCTCTATTTAAGAAAGGAGGGAGATAGAAAGCAGGAAACTATAGACCAGTTAGCCTAACATCTGTCGTTGGGAAAATGCTGGAATCCATTCGAAAATCATAATACAGTCAAGCAGAGTCAGCATGGTTTTATGAAAGGGAAATCATGTTTGACAAATTTGCTGGAGTTCTTTGTGGATGTAACGAGCAGGGTGGAAAAGGGGAACCAGTAGATGTCGTGTATTTGGATTTCCAGAAGGCATTCGATAAGGTGCCACATAAAATGTTATTGTACAAGATAAGAGTTCATGGAGTTGACGGTAATATAGTAGCATGGATAGAGGATTGGCTTACTAACAGAAAACAGAGAGTCGGGATAAATGGGTAATTTTCCGGTTGGCAGGCTGTAACTAGTGGGGTGCCACAGGGATCAGTGCTGGGGCCTCAACTATTTACAATCTATATTAATGACTTGGATGAAGGGACCGAGTGTAATGTGGCCAAATTTGCTGATGATACAAAGTTGGATGGGAAAGCAAGTTGTGAGGAGGGTGCAAGAAATTTGCAAAGGGATATAGACAGGCAAAGTGAGTGGACAAAACTCTGGCAGATGGAGTATAATGTGGAAAAATGTGAGGTTATCCACATTGGTAGGAAGAATAAAGAAGCAAATTATTATTTAAATGGGGAGAGACTACAAAATGCTGCCGTACAGAGGAATCTAGAGTTCCTTGTACATGAGACACAAAAAGTTAGCATGCAGGTACAGCAAGTAATTAGGAAGGCAAATGGAATGTTGGCCTTTATTGCAAGAGAGACGGAATATAAAAGTCGGGAAGCCTTGCTACAACTGTATAGGGCATTGGTGAGACCACACCTGGAGTACTGCGTGCAGTTTTGGTCTCCTTATTTGAGGAGGGATATAATTGTATTGGAAGCAGTTCAGGGAAGGTTCACTAAGTTGATCCCTGAGATGAAGGGGTTGTCTTACGAAGAAAGGTTGAACATGAATAAGAGTTTTTACAGGTATATAAAAAGGAAAAGAGTGGCTAAGGTAAATATTGGTCCTTTAGAGGATGAGACCGGGGAATTAGTACTGGGGAACATGGAGATGGCAGAAATTCTGAACAAATATTTTGTATCAGTCTTTACGTTAGAGGACATTAACAATATCCCAACAGTGGATAGTCAAGGGGTTATAAGGGGGAGGAACTTAACACAATCACAATCACTAAGGACGTGGTACTCAGTAAGATAATGGAACTAAAGGCAGATAAATTCCCTGGACCTGAGGCTTGCATCCTAGAGTCTTAAGAGAAGTAGCGGCAGGGATTGTGGATGCATTGGTTGTAATTTACCAAAATTCCCTGGATTCTGGGGAGCTCCCAGCAGATTGGAAAACTGCAAATGTAACTCCCCTATTTAAAAAAGAAGGTAGACAAAAAGCAGGAAACTATAGACCAGTTAGCCTAACATCTGTGGTTGGGAAACTGTTGGAGTCCATTATTAAAGAAGTAGTAGTAAGACATTTGGAAAAGCAAAATTCGATCAGGCAGAGTCAGCATGTATTTATGAAGGGAAGTCAGATTTGACAAATTTTCTGGAATTTTTTGAGGATGTAACAAACATGGTGGATAGAGGGAAACCAATGGATGTAGTGTATTTGGACTTTCAAAGGCATTTGACAAGGTACCACATAAAAGGTTACTGCACAAGATAAAAGTTCACGGGGTTGGGGGTAATTTATTAGCATGCATAGAGGATTGGTAACAAACAGAAAACAAAGAGTCGGGATAAATGGTCCATTCTCTGGTTGGCAACCAGTAACAAGGGGGGAGTCGCAGGGATCATTGATGGGACCCCAACTATTTACAATCTATATTAACGACTTGGAAGAAGGGACTGAGTGTAACGTAGCCAAGTTTGCTGATGATACAAAGATGGGAGGAAAAGCAATGTGTGAGGAGGACACAAAAAATCTGCAAAAGGACATAGACAGGCTAAGTGAGTGGGCAAAACTTTGGCAGATGGAGTATAATGTCGGAAAGTGTGAGGTCGTGCTCTTTGGCAGAAAAAAAATCAAAGAGCAAGTTATTATTTAAATGGAAAAAGATTGCAAAGTGCTCCAGTACATCGGGACCTGGGGGTACTTGTGCATGAAACACAAAAGGATAGTATGCAGGTACAGCAAGTGATCAGGAAGGCCAATGGAATCTTGGCCTTTATTGCAAAGGGGATGAAGTATAAAAGCAGGGAAGTCTTGCTACAGCTATACAGGGTATTGGTGAGGCCACACCTGGAATACTGCATGCAGTTTTAGTTTCCATATTTACGAAAGGATATATTTGCTTTGGAGGCAGTTCAGAGAAGGTTCACTAGGTTGATTCCGGAGATGAGGGGGTTGACTTAGGTAGGCATACAAAGGAGGCTTCTTTCCTTATAAGGTGGACTAACTGATATAGTTAATCGACACCTCGCCCTAAAGGGGTTAAAAGGAAGGCTTCTCTTCCCCAGGGTGGATTAACTGATATGGATAATCGACACCTCGCCCAGCTCCCACTAGATAACGACCATGGAAGTAAACAATCAAAACCTCAGGTTTACCGGTTTTATTACGAACAATGCACGGGAAGGTTCAGCCTAAAACCTCCAAAATACAAGAGGTTTCAAATACAATTTAAACAGGTTTTGGAGAGGAGCACCCTCCGACAAAATCCCCGATAGGTCTAATTCTATCAGCGAAGTTACATTGATTTGTCAACTCTTATCAAACTGTCTCGGAGTGGTATATGCAATTGCCCATCTTCTATGGTGTTGTTCCATGACTTGCACTTTGTCACAGTATAATAAATGCCTAATCTGGCTTCCTTATCTCTTCCTCAGAGACTTCTGATCAACAACTGCTGATTTTGCTGTTTAAGTATTACAGAGGTTACGGATTCAGTTTAATGAGTTATACATTTGTGCCATACCTACATAAGCAAGTGTTACAAACATAGGCAATTATACAGACCCTCCTAATACTGATAAGTTCACTACCTTCAGCATAATTCTGACCACCTATTTGCAACTCTTACATTTTATCCCTTACAATTCTCCCCTAATTGCCATTGGCTATATTCCCAAGATAGGCCATTTCCCAATTAATACCTCACGGGTGAGCTTCCAGGATTGTCCTTTCGCTTGGGTAGCGCTACAGGCAGGACCTACCTGTTGGTTTCCCCATCAAGGTTATACTAAGTAAGTCCTTTCTGCCGGACTGCCCGATTTCCCTTTAACCAATGTTTTAATTATAGTACGGGCTAGAGCCTGCCTCTTACATCAGTTACACCTTTTTTCAGGATTAATACTAGCAAGATGAGTTCCCTTGCACTACAACCAGTACACTGAGTCCAGCATAGTTCGTGTATAAGTTCTTTTTAGCCAACATTTTCTCAGTGTTCAAATTATGCCCCACCTGGGGTATCCTCTGTTTCTTCTATCTTTCCTCCACTTAGGGTCTTCTCTATTCTGTGAATTTATGGCCTGCCTGGGGTATCCTCTATGTTGTCGAATGGTGTCCAATTCAGTCGACTTTGTTCCTCTTTCAGTTCGAGTATTGGTTTTCCTTGTGGCCCGATGGCCTTCGCATAACCTCCTCAGGTAATGTCCATCATTGTCCCATTGATCTTTCCTCCTTAAGCTCAGGGGTTATAATAAACCCGTTTATATCTGTCTCGTCAAGCGGAGTAAAGCAGAAGTCAATATCCATCATGGTGCATGAGGTGTTCCTTTCTTCATTTCAGTTGCCGTGGTGCTCACACATCAATCTCCATTTCCTTGTGGAACACCGATAATTTCGTAGTCCTGTGTTAGGGGGGTGATACTCAAGGTGCACCCGTCCACTTGGTTATATTCACAGTCATCTTTGAGCCTTCGTAGTGGATTGCAACACAAAGCAACTTGGTTATTTTTATAACAATCATCTATGCTGAGACTCTTAGTACTGTTGTTCTCTTCAGTTACATTTCTGGTTTGTCATGGTACTGCACACGAGTTTGATTTTTTATTTCTCCTACGTTGTTTGGTATAGAGGATCTCCCTTTGTCACATCATACTGTGGTATAGATAATATAAAACCTATAATATTTAAATGTCCGGTTACACATCTGGCCTTTGGGATCCAAGCATGACTATTTCTCCGCACCTCGCAGGCATGAGTCATGTTTTTGTCCAAGGTCCAGTTAGTAAATACATCAAGTGTTATCCAATCCGGCACCTTTCCAATCTGAAGCTGCTCTAGGTTATGTTGTATTCCATTGAGCAACCATGCTCCATATCCTGTACATACTAGTTCTGTCTGTATGATTTCACTTAAGTTCCGTTCTGCTCTATTCATCGAATTTATAGTTCTGGCGAGGTCTCGCAATGTGTGGGCCACTTGTAATAATTCCCTTTCTGCGCCATTACCCAGTTATGCCTGTATCTTTTCATTATCCTCACCCCTTTCCAGCAATCCCTGTAAGGTTCGTGTTAGAGCGTTAACTCGATTATCTATCGAGTGTAGGTCTATAGTGTTCACCGTCGCAACTCCCGCCGCATATCCCGCCGCATATCCCGGTGTATCTTATCCTTGGTCTGCCTTATCAATCCCCCTTTTGCCCTAGCGTTCAGAGTTGGACACGTTTGTGGCGCTGGGAGTGTGATAGTCGGGGCCCAGGTAGTGCTCACTGTTGCTAATGGGTGGGGCCGTGTTGGTGGGTCTATGTTGGAAGATATCCCTCCAACACCAGTCATAGATGTTGAGTGAAATCGGCAACCCCTTCCCCCGGGTGCGGTATCTCTGTCCCTCCTGATTATAAAACACACCGTGGTCTTATTCCCACTAATTATTGGTCCCGTATTCCTGGCCCATCCCCAATGTTGTTTTGTTTCCTCGTTACGTTGTTTTAGGCCTGTAATTCAAGTCTACTGTTGCTCCGTGCGTCACCAGCAGTGTTTTTGATTCTTTTTTAACGAATGTTGATCGAGTCCCTGTAATACAGGCCTTGTTGTCCCTCAGCCTGTTGTCCTTGATATGAGGCTGCGTTACCCCACGTTGTTTCCATGAGCACTAGAGTCCTGCAAAAAACAATACTTCCCGGTCGTCACCGGTTAGTTAATAACCATGCTTTTTTAACTGGGTCTAGTGTTTCCACTTGCCAATACCCCTTATAACTACCATAACTTACCATTCTTACCTGATAGGGTCTGGTCCATTTGGGTGCCAGCCTGAACCTCTCTGGGGTTGTTGAGACCTTAACTCTTAAACATAATCACACGAGGCACGTACTGCAGACACAGTCACTCTGTGACCTTCACCTTTATTACCTGGACCAAGGAGTGCTGGCCCTGCGAGGGACCCCACCTTATATACCTGAATCTCCAGGTAAGGAATGTCTCCCACAAGTGCACCCCCTGTGGTCAAGGTGTGCATTTCTAGTAAGTATGTACAGTATGTAATGGTTACATGAGGGTTACAATTGTATAAGGGTTACAGTAGTATGCTGGTTATATACATAACATCACCTCCCCCCTCACGTCTTTTTGACTCAAAGGTTAAGTCTATCAGGTGGTCGACGCTCTCTCGTGGAGCGCCGCAGTTGAGGCTCTGGTGGCTGAGCCTTGGCATGCGTTGCTGTCACCTGAGGTGATTCTGGCCTGTCTGGGCTGGCTGCAGGGACTGTGCATGCTGATGATTGTCCTTGTGACTTTAATATGCACATAGATTGGGCTAACCAAACTGGAAGCAATACGGTGGAGGAGGATTTCCTGGAGTGCATAAGGGATGGTTTTCTAGACCAATATGTCGAGGAACCAACTAGGGGGGAGGCCATCTTAGACTGGGTATTGTGTAATGAGAGAGGATTAATTAGCAATCTCGTTGTGCGAGGTCCTTTGGGGAAGAGTGACTATAATATGGTGGAATTCTACATTGGGATGGAGAATTAAACAGTTAATTCAGAGAACATGGTCCAGAACTTAAAGAAGGGTAACTTTGAAGGTATGAGGCGTGAATTGGCTAGGATAGATTGGCGAATGATACTTAAGGGGTTGACTGTGGATGGGCAATGGCAGACATTTAGAGACCGCATGGATGAACTACAACAATTGCACATTCTTGTCTGGCGTAAAAATAAAAAAGGGAAGGTGGCTCAACCATGGCTATCAAGGGAAATCAGGGATAGTATTAAAGCCAAGGAAGTGGCATACAAATTGGCCAGAAATAGCAGCGAACCCAGGGACTGGGAGAAATTTAGAACTCAGCAGTGGAGGACAAAGGGTTTGATTAGGGCAGGGAAAATGGAGTACGAGAAGAAGCTTGCAGGGCACATTAAGACGGATTGCAAAAGTTTCTATAGATATGTAAAGAGAAAAAGGTTAGTAAAGACAAACGTAGGTCTCCTGCAGTCAGAATCAGGGGAAGTCATAACGGGGAACAAAGAAATGGCAGACCAATTGAACAAGTACTTTGGTTCGGTATTCACTAAGGAGGACACAAACAACCTTCCGGATATAAAAGGGGTCAGAGGATCTAGTAAGGAGGAGGAACTGAGGGAAATCCTTATTAGTCGGGAAATTGTGTTGGGGAAATTGATGGGATTGAAGGCCGATAAATCCCCAGGGCCTGATGGACTGCATTCAGAGTACTTAAGGAGGTGGCCTTGGAAATAGCGGATGCATTGACAGTCATTTTCCAACATTCCATTGACTCTGGATCAGTTCCTATCGAGTGGAGGGTAGCCAATGTAACCCCACTTTTTAAAAAAGGAGGGAGAGAGAAAACAGGGAATTATAGACCGGTCAGCCTGACATCGGTAGTGGGTAAAATGATGGAATCAATTATTAAGGATGTCATAGCAGCGCATTTGGAAAGAGGTGACATGATAGGTCCAAGTCAGCATGGATTTGTGAAAGGGAAATCATGCTTGACAAATCTTCTGGAATTTTTTGAGGATGTTTCCAGTAGAGTGGACAAGAGAGAACCAGTTGATGTGGTATATTTGGACTTTCAGAAGGCTTTCGACAAGGTCCCACACAAGAGATTAATGTGCAAAGTTAAAGCACATGGGATTGGGGGTAGTGTGCTGACATGGATTGAGAACTGGTTGTCAGACAGGAAGCAAAGAGTAGGAGTAAATGGGGACTTTTCAGAATGGCAGGCAGTGACTAGTGGGGTACCGCAAGGTTCTGTGCTGTGGCCCCAGCTGTTTACATTGTACATTAATGATTTAGATGAGGGGATTAAATGTAGTATCTCCAAATTTGCGGAGGACACTAAGTTGGGTGGCAGTGTGAGCTGCGAGGAGGATGCTATGAGACTGCAGAGCGACTTGGATAGGTTAGGTGAGTGGGCAAATGCATGGCAGATGAAGTATAATGTGGATAAATGTGAGGTTATCCACTTTGGTGGTAAAAACAGAGAGACAGACTATTATCTGAATGGTGACAGATTAGGAAAAGGGAAGGTGCAACGAGACCTGGGTGTCATGGTACATCAGTCATTGAAGGTTGGCATGCAGGTACAGCAGGCGGTTAAGAAAGCAAATGGCATGTTGGCCTTCATAGCGAGGGGATTTGAGTACAGGGGCAGGGAGGTGTTGCTACAGTTATACAGGGCCTTGGTGAGGCCACACCTGAGGAAGGACATTCTTGCTATTGAGGGAGTGCAGCGAAGGTTCACCAGACTGATTCCCAGGATGGCGGGACTGACCTATCAAGAAAGACTGGATCAACTGGGCTTGTATTCACTGGAGTTCAGAAGAATGAGAGGGGACCTCATAGAAACGTTTAAAATTCTGATGGGTTTAGACAGGTTAGATGCAGGAAGAATGTTCCCAATGTTGGGGAAGTCCAGAACCAGGGGTCACAGTCTAAGGATAAGGGGTAAGCCATTTAGGACCGAGATGAGGAGAAACTTCTTCACCCAGAGAGTGGTGAACCTGCGGAATTCTCTACCCCAGAAAGTTGTTGAGGCCAATTCACTAAATATATTCAAAAAGGAGTTAGATGAAGTCCTTACTACTCGGGGGATCAAGGGGTATGGCGAGAAAGCAGGAAGGGGGTACTGAAGTTGCATGTTCAGCCATGAACTCATTGAATGGCGGTGCAGGCTAGAAGGGCCGAATGGCCTACTCCTGCACCTATTTTCTATGTTTCTATGTTTCTATGTTTTGTTGCTCGTCCACTGGCAGTGGTGTGGGTAACATCTCATGTTCTTCTTCATGTTCATCGGTGTCTATGCTGAACCTTTTCTTTACTTGGTCCAAGTGTTTGCGGCATATCTGTCCATTATTGAGTCTGACCACTATGACCCTGTTTCCCTCTTTAGCAATTACTGTGCCCTCCAGCCACTTGAGTCCCAATGCATGGTTAAGTACAAATACCGGATCATCCATTTCTATACACCTCTTCCTTGAGTTACGATCATGGCACTTGGTTTGGGACTGGCGCTTGCCCTCAACAATGTCTGCCAGGGTTCGGTGGATGAGGGACAGAACTCCCATGAGCGAGTGTGGCCAGGACCTATAGGCCAGCAGGAGGCGCGATAGGCGTTACTGCAGAGATGGTCCTTGGATGCGGAGCATGCCTTGCTTTATGACTTGGACCTCACGTTCCGCCTGGCCATTGGAAGCCGGTTTGAACGGCGCCGTCCGGACATGTTTGATGCCATTACCCGACATAAACTCCTGGTGAAACACGGGCCATTTTCACTGACCAGAATGTCCGGTAAGCTGTGGGTTGCGAAAACCGTGCCCAGGCTCTCCACGGTGATGGATGTCATGCACGAGCTTAATATGATGCACTCGATCCATTTCGAGTATGCATCAACAATTATCAAGAACATTTTTCCCATGAACGGGCCCGCATAGTCCACGTGAATGCGTGACCAAGGCTTGGTGGGCCAGGGCCACAGGCTGAGCGGGGCCTCCCTGGGGGCATTGCCTAGCTGGGCACACGTCGAGCACCTGCGAACCCAGTGTTCCAGGTCTGAGTCAATCCCCGGCCACCATACATGTGACTGGGCAATGGCTTTCATTAACACGATGCCAGGGTGCTCGCTGTGGAGTTTCCTGATGAATGCTTCCCTCCCCTTCTAGGGCATGACCACTTGGCTTCCCCATAGCAGGCAGTCAGCTTGGATGGAGAGCTCATCCATCCATCTCTGAAATGGTCTGACCTCCTCGGGGCACGCCCCGTGCGTGGGCGCCCAATCCCCCGTCAGGACACATTTCTTTATCATGGATAGGAGGGGGTCCCTGTTGGTCCAGAGTTTGATCTGGCGGGCTGTGATGGGGGAGCCTGCGGTGTCAAAAGCCTCAACAGCCATGACCATCTCAGCGCTTTACTCCACCGTCCCCTCGGTGGTGGCCAGGGGAAGCCTGCTGAGCGTTTTCGGTGCCTGGCCGGTGCCGTATGGTGTAGTCATACGCAGCCAGCGTGAGAGCCCATCGCTGTGTGCGAGCTGACGCATTTGCATTGACTGCCTTGCTGTCGGACAACAGAGAAGTTAACGGCTTGTGGTCCGTTTCTAACTCGAACGGTCTGCCGAAAAGGTGTTAGTGCATTTTTTTCACACCATAAACGCAAGCGAGTGCTTCCTTTTCAACCATGCCGTACCCACGCTCTGCCTGGGAGAATGACCTGGAGGCATAAGCCACCAGTTGGAGTTTTCTGTCTCCATTACCCTGCTGCAACACACACCCAACCCTGTATGATGATGCATAGACATGTTAAAACTAGTTTTTTACAGGGGTCATACAACATTAACAGTTTGTTAGAACAAAGCAGGTTCCGCGCCCTGTTGAAAGCCCGTTCTTGACAGTCCCCCCAAAACCATTCGCAACCCTTACGCAGGAGCACGTGTAACAACTCCAACAATGTGCTTAAGTTCGGAAGGAAGTTCCCGAAATAGTTCAAAAGTCCCAAGAACAATCGCAACTCCGATGTGTTGCCGGCCGGGGCGCACGACGGATCACCTCCGTTTTGGATTCGGTAGGCCGGATCCCGTCTGCCGCAACCTTCCTGCCCAAAAACTCGACCTCTGGGGCCAAAAACACACACTTGGCCTTCTTCAGCCGCAGACCTACCCGGTCCAGTCGGCGTAGCACCTCCTCCAGGTGTCTCGTCCTGGAATACGATTGTGCCGGGAATGGATTTCAGCAAACTTTCCATGTTTCTCTGAAAGATGGCGGCCGCCAAATGGATGCCAAAAGGACACCTGTTGTCGATGAATAAACCCTTGTGCGTCGTGATGGTGGTCAGAAGCTTGGATTCTTCAGCCAGTTCCTGAGTCATGTAGGCCGAAGTGAGGTCCAATTTAGTGAACAGCTTGCCACCTGCCAACGTGGCAAAAATGTCCTCCGCCCTCGGGAGCAGGTATTGGTCCTGCAGGGACACCCGGTTAATGGTGGCTTTGTAGTCACTGCAGATCCTAACCGAGCCTTCTGCTTTAAGGACAGGAACAATGGGACTTGCCCAGTCACTGAATTCAACGGGTGAAATTATGCCCTCTCTGAGCGGCCTGTCAAGTTCACTTTCAATTTTCTCACGCATCACATACGGCACCGCTCTGGCTTTGTGGTGCACTGGTCTGGCATCCGGGGTGATGCGTATAACTACTTTTGTGCCCTTGAACGTTCCGACACCGGGTTGAAACAGTGACCTGAATTTTTGTAGTACCTGTGAGCATGAGCTTCGCTCCACAGATGAAATGATGTGCACAACCCCCATTTCCAGTTCATCTCAGCTAGCCAGCTCCTTCCCAAAAGCGCGGGGCCATTTCCTGGAACAATCTAGAGTGGCAGCTGGTTCTGTGAACCATTGTGTGTTACCACCAAGTTTGCACTGCCTAGCATTGGAATGATCTCTTGGGTGTACGATCGTAGCTGCGTATTAATTTGTTCTAGTTTGGGCCTGCTAGCGCTGTGTGGCCATAGTTTCTCAAATTGTTGTGCGCTCATGAGGGACTGGCTAGCTCCCGTGTCCAGCTCCTTGCACACCGGGATGCCATTCAATAAAACTTTCATCATCATGGGTGGCGTTTTGGTGTATGAGCTGTGGACGTCAGCCACATGAACCCGCTGAACTTCAGCATCCATGGCTTTACCCCAGACATTGTCCTGCACTGCAAGCCCCTCACCTGATTCCTCTGTTTCATAGATTAGCCTCGCTACTGGCTGTTTGCAAACCCTAGCCAAATGTCCTCTGGCATTACAATTCCTACAGACGAACTGCTGAAATTTGCAGCTTTTCGCATAATATCTGCTCCCGCATCTCCAGCATTGGCTGAGATCGTTGTTCACAAAAGGACTGTTAGCAGGCATTCCTCTCTGATTGTGCCCTTGGTTGTTTCTAAACACTCTGATGGTGGATGTTAATGGTCCCCTTGATGGCGTGAATTGCCACTCCCCTCTCCATTGTCCCTGTCGGGGGCCCATCTTAGAGTCGGTTTCAGCTTGGGCAGTTACAAAATGCCTTTGTCTGACTGCTGCAGTTTCAAACTGCCTTTGCCTGACTGCGAGATCTTGAGCCGCGTTTATCACGTTAATTCCTTGGTCCGTCGCCACGTTGGACCCAGGACTACTCGCGTAAATAAGCTTGGTCTCTTCTTCGCCCGCTATGAAAGTTTGAGCTATCAATGCTGCCCCTTCTAGAGTTAAGTTCTTGGTCTCTATGAGCTTCCTGAAGATCCCGGCATGGCTAATGCCCTCAATGAAAAAATCCCTTAACATCGCCCCCCTGCAGGCATCTGAGAACTTACAGAGGCTGGCCAAGTGCCGCAAGTCTGCCACGAAGTCCGAGATGTTTTGCCCTTCCCGACGTCGGTGTGTGTAGAACCGGTGCCGGGCCATGTGTATGCTGCTCGCCGGTTTTAAGTGTTCGTTGACCAGCTGGCTGAGCTCTTCAAAAGACTTGTCGGCCGGTTTGTGGGGTGCGAGCAGGTCCTTCATCAGCGCATACGTTTTTGTCCCGCAGCTTGTTAGTAGATGCGCCCTCCGCTTGTCCGCCGCATCCTCTCCCAACCAGTCCTTCGTGACAAAGGTCTGCTGGAGTCTCTCCACAAAATCGTCCCAGTCTTCACCCACACAGTAAAGTTCCTCTGAGCTACCGGTGGCCATCCTCTGGTTTCAGTGATTCCTGTTTCCCGTCGCCAGGTGTTGAGTCCTTAACTCTTAAACATAATCACACGAGGCACGTACTGCAGACACAGTCACTCTGTGACCTTCACCTTTATTACCTGGACCAAGGAGTGCTGGCCCTGCGAGGGACCTCCCCTTATATACCTGAATCTCCAGATAAGGAGTGTCTCCCACAAGTACACCTCCTGTGGTCAAGGTATGCATTTCTAGTAAGTATGTACAGTATGTAGTGGTTACATGAGGGTTACAATTGTATAAGGGTTAGAGTAGTATGCTGGTTACATACATGACAGGGGTAATCACCTGACTGCCTATTTGGGGTGTTTGCACCTTCTGTTCCTTAGTGTCGTTCTCTAAGTCCTTGATTTGCTCATCTCTAGCCTGTGTCTTTAAATCATGTAACTGCTTACAGAGTTACATTACAAATATTTCCGTATCCTGTCTTTTTTTTTAGTTCAAAGAGTGTCAGTCCTGTCGTCTGACTAGGGGTTGCCTTGAGCTTCATTAGTGCTCGGGGTATCCTGTCTACCCATCTCTTTCCAGTCTCTTTGATATGGGATATTTTTGCCTGATCCCTAGTAAAGCGTAGGCCTGTTTCATTATCTTCCCCATGAAGTGTGTACATTGATTTAAGTCTACTGTAGCGGCTTTATTTCTTCTGCTAGAATCCTGGCCACAGTTTCTGCTGAACCATTTCTAGTGGCGAAAACCTCTACCCACATCGTAAACTGGTCTATTACTTCTAGGCAGTATGTCTTCTTTTTGTTGCTGGGTAACGGTCCAGTAAAATCTATCTGCAGGTTTTCCCAGGGTCCTTTCGGTCGGGGCTGATGTCCCATTCTGACCTTTACTTTCCCCCCTGGGTTGTATTTTGCGCATGTCATGCACCTTCTACAGTGGTCCTTTTTATCTCTACCCATTTCCTTCCACCACCAGCATCTGGACATCGAGCTTATCATGTTGGTTCAACCTGTATGGACAAACCCATGGTAAAAATTTAATAGGCTACCCTGGATTCAGTCCAGGGCCACCACATTCCCATTATTTCTTCCATATCCCGTGGGTCCCTTGTTGGGCCACTCTTTGCTTCCACCCCTCCTTTTCCAGTGGAGTGGCTTCTCCCTGTACCTTAAGCATGTTTACTTCCTCAGGCCCGATTATACATACTTCGAGTTGGGCTTCCCCGCCCAGTGTACCTGTCTCTGTCACTCGCTTGGCTAACAAGGGAAATTAAGGATAATGTTAAATCCAAGGAAGAGGCATATAAATTGGCCAGAAAAAGCAGCAAACCTGAGGACTGGGAGAAATTTAGAATTCAGCAGAGGAGGACAAAGGGTTTAATTAGGAGGGGGAAATTGAGTATGAGAGGAAGCTTGCTGGGAATATAAAAACTGACTGCAAAAGCTTCTATAGATATGTGAAGAGAAAAAGATTAGTGAAGACAAACATAGGTCCTTTGCAGTCAGAATCAGGTGAATTTATATTGTGGAACAAAGAAATGGTAGACCAATTGAACAAATATTTTGGTTCTGTCTTCACGAAGGAAGACACAAATAAACTTCCGGAAATACTAGGGGACCGAGGGTCTAGTGAGAAGTAGGAACTAAAGGAAATCCTTATTAGTCAGGAAATTGTATTAGGGAAATTGATGGGATTGAAGGCTGATAAATCCCCAGGCCTGATAGTCTGCATCCCAGAGTACTTGAGGAAGTGGCCCTAGAAATAGTGGATGCATTGATGATCATTTTCCAACAGTCTATCGACTCTGGATCAGTTCCTATGGATTGGAGGGTAGCTAATGTAACACCACTTTTTAAAAAAGGAGGGAGAGAGAAAACAAGGAATTATAGACCGGTTAGCCTGACATCAGTAGTGGGGAAAATGTTGGAATCAATTATTAAAGATGAAGTAGCAGCGCATTTGGAAAGCAGTGACAGGATCGGTCCAAGTCAGCATGGATTTATGAAAGGGAAATCATGCTTGACAAATCTTCTAGAATTTTTTGAGGATGTAACTAGTAGAGTGGACAAGGGAGAACCAATGGATGTGGTGTATTTGGACCTTCAAAAGGCTTTTGACAAGGTCCCACACAAGAGATTGGTGTGCAAAATCAAAGCACATGGTATTGGGGATAATGTACTGACGTGAATCGAAAACTGGTTGGCAGGCAGGAAGCAGAGAGTCGGGATAAATGGGTCCTTTTCAGAATGGCAGGCAGTGACTAATGGGGTGCCGCAGGGCTCAGTGCTGGGACCCCAGCTATTTACAATATACATCAATGATTTAAATGAAGAAATTGAGTGTAATATCTCCAAGTTTGCAGATGACACTAAGCTCGGTAGCGGTATGAGCTGTGAGGAGGATGCTAAGAGGCTGCAGGATGATTTGGACAGATTAGGTGAGTGGGCAAATGCATAGCAGATGCAGTATAATGTGGATAAATGTGAGGTTATCCACTTTGGTGGCAAAAACACAAAGGCAGAATATTATCTGAATGGTGGCAGATTAGGAAAAGGGGAGGTGCAACGAGACCTGGGTGTCATGGTACATCAGTCATTGAAAGTTGGCATACAGGTACAGCAGGCGGTGAAGAAGGCAAATGGCATGTTGGCCTTCACAGCTAGGGGATTTGAGTATAGGAGCAGGGAGGTCTTACTGCAGTTGTACAGAGCCTTGGTGAGGCCTCACCTGGAATATTGTGTTCAGTTTTAGTCTCCTAATCTGAAGAAGGACGTTCTTGCTATTGAGGGAGTGCAGCGAAGGTTCACCAGACTGGTTCCCGGGATGTTAGGACTGACATATAAGGAGAGACTGGATCGACTTGGCCTGTATTCACTGGAGTTTAGAAGGATGAGAAGGGATCTCATAGAAACATATAAAATTCTGACGAGACTGGACAGGTTAGATGCAGGAAGAATGTTCCTGATGTTGGGGAAGTCCAGAACCAGGGGTCACAGTCTAAGGATAAGGGGTAGGCCATTTAGGACTGAGATGAGGAGAAACCTCTTCACTCAGAGAGTTGTTAACCTGTGGAATTCCCCAGCGCAGAGAGTTGTTGATGCCAGTTCGTTAGGTATATTCAAGAGGGAGTTAGACATGGCCTTTACGGCTAAAGGGATCAAGAGTTATGGAGAGAAAGCAGGAAAGAGGTACTGAGGTGAATGATCAGCCATGATCTTATTGAATGGCGGTGCAGGCTCGAAGGACCGAATGGCCTACCCTGCACCTATTTTTTATGTTTCTATGTTTCTATATTTCATCTGCCTATGCATTCCCCTGTTGATGTTGATCGCACACTCTTGGGGTAGGAGGGAGACTTCCATTAATCTTTTAACAATCTCCTCATGTTTAATCAGCCCTCCTCCTGAGGTCATGTATCCCCATCTGCTCCAGGCTATCATATAATCATGCACTACTCCAAAAGCATAGTGAGAGCCAGTAATTCAGCCACTTGAGCTGATTCACCCTCTTCAAACCGTCCTTCCCTTTTAACCTGTCCGCTGCTGTCTACCACCACCCATCCGTGGTGTCCCATATAGCTCCGAGACCCATCTACAAATAGATCCATGTCTGCCTCCTCAAGCCTGACTACTTACCTCGTCTTCTCCTGTCGGGCTACACTGATGCTCCTTTCCTTGCGTAATGATCCATCCTGCAGGGTTGTTACAGTTGTCTTTTATTGTTACAGCCCCGTTGATGGGGCAAGATCATGCTTCCCACCTTGCCCTTCGCACATCGGAAATGTTTTTAGCCTTCTGTGTTCAGCAATTCTACTAAGGTATGCTGAGTATGTGTCCCGACATTACTATGCCACTGGCCTATGCCTGTCCCCATGTAATGATCTTTACTGTGGTGGGTATAGATGTGGAAGGGCCTATTCTGGTCGGGTAATCCCAGGGCTGGAGCACTTGTGAGAGCTTGTTTTAACCTTACAACCACAATTTCCTGATCTCGGCATTTCTGCAGTAGTTGAATAGCTCTAGTACCTGCCTGACCCCTTTCACGGTTCCTGGCCTGGGCGTTGATTGAATTGCTTCTCTTCTGTCCTCAGGCATCTATCATGTATCCCAGATGTTATTTTGTTCCTTTCCATCTGCACCTTCCTAGGATTTATTTTTAATCCTGCACTCTGTACAGCTCCAAGCATTGTAGTTGAAGCTAGTACGTGTTGTTGTTCTGTGCTGGAGGCAATAAGGATATCATCCACATATTGCAAAAGGGTGCTCCCTTTGCCTGTTGTGGGCCTCGCCTTCCTGCGCCTCTTCCCTTATTGCAGCTAAAACATCAGGTGAGCTGCGCGGGATGTGTCTCCTCCCCTTTCGCCTCTGCTGCTATTTTTGCTACCTTCTCCATTTGTTTTGACTTTAACTCCTCTACATGCTCTGCCCACTCCAAAGTTTCATCGTAATCATCTCCTATCTTAAATTCTAACAATTATATTTTGATGTGCCTCTCCTAGTCCATATATAAACATTTTCAAGAATGCTGCATCATTTTTGTCAGGGTTATCCGCCCCAGAGTGGTTTTTGTATTCAATCCACTTTCATTCCCCGTACTCCCCTATCCTTTTGCCTGCCTTTTGAGTCACAGTATTCTACTCCAATCTTTTGTCAGAATTCTGTATTTCTACTATTTTGCTTTAGAGGTTGGTAACTTATTCAATAGAATTTGTCTCTCCTGTGGGCTGAGGGGTACCTCCTGTATGGTAATGTGGGCTGCTCTACGTCAGTTGGTGGGAATGATGGTAGTGCGTATTGGTGCCGCTGATAGATAGCCATTATCATGTGCCGGGGGCCACTCTATTCCGCACTCATTATCCCAGTCTGGTTTACTGTTAGGTTGGGTTTTTGGAAAACACTTACCCACCGTGGGGTACATTGACTCTATTACCGTAGGTGATGGTGCTATGGCTGTGCACTGCACTATCTGTCTGGTCCGGTCTTTATCTCTTCCAGCTTATTTATCTTAGCTTCTAACTCTTGAATTTGATTTGTTTGAGTATCTATCTGTCCTCTGTAGCAGGCTAGTATTATTACATAGGCTTTCTTCATTTTATTTTTATTCTGACTATCCCACCATTTCATCTGTCTGTCAGGTGGGTCTTTTTTTTATTAAGAAATCCAAATTAATAATGTTCAGTATAAAACAGTTGTCAATGGCAAGGGTTAACTCCTTTACAGGTTTGTAAGAAGGCCTGACGTCATTGCGTGACTTCCCGTAATCATCCGAAAATTTTTCCCCAAGTCTTTGTGTTTTCAAAACTTAGGAATCTGTTAAACCAGCAGAAATCATTGGTAAAGTTGTCATAATACAACCTTCTCATCGGGAAAGACAGCATTTTAGATTAAACTCCAATTTCTCTAAACTTCCAATTCAAATACTTGCCAAAGATTTTTTCATTGATTTAAAACGAGACCACACATTTTTAATAACTATTTTGTTTACTGAAGTCCAATTTTCACACAAGTTATATACATTCCAGCATTTTGTTTTTATGGACCCGTTCAATGAGCAAATCTTGTGTTTTATTTCTCACGGCACAAAACCTAAACTCCCGTGCCGGTTCCATCTTTTTTAAGAATTCTCTAATTCCCAGTTTTTTCTTTCCTTTGCTGAGTTCGGATAACTTAGATTTTTTTCCCCTTTTGAATCCGAACTTAATTTTTTTTTATAACATTCCTCTATTCCATAGTTAAACATCTTTGTTTCTCTTTCTCGACACAAAACTTCTGTGTCGTGTTTAACTCGTTAGTTTTTATATTTAAACCAATATCTTTTTCACAGCCAATTTAAATCTCCTTTCTTCAAATTAGATTTTGTATTTTGATGATCTTCCTCCAGTCCATTTTCCTAAACATCTTTGTTTCTCTTTCTAGCAGTTGCAGCTTTCAAGGTCGCATTTTTATCTTTTGATAAAAACACGCTGTCCTTTGTAAATTCAACGTGTTTTTCCAGCATTTTTCTTTTTTTTAATTCATTTTCCATTTTTCTCAGCTAGCATTTTATCCCACTCGCCAGTTTTCCTAGGATCCTGAGGTCCCACCCCACTTTTTAGGGTGTATTCCTTCTTGTTTGCACTGCACACGATCAATACCGGCTTCTCCGTGTTATTACCGTGTTACGCTTTGGGACATACACATTATTTTTCCTCTAATGATCGCTGGGGTCCTCTCTCCCTTAGGTTGTATTCCTTCTTTTTCAGGCAATACACCTATCCCACCCTTGGTTTTCATCCTTCCGTGGTTCGCTATAACTTGGTCTACAGATTACCCCTTCTAATTCTTTATACAGATTACCTCCTTCCCCGTCAATGCTACAGCTGCAGGTGGTAAAAAAAACATACCCACTGCCATTCAGCTGTGACATCATCCAGGTCAGAGGGTCTGCATCCTGCCGACTACGCCAAATGTAGGGGTACAAAGGAGGCTTCTCTCCTTATAAGGTGGACTAATTGATATAGTTAATCGACCCCTCGCCCTTCTGTTGGGGTTAAAAGGAAGGCTTTTCTTCCCTGGGGTGGATTAACTGATATGGATAATCGACACCTCGCCCAGCTCCCACTAGATATCGACCATGGAAGTAAACAAACGAAACCTCAGGTTTACCGGTTTTATTACGAGCAATGCACGGGAAGGTTCAGCCTAAAACCTCCGAAATACAAGAGGTTTCAAGTACAATTTATACAGGTTTTGGAGAGAAGCACCCTCCGACAAAATCCCCGATAGGTCTAATTCTATCAGCGGTTACATTAATTTGTCGACTCTTATCAAACTGTCTCTGAGTGGTATATGCAATTGCCCATCTTCAGTGGTAATGTTCCATGACTTGCACTTTGCCACAGTATAACTGGCTTCCTTATCTCTTCCTCAGAGACTTCTGATCAACAACTGCTGATTTTGCTGTTTAAGTATTACAGAGGTTACGGATTCAGTTTAATGCGTTATACATTTATGCTATACCTACATAAGCAAGTGTTACATACATAGGCAATTATACAGACCCTCCTAATACAATCAGTTCATTACCTTCAGCATAATTCTGACCACCTATTTGCAACTCTTACAATTTATCCCTTACAACTTATGAGGAAAGGTTGAGTAGGTTGGGCGTCTAATCATTGGAATTCAGAAGAATGAGAGGTGATCTTATCGAAACGTATAAGATTATGAGGGGCCTTGACTAGGTGGATGCAGAGAGGATGTTTCCACTGATGGGGGAGACTAGAACTAGAGGGCATGATCTTAGAATAAGTGGGCGCCCATTTAAAACTAAGATGAGGAGAAATTTCTTCTCTCAGAGGGTTGTAAATCTGTGGAATTCGCTGCCTCAGATTGCTGTGGAAGCTGGGACATTGAATAAATTTAAGACAGAAATAGACAGTTTCTTAAACGATAAAGAGATCTTTGGAATTCTCTACTCCAGAGAACTGTGGCGGCTGGGTCATTGAATATACTTAAGGTGGAGATAGACAGATTTTTCAATGATAATTGAGTCAAGGGTTATGGGGAACAGGCAGGAAAGTGGAGTTGAGGCCAGGATCTGATCAGCCATTATCCTATTGAATGGCAGAGCAGACTCAATGGGCCAAGTGGTCTACTCCTGCTTCTATTTCTTATGTTCTTATGTTCTTTTTTCAAGAGAAAAATGACCTAGCCTGTTACATTTAGAATAACTCCACAAGACTGTATACCTTAACCTCAGACTGTTGTGACCTTGGTCTCTTTATTGTAACTCCTGAGTGAGGAGACAGCATGGTAGACTGCCTCTTATACCTGCTTGCCCAAGGTGTGCAGGTGACCCTTGGGTATCCCACAGGTGCGTCCCCTGGTGGCAAGTCTTACACATTGGTCATGTTTACATACATAACATCATTCGCCACTATCCTCCCACCCCCCACCAAAGTCTTAGATCCAAGTTATTTACAAGTTGAGACAATCCAGGGTTCCCGGGTTGATCGCCTGAGTTGAAG
Organism: Pristiophorus japonicus; assembly: GCF_044704955.1. Classification (NCBI taxonomy): domain Eukaryota; kingdom Metazoa; phylum Chordata; class Chondrichthyes; family Pristiophoridae; genus Pristiophorus; species Pristiophorus japonicus. The sequence continues at coordinate 182,978,655 of NC_091980.1, read as the reverse complement.
TCCTGGCATGGGTGAGTCAGTCGGATCATTGCTGTGCTGCGGTGTGGCTGGTCTGATCGGACTGTCGGGCATGGTGGGTTCATCCTCGTGGTTGACCGCGAGGTCGATTGCTGGTTGGGTGAGTGTGGGTGGATCAATGATGGTAATGTCCTCTTCAAACTGTTCTTGGTTGTCAGTGAACCGCAGTTTTGTCTGATCCAAGTGCTTTCTGCACGTTTGTCCGTTCAAATGTTTGACAACAAACAGTCTATTACCCTCCTTGGCTAACACAGTGCCAGCAGCCCATTTGGGACCATGACCATTAAGAACAAACACGGTCATTAATTTCAATGTCGCGTGATACAGCCACACAATCGTGGTACATGTTATGCCAGTGACGCTGGGTTTCTACATGATTATTGAGATCTGGGTGGACTAAGGAGAGCCTGGTTTTGAGTGCTCTCTTCATTAGCAATTCTGCCGGGCAACCCCGGTAAGCGAGTGGGGTCGCATGCGGTAGCTGAACAGAATCCGAGATAACCGGGTCTGCAGGGAACCGTCCGTCACACGTTTCAAGCTCTGCTTGATGGTTTGGACTGCCCGTTCCACTTGACCATTGGATGCGGGCTTAAACGGCGCAGACCTGACATGCTTGATGCCATTGCGGGTCATGAACTCGTTGAATTCCGAGCTGGTGAAGCATGGTCCATTGTCATTAACAAGGACATCGGGCAAACCATGGGAGGCAAACATGGCCCGGAGGCTTTCAATAGTGGCAGTGGACGTACATGATGACATTATTATACGTTCAATCCATTTAGAGTAAGCATCCACTGCTACTAAGAACATCTTTCCTAGAAAGGGGCCAGCGAAATCTACGTGGATCCTTGACCCCAGTTTGGAGAGCCATGACCACAGACTCAGTGGGGCCTTCCTTGGTGTATTGTTCAACTGTGAGCAAGTGTTGCATTGGTGTACGCATGACTCCAAACGTGCGACCTGGCAACAGCCTTCATCATGACTATGCCTGGCTGGGTACTGTGAAGGTCGCGTATAAACGTTTCCCTGCCTTTTTTTGGCAAAATTACATGATTCCCCCATAGGAGGCAGTCCGAATGGATGGACATTTCATCCTTGCGTCGGTGGAACGGTTTAATTTCGTCTTGCATTTCCCCTTGGATCGCCGCCCAGCTCCTATTGAGGATGCAGCTTTTCACTAGTGATAGCATCCGGTCTTGGCTAGTCCAGGTCCTGATCTGGCAAGCTGTGACGGGTGGCCCTCGCCCATCCATTGCAAGGAGCAAGTCTGTGGGTTGTGCCATTTCCACCCCAGTGGTGGGCAATGGTAGCATCCGCACAGCTCTCAGTGCCTGGTCTGTGGTGGATTACATACGCAGATAACGTTAGTGCCCATCTTTGGATGCGGGACGAAGCATTGGTGTTAATACCTTTGCTTTCTGAGAACAGCAAAATGAGCGACTTGTGGTCAGTTTTGAGCTGGAACTGGAGCGCAAATAGGTATTGGTGCATTTTCTTAACCCCGTATACGCATGCTAACGCTTCTTTTTCAACCATACTGTAGGCTCTTTCAGCCTTAGATAAGCTTCTGGACGCATATGAAACCGGTTGCAGTTTGCCTGACCCATTGGCTTGCTGTAACACACAATCAAACCCATACGAAGATGCATCACAAGCTAGTACTAAACGTTTACACGGGTCATACAATACAAGTAACTTGTTAGAACATAGCAGGTTTCTGGCCTTGCTAAAGGCTGTCTCTTGAGCTTTACCCCAAACCCAGTCGTCACCCTTGCGTAGCAATAAATGTAATGGTTTCAGCAAAGTGCTCAACCCGGGTAGAAAGTTAACAAAATAGTTGAGGGGTCCCAGGAACGAACGCAGCTCCGTCACATTCTGTAGTCTGGGTGCATTCTTGATGGCCCCCATCTTAGAGTCCCGTGGGTCTGATGCCGTCCGTCGCAATCTTTCTCCCCAGAAATTCGACCTCTGGCACCAGGAAAACACACTTGGTGCTTTTCAACCTGAGTCCCACTCTGTCCAGTCGTTTGAGAACCTCTTCCAGGTTGTGCAAGTGTTCGGTGGTGTTGCGGCCAGTGATCACGATGTCGTCTTGGAACACCACGGTGCATGGAACCAATTTTAGCAGATTCCCCATGTTCCTCTGGAAGATGGTCGCCGCCGAATGAATCCCAAAGGGGCATCTATGGTATATGGACAGTCCTCTGTGCGTGTTGATGTACGTCAATTTTTTCAAAGGTTCAGCCAGCTCCTGTGTCATGTAAGCAGAGGATAGATCCAGCTTGGTGAACGACTGCCCCCCCTGCTAGCGTTGCAAACAGGTTATCCGCTTTGGGTAGTGGGTACTGGTCCTGTAACGAGACTCGGTTGATCGTTACCTTGTAGTCCCCGCAGATTCTGACCGTCCCATCGCTCTTCAACGCCGGGACAATTGGACTGGCCCACTCGTTGAACTCGACTGGCGATATGATCCCCTCTCGTTGAAGTCTGTCCAGCTCGATCTCGACTTTCTCTTGCATCACGTATGGTACCTCTCAGGCCTTGTGATGAACAGGTCGTGCATCAGGGCCCAGATGGATCTGCACTTTGGCGCCTGTGAAATTGCTGATGCCTGGCTGAATAACAACGGGAATTTGTTTAGCACTTGGGCACAGAAGGCGTCATCCTCCGAAGACAGTGCTTTGATGTCGTCCCAGTTCCATTGGATCTTTCCTAGCCAGCTTCTGCCGAACAGCATTGGGCCATCGCCTGGTACAATCCATAGTGGTAAATCATGCACAGCTCCATCGTACGATACCTTCACTGCTGCATTGCCAATGACTGGTATGAACACTTTGGTGTAAGTGTGCAGCTTGGTGTGGATCGGACTTAGTTTTGGCCTTTGTGCCTTGTTGCCCCACAGTTTCTCAAAAGCCTTCTGGCTCATAATTGACTGACTCGCCCCCATGTCCAATTCCATGGAAACTGGAATGCCGTTTAATTTGACTTTTAACATTATCGGAGGGCTTTTGGTGGTGGAGGTATGTACCCCATACACTTCCTCTTTAGCCTTGGATTGAGTTGTCTCTCTTACTCGTTTAACGTGATCCGCGCCAGATCGGTCATCTTCTGCCGATTCTGCCAGGTGGTGAGTCGCAGCATGTCTACACATTCGCTGGAGGTGCCCCATTGTTCCACAGCCCTTGCTGTAAGGTTCGAAAATCCATGGCCGCATTTTCTTTTGGAACACCCTAAGGACAAGAAAACTAATATGGGATCATCCTATATATTTTAAATGAACATTTTTGGCCAAGTAAAATCCTTAGACCAGGCAGGCTGGGAAATGTGTGGGCGGATACAGACATTGTGGCTCACAAGCGAGACAGAGACACTGGCCAATGGGGGAAAAGTGCATTCTGGCAGGCCAATCAGGGGTCGAGTCGGGCCTGAAGCGAGGAAATCCTCAACCAATGGGGACTACCTGGCCCAGTTTGAAAATATGACTCACCCCTAATCAAATTATGAATGTGGACCATCATCTACCTGATTAATATGGACAGTGGACAATAGTCCTGAGATCACTGCGGTGATGGCCCATCAAAGGGGAGGCCCAAACTGATTGACTCCCAGAACTGTTACAATGGACCAGTAGACTTTGAGGCACCAATGTGCACTGAAACAATACCTCTGTCCTCACACCTACCTGTACCTGTGACATCTTCTGATTAAATATTCAAAGCTATCTCCCCGCCCAAACTTACACAATGGACCACCAACTGAGTTTGGGCACGAAAAGGCCAGAACTAAATTGGATACAAATATAGGACCTACAGAACCACCGGGGAGAAACAGCTGGAGCAGTAGGAGAAGGAGTCGAGGAGCAGTAGCAGTCACAGACAGACAGAAACCAAGAGAGAATGGAGACGGACTGTTACCGGCTGGGAAACCTACCATCGAACGGGCCCTGGACTCGACTTGTGTGCAGAATATACAACCCAACTACCAAGAGGCCCAACATCGTCTCAAGAAGCCGAGCTGCACACCGAACAACGCTCCAAGGCCAACCAGCTGAAGAACCGAAGACCGAAGTAACTGGGAGAGGCAACATTCACTCCAGCTACCCCGTAAACCAACCATCCTAAGGCTAAAAAAATAACTGTCAAAAGGGATCGTAAGTATTATCCTGGGGGTTCTTTTCCCAACTGTCAGCCTAGGTCAGTCAGGTAAAAAGGGGGGTGGGGGTGGTGTTGGAAATGTCTTGTAAAGATAAACTTGTGTAAGGTTTTTGTTGTGTCCGTTTCTTCCCATAGATTTTCATCGTTTATAAGTGTGTGTCAGATATGTGTTTTGATGAAGTTTGACCTTGTTGGAAACTTATCGTGGTTAATAAATTGGACTTACCCGTTTTTTTCGTTCCAAGGACCACTTGTCTCTGAGTGTTTTGTTTTCCCTTGTGGAAGCTCATAATCCACCAAAATTCTGAGGTTAGAACCAGATAGGGGTGCTAGGGCGCTTCGAAATCCGCCAGTTTAGTGGTCAGCGAGCCATAAGCTGCTGGACCGTCCCCTAGAAGGGACAGAGAGGCCCAATACACCAACAGCCACTAAAGACCCCTGTAATTGGGCAGAGCAAAAACCTCCTACACTTGCACACGTAGTGCTTGAATCGACATTGATGAGCTCGATGATTACCTCCGCAGCGCCAACATGTTGCTAATGGATTCGCATTCACGTCCCACAGCAACTCTGAGTCATCCTAGGTCTGGCCTCTGCGGGCGTGTAGGCCCTGCCATGTACAGTTCTGCCTGCTGAAGGTGTTATTTTATGCACAGTACTTGCCGGTGAGTTCCGATACTGCAATGATATCTGTTTAGTGTTATCATTCGTGGACATAAAAGCATGGGCTATCGTGATGGCCTTGCTCAGATCTCGGGATTTGGCAGACAACAGTTTGCGAAGAATGGCCTCGTGGCCGATTCCAAGCACGAAAAAGTCCCGCAACACTTCCCCCAAAAATCCAGCAAATACGCAAGGCGTCTTAGGTCGGCGACATAGCTCGCCAAGTCCTGGCCCTCGGAGCGGTGGTGCGTATAAAAGCGATACCTGGCCATCAAGAAGCTCTCCTTCGGCTTGAGGTGTTCCTGAACCAGCATGCACAACTCTTTTTATGTCTTGTCCATTGGTTTCATCGGTGTTAGCCAATTTTTGATGAGGTCATATATCGTGAACCCGCAAACGGTGAGGACAATCGCCATGCACTTGATTGCGGTTTCTTCCTTTTCCAGCTCGTTGGCAATGAAGTACTGGTCAAGACATTCAATGAAGGCTTCCCAATCATCACTCTCAAGAATACCAATGGCAGCCATAACTGCGTGAAAGTTCGTGCTCTGTTACTCATCACCAATTGTTAAATTTAGAATAACTCCACAATACTGTTCATCGTCAGCTCAAACTGTTGTGACCTTGGTCTCTTTATTGTAATTCCAGAGTGAGGAGGCGACATGGTAGATTGCCTTTTATACCTGCTTGCCCAGGGTGTACAGGTGACCCTTGGGTCTCCCACAGGTGTGCCCCCTGGTGGCAAGTCTTACACATTGGTAATGTTTACATACATAACACAGCCTGTTCATCCTTTCCTGATATGTGTGCCCTGGCATTTCTGGTAGCATCCTTGTAAATCTTCTCTGCACCCTCTCCAGTATCTCTATATCCACCAACTTTGTAACTTTTCAAAAAATACAATTAGATTTGTGAGACATGACCTCTTTTTTATGAAGCCATGTTGGGTGTCCCTAATATGTCCCTCCCTATCCATGTATTCATATATTGCATCCCTTATGATTCTTTCAAGCATCTTACCTATTACTGATGTTAAACTGATGGGCCTATAGTTATCCGGGTCTGCCTCATCACCCTTTTTAAAAATGGGGACTACATTAGCCTCCTTCCGATCTGTAGGAACCATTCCAGAGTACAGTGAGCTATTAAACAAACAGGCCAGGGGCTCGCACAGCACATGTCCCATCTCCCGGAGGACCCTCGGGTGGATATCATCCGGCCCTGCTGCTCTATCCTTAATTTTTTCTAAAACAATATGCTTATCTATGTTAATGATACTAATAAAACTAGTTTTATTAAATTCTAATATTCGAGCATCATCTTCAAGAGTGAATACTGATGCAAAGTACTTATTTAATATTTCTGCCATACTCAGTGCGGCAACTATAACCTGTCTTTGAACTCCCGTCAGTGGCCCAATACAGGGCTAGAACCTCCATTTTTTTTGCATGCTTAACGCCCACTTAACGCCCATTTTATCACCGAAATGACGTATAACACCCATATATTGCCCATTTTGGCACAAAATGGAAACATGGGCATATTTAGGAAACTTATCGGCGAGTGTTACTTTCCCCATGTGCTTAACGCTGGGAAAAAATATTACCGGCCGCCTACTTTTTTTGGGCGGAATCTTCAGAATGGGCGAAATCAACGCCCATAATATCGCCCAGCGTTACTTTCCGCACGGAATTAACACCGAGATTCAATAATACCGCCTGCCCGTTTCTTTTGTCGTAAAGAACACATTTGGCAAAACTAGCTCCCAGGAGATCGCCCACCGTCACTTTCACCACCTCGCACACATATCGCCCACAATATCTCTCGCCCAAAAAACACCCAGAAAAAGTGCAACTGTTCTGAATGAACGCCAGCGGTGTGGCTGGCATTTTTAAAATCGCAGGTCGCTTCATTCAAAAGGCTGCTTCAACTTCATTTGCATTGACTCTGGAGTTCTTCTCAGGTGAAGTGAACATCTCAACAGACATATTTTCAGACTCTGGACTATTGGAGGTTTACCCCAAGTGTATTTTACTGAGGAAAACATTGCTTCTGATCAATCGCTATTGTACTTTCAATGCAATAGGGCCACCAAACAATAACTGTGCTTAAGCAGCGCTTCAGATATCGTGACCACTCAAGAGGGGAGCTACAATACAACCCTGAGTAAGTAGCTAAATTCGTGGTCGTGTGCTCGATGCTGCACAACCTGGCTATCAGGAGGGACCAAGAATTGCCAGAAGGCACTGATGCTCCACCTCATCAGAGAGAGGAAGAGGTCGATCAGGGGCTGGATGCTGACCTAGGGCCAGACAATCAGGCTGGCTCTGCAACCATGCCCACGACCCCCTCCAGACCGCAGGAAAGGGCCCCTGGTGGCTACATAGCTGCAAGACTCTTATGTGAGGAGCTGATATCTGAACGATTTGCCTGAAAGAGCATTGATGTGAGTGACAATGCTGACACACTGCTGTTTGTGTGAACCTCAGACATCAATGGTGCCCATCAGCTTGGTGCCAGTTAAAGTTTACGTTGATTGATGTTAAGTTGTATTGAACCCTTTCATGTTAAGGAATCACCAGTGTGTAATGGTGCAGCTATCTGAGACAATGCGCAACAAGGTAATGTTCAATAACAAATATTTTATACCAACATTGGTCTGAAATCATAAGTATCACCGGCAATAACACCCAACCCCCGCCCACATCCCACTTTTTCCACCATTGACATCAATAACATGTTCAACATGTCCAGCAACACAGAATACAAAGGCAAAGCAGGAGCGTGTTCCCCAGCCCCCATACATTACAACAAATTGCATACACCCAGATGAAGATATAACACAGCCATCACCTGCGCACATGCACCTCACTTTCCTTCCCCTCTCCCCTTCTTCTCCCCACCTCTGTCCCTTCCCCTCCTCGCTCCACGCTGCCTGGCTGAAGAGCTCCTCAGATGGTGCCTCATTGGGGGATGAAGGCAGATGCGGTGGTTGCACAGGTACGGGAGCGGGGGGTTCCCGAGGGGGCAACATTCTCTGATGCAGAAGCAGGAGCTTGGTCCTTGGTCTCATCTGTCGTTCGAAGTGGTGCGGAATCTAGGGATGGAGTGCCGTGCTCGAGAACCACTGGGAGGCCCGTGCCAGCAGTGCTCCTGGTTATCGCATCCAGGGTCTCCGCCATCCGCAGAAGGTACTAAATCATGGTGGCCAGCTGTCCCCCAATGCTTCAATGAGCTGGTCACCAATGTCTACAGTCCTCCTGGACAACTGTACCATCTCTCGGCTGTCATGTGGTGCTCGTGGAACAGACCTGCCGCGTCCACGAGACCTCCGCGGGGTTGGCGCTGTCCTGGGGACAAATGGGGTGCCCTCTGGCTGTAGTGTCCCTGCACCTTACTACAAACTCACAAGAGGCATGGATATATCAGACACGGTCACTCTGTGGCCTTCACCTTTATTGCCAGGACCAAGGAGTGTGGACCCTGGGTGGGACCTCCCCTTTTATACCTGGAAACCCAGGTGAGGAGTGTCTCCCGCAAGTTCACCCCCTGTGGTCAGGGTGTGCATTTCTAGGGTACAGGTACAGTGTACATGAGTTACAGTTACATGACTATGTCATTGCAAGATGGTTAAATACATGACACTGGCGAGGTGCTTGGGGCCGGTACCTCCAGAGTGGAAGCGGGAATGACCAGAGGACCACTAGATGGCCTTGAGGTGGAATGGCTTCTGGAGCATGGCGATGCAGGTTCCTCAAAGTCCGTGCTCTCATCCTTGGAGAACAGACCCAGCGGATTGACGGGTGAGAATTGGAGCTCCTCAGCACCAGATGTAGGATCGTCCACCGACTCCTGCCCTGTGTCCCCACCTTCTGGCCTCTGTGGTCTTGCCTTGGGACGCGCTGCTGGCTGAGCTGCAAAACACAAATGGGGTTATTAGAGGAGAAGGGGATGCTAGGGTCACAAGGTGAGTCCAGCGCTACACACAGCATATGCACGACAAAAGCACCACCGCTCTCAAAATCATGACCATCAACATATTTGCATTGCAATGATTTTCATTAGGCCATCATTATTTCTAGGACAATTTTAGAAATCATTTATCATATATGATTGTTCAGATATGAGTGGGTGTGGCATCTATTGACTTTACATCACGCAATGGTGTAAGCTTTACTCATGTGGCATCACTTCAGGGTCTGCAGATGCGTCCGTGGCTGTCCGGGTGTGCTTCCCCACGAGTGCAAGCACCCACTCCTCCATCTCAGTGATGTCGCTGGGGACTGGTGGCCCCCCACCCGTTCACCTCTGCATGGACCTCATCGTCTATAGCTTCTTCTGTAAAAGGTGACAGGACAACATGGCATGAGATCATTGCATGATATCATTGCCAGGTACTGTCACAGAGACCGGTACAACACACACCCGACAGATGTAATCATGATTATTATGAAAATTATCATTCTTTACCTAAAGATGTACACCTTGACGGCAGGCTTTGAGTAAAACATTCCCGATAAAAATGAAAGACCTCACATCTGATAATAGTCACTCATGACTGTTAGAAATCAAATTATATAAATACATAAATACATGTAAATCAATGTAATACTTACTCTTGCGGATCCCACAATGTCATTCCATTGTTTGCAGCATTGGGTGCCCTCACGAACCTTGTTGGTCGCCGACGAGACCACCTCTGCTATCTCGGTCCATATCCTCTGGTATGCCTTTGGGGTGGGCTTCCCAAGCCCTCCCTGTGTCAAATCACCCCAGTGTGACTCGACTTCCTGCAGGAGGGAGGCATTTGCCTCGTCCGAGAACCTCCTGGCTCTTTTGTGCCCTACAATGTGCTCCTCTCCCACCTCACTGCTCTCTCCAGCTTCAGTCACCACAGCGTGCTGTGATGCTTCCTCCTCTCTCTCCATTAAAGGCCAAATTCGGGCAAATATGTGGCTGGTAACAGCTAATTTTTGTTGCCTACTTGCTGTGAAGCTCTAAAGACTCCCTCCTTCCTCCCAAAGCAGCCACATCACAACCAGACACGTCTTCAGTCCCTCTGAGCTCCCTCTCTCTCTGTCTCCTCTTCTGCGCATGTCATGATAACCCTTGACCTTCTGAATTGCGGGAATCGAGTGTTGCCATGCCGTCGCTAAGGACGGCCACACATTACAGCAGAAGGTCAAAAAAATGTAACGCTATCGCCCATTTGGTATCACTCACGGTAACGCCCATTTTCATAAATGAAGACTAGGTGCTTTGAGAATGGGCAAAAAGCCAGCAATCTGAAAACCCTTTTTTACCGCCCATGCTGGAAATAATGCCCATTTTGGGGCGATAAGCACAAAAGTGGAGGTTCTAGCCCACAGCCTTTGATAGTTCTCTGACTCTTCACATAACTAAAAAAGCTCTTCCCATTACAGCCACAGATGTCTGCAATCCTTTTTTTCCATTTGTAAAGTCCTGTCCCCTCAGTACAGATTCACACGAGGCATGTAGTGAAGTCAAGGTCGCTCTGGACCTGCACCTTTATTTCACAGCTCTGGAATGCTGCACTTGCCTGAGACCTGTCCTTATATACCTGTCTCTTGCAAGTGCACCCCTGGTGGTAAGGTATGCTGGTGGTTACAGGTCATATCTTATTACAGTCATGTATAGCATGTTAGGATACAGTTATATATAATAACGTAAGATACATGACATCACCCTCTCCCAAGGTCTTACTGTCTTTATAGGTTCAGTCTCTCAGGTGGTCTACGCTCTTGCGTGGAGCGTCTGAGTTGTGGTTCAGTTGTTTGCCTTGGTGTCTGTTTTTCTTTGGGTGTGGTTGCTGGTATCTCGCCTGGGCTGTCTGTTTCGATTGGTGTGATTGTTGTTGACTCGCCTGGGCTGTCTGTTGGGATTGCCCTTTCCTCAGGTTGTTCCCTCTGTCTGTCCACCAGGTGTGATGCGAGTTCCACATTGTAGTCTGCCTCTGGTTCCACAGTGTTGTTGGTAAATCTGCTTTTGACTTGGTCTACATGCCTCCGGCAGGTTTTGCCATTGTCCATTTGTACTACCAGAAGCTTGTTTCCTTCCTTGTCCGTTACTGTCCCTGCAAGCCATTTGGGACCCCTGCCATAGTTTAGTACAAACACTTTGTCCCCTATCTCATTCCATCTACCCCTCGAATTTCTGTCATGGTACTCAGTCAGCTTACGGCGCTTTGCCTCAACGATTTCGTGCATGTCTGGGAGGATTAACGAGAGCCTTGTTTTTAAAGTCCTTTTCATCAACAGTTGCGCGGGGGGGATCCCAGTCAGTGAGTGCGGACGAGATCTGTATGCCAGCAGCAGTCACGACAGGCGACCCTGCAGCATGGGACCTTGGATTTTAAGCATGCCTTGTTTAATGATTTGCACTGCTCTCTCCGCCTGGCCGTTGGAGGCCGGCTTGAACGGTGCCGTCTTGACGTGATTTATGCCATGGTCAATTATAAAGTCTTGGAATTCTGCGCCGGTGAAGCACGGACCATTGTCACTGACCAATATGTCAGGGATTCCATGCGTTGCAAACATGGTTGCGAGGCTCTCCACAGTGGTGGAGGTTGTGCTCGAGTTTAAAATGGTGCATTCGATCCACTTTGAAAATGCATCTACAACTACGAGGAATATTTTGCCCATGAATGGGCCCGCATAGTCTATGTGCACCCGCGACCATGGCTTGGTAGGCCAGGGGCTCAGTGGAGCCTCCCTGGGGGCATTGCTGAGTTGGGCACAAATGGTGCACCTTCGGACGCAGAGCTCCAAGTCCGCGTCAATACCAGGCCACCAGACGTGGGATCTGGCTATGGCCTTCATGAGAATGATCCCCGGGTGCTCGCGGTGGAGCTCCCGGACAAATGACTCTCTGCCTCGCAGAGACATAACTACTCGGCTGCCCCACATCAGGCAGTCTGCTTGTAGTGATAGATCATGCATGTGCCTGTGAAAGGGTTTTAATTCCTCGGGGCAGGCATCGCGAGCCTCTGCCCAGTCACCGGTTAGGACACATCTTTTTACTAAGGTTAATGTGGGGTTGCTGGCCGTCCAGGCTCTGATTTGGCGAGCTGTCATGGGCGAACCTGTGGACTCAAAGGCATTGATTGCCATGACTATTTCATAGTCCTGTTCGTCAGTCCCTTCCGTGGTCACCAGGCATAGCCTGCTGAGCGCGTCGGCACAGTTGTCTGTGCCTGGTCTGTGCCTTATTGTGTAGTCGTAGGACGCCAGCATGAGTGCCCACCGTTGAATTTGCACCGAGGCATTGGCGCTTATTGCCTTGCTCTCAGATAGGAGGGACGTGGGGGGCTTGTGGTCGGTTTCTAATGCGAACTTGGCCCCGAAAAGGTATTGGTGCATCTTTTTGACATCATACACACACGCGAGCGCCTCCTTCTCTACCATTCTGTACCCGCGCTCCGCCCGCAAAAGTGACCTGGAGGCATAAGCTATCGGTTGTGATTTACCCGCACTATTGACATGTTGCAAAACGCACCCGACCCCATACGCTGACGCATCGCATGTGAAAACTAGCTTTTTACCTGGGTCAAAGAAAGTCAGAACACTGTTGGAACACAGTAGGTTGCGTGCCTTATTGAAGGCGCGTTCCTGGGTGTCCTCCCAAAACCAATCGCACCCCTTCCTGAGTAGCACGTGGAGAGGCTCCAGCAGCGTGCTTAAGCTCTGCATAACGTTCCCAAAGTAATTGAGTAGCCCGAGAAAGGCCCACAGTTTTGAGACATTCCGGGGCCTGGGTGCCAGGCGAATTGCTTCTGTTTTGGACTCTGTTGGGCGAATTCCATCAGCGGCAATCCTTCTGCCCAAAAATTCAATCTCGGGTGCGAGAAACAGGCACTTGGATTTCTTGACTCGTAGGCCTACCCGATCCAACCGCTTTAGTACTTCCTCCAAATTATGGAGATGGGAGTCGGTGTCCCTGCCCGTGATAAGTATGTCGTCTTGAAATACAACTGTCCCCGGGATGGACTTGAGCAGACTCTCCATGTTGCGCTGGAATATGGCAGCTGCCAACCTGATGCCGAATGGGCATCGATTGTACATGAAAAGGCCTCGATGTGTGTTGATGGTGGTGAGTAGCTTGGATTCCTCGGTCAATTCTTGCGTCATATACGCAGATGTGAGGGCTAATTTTGAGAAAAGTTTACCTCCAGCCAATGTGGCAAATAAGTCCTCCGCTCTGGGCAGCGGGTACTGGTCCTGTAGGGAGACTCTGTTTATGGTAGATTTGTAGTCCCCACAGATTCGTACGGATCCATCAGGCTTCATGACTGGGACGATGAGACTTGCCCTGTCGCTAAATTCCACAGGTGATATAATGCCTTCCCGCAGAAGCCTGTCTAGTTTGTTTTCAATCTTTTCCCTCATCACATAGGATACAGCTCTGGCCTTGTGATGGACCGGTCTAGCATCCTGTGTGATGTAGATTTTGACTTTGGCTCCTTTGAAGGTGCCCACACCTGGCTGAAAGAGATGTTCAAATCAACTTAGAACTGTTGAGCAGGAGGTCCATTCCTCTAATGACATGGCATGGACATCATCCCATTTCCAGTTTAGTTTTGCCAGCCAGCTTCTCCCCAGCAGTGCTGGGGGGTCTCCGGGGACAATCCACAGGGGAAGTCGGTTCACTGTCCCTTTGTGTGTGACAGAGAGCATGGCGCTGCCGAGGACTGGTACGATTTCTTTGGTATAGGTCCTTAGTTTGGTGTCGACCCTTGTGAGTTTTGGTCTGTCTCTTTTATGCGGCCACAATTGTTCAAATTGTTGAGCGCCCATGAGAGATTGACTCACTCCCGTATCCAGCTCCATGTTGACAGATATCCCATTGAGTAGGACCCTCATCATTATAGGAGGCGTCCTGTTGTAGGAGCAGCGGCCATTGATCGTGTTGACCCGCTGTACATCGGTGTCCCGGGTACTGTCCCCACCATCTTCTGGTCCGCTTTCCGACCCATCCGATCCGTATACCAGCCGAGCTGCCATTTTTTTGCACATGTGGGCCAAATGCCCTGTATATTCACAATTTCTGCAAACAGCCTGCTGCAATCGACATCACCTTGACGAATGCCCATCCCCACACCTCCAGCACAGACCTGTTCCATTGTTCAAAGTGTTCCCAAAGAATGAGCTGCGTCTGGCTGATCTCTCTTGAACTTCTCTCAGTTTGTAGTTGATTGCTCGCATTGTGGGTTGATGAGGTGTGAACGGCCGTTCCTGTGGCCCTTGATGGCTTCTGCCTGCTGTCTAGAGACTGTTCTCCCGGTTTTGTCTGTGTGTGGGGGTAGCAGCTTGTTTAGTGCTGTGAACTTCTTGTTCCAATATTTTGTTAGTTGTCGTACCTGCATTGTAAATCAATCTCGTTTCTTCTTCCCCTACCAAGAATGTCTGTGCAACCAGTGCTGCTGCCTCTAAGGTCAGGTTCTTGGTCTCTATGAGCTTTCGGAATATGCCTGCGTGGCCTATTCCTTCAATGAAAAAGTCTCTCAGCATTTCTCTCCTCAGTTCATCGGAGAACTCACATAAACTAGCCAACCTCCGAAGTTCCGCCACGAAGTCGGGTATGCTCTGGCCCACACAGCGTCTGTAGTTGTAGAACCTGTGTCTGGCCATGTGTAGGCTGCTTGCTGGCTTCAGGTGGTCTCTTACCAGTGTGCTCAATTCTTCAAACGACTTGCTTGCTGGTTTCTCGGGTGCCAACAGATCCTTCATTAAAGTGTATGTTTTCGAGCCACAGCTGGTCAAGAGATGGGCTCTTCTCTTATCTGCCTTATCATCGCCTAACCAGTCTTTGGTTACAAAGCTTTGCTGGAGCCTTTCTATAAAGTCCTCCCAATTGTCTCCCACATTGTACTTTTCATCTGATCCGTTGTTCGCCATTCTGTGGATTCTGTAATCCCGTAACTCGTTGCCACTGTAAAGTCCTGTCCCCTCAGTACAGATTCACACGAGGCATGTAGTGAAGTCAAGGTCACTCTGGACCTGCACCTTTATTTCACAGCTCTGGAATGCTGCACTTGCCTGAGACCTGTCCTTATATACATGTCTCTTGCAAGTGCACCCCTGGTAGTAAGGTATGCTGGTGGTTACAGGTCATATCTTATTACAGTCATGTATAGCATGTTAGGATACAGTTATATATAATAATGTAAGATACATGACATCATTAACCTGATCTTTTGTTTTCTTTAGTTCTTTGTAATCAACCCTATTTATTTGAATGTTAAATTTCTTTAATTTATTGAATCATTTCTGTTTACCTCTTATTTGTCTTTGTACATGCCAAGTCAGCCACCTTGGCTTTTTCTTACCACATTGCCTTCTTTTGATTTTGGGTACATGTTTGTTTTCCACATTTCTAATCTTATTCTTAAAAACTTTCAATTTATATTCAACATCGGTCGCATCACCACTGAGGAGAGTTGGCCAATTTATTCATTCTAAATCATCTGCCATTTTGGAGAAGTTTTCTCTTCTGAAATTTGGTATACTTCAACAGTTCTGACTCTTTCCTGCAATTTACTGTTCCTATAAACTTAACAAGCACCATATGGAAACGATCAATTGGCCTGTTCTGTAGTCACAGCTTTGAAGCAACATTCCACTCAATTTCCTTGAAGTTGCACTAATGAAAGATGTTCTTGGGCATCCATAATCAATCCGTGTGGTCAGTAGTACAGTTGTCACACTCTTGCTTGACAGAGTTTCTTTTCTCTCGTTCTCTCTTTTATTTGAAACATATTTCTCCTCTCCCGAACTACGATCTGTTTCTGATTTCATGTGTTTTATCCTTTTTTTCACTGCTTTACTCCTGCATTTTTGATTCCTCATCATCATCTTAACTTGCAAGCAGCAACACATGGTTTATTTTCCCTTCAGGGGATACATCATTTCCCATTTGATAAGCATTCACCCTGATGAGAGATACAGAAATAACATCTCTTGTCTTGAGCTTCGTGTATTCTTTTGTTTTGGTTTGTTTTGCTTAATATTTAGCTCCTTGGCAGTCCCTTGCATCAATAATTGTTATGCGACCAGTGCAGTGGATTTTGAAATCAATTAGAGGGGATTTGAGGGGGAGTTTCTTTACACAGGGGGTTGTGGGGATCTGGAACTCGCTGCCTGGAAGAGTGGTGGATGCAGAAACCCTCACCACTTTTAAGAGATGGTTGGATGGGCACTTAAAGTGCAGTAACCTGCAGGGTTACGGACCGAGAGCTGATAATTGGGATTAGACTGGATCACCTTTTGTTGGATGGAGCAGATATAATGGTAAGTACTGCAGGGAATAGAATACGGCCAGAGTGATCTCCTGGACTAGTTTCGATCACCTGGATGGGTTGGGGAGGAATTTTCCCAGATTTTCTCTCCCTAAATTGGCCTGGGTTTTTATCTGGTTTTTGCCTCTCCCAGGAGATCGCATGGCTCCGGTTGGGGTGGAGTGTAGATATTTTGTTAGTATAAGGATGTTGCAGTGGCGTGGGTCGACTGGTTGGGCTGGGTGCTCTTTGCCTTTCCGTCATTGTTCATGAGTTTATATGTAACCTTTAGGGCTGCTGACCAAGGACCGTACAGCTCTTTGTCGGCCGGCGCAGACACAATGGGCCGAAATGGCCTCCTTCTGTGCTGTAAATTTCTATGTTTCTGTGTTTCTAATTAGAGATCTAAAGATCAACCCAGTCACTTCAACCATAGGAGTTAAATAAAGCAGTGTAAATAATGCTCTGCGGACACCTCGGGACACATCTGTGGTGAGTCTATGGGCTAGATTTTACACTTTTGTGCATATCGCCCAAAAATGGGCAATATTTCCAGTGTGGGCGGTAAAAATGGGTTTTCAGATTGCCAGCTTCTCGCCCATTCTCAAAGCATCTAGTCTCCATTTTTTAAAATGGCCGTTACCGCGAGCGATATGAAATGGGCGGTAGCGTTAAATCTCTCTGACCTTCTGCCGTAAAGTGTCGCTGTCCTTAGCAATGGTATGGCAATACTCGATTCCCGCGATTCAGAAGGTCAAGGGTTATCATGACATGCGCAAAAGAGGAGACAGAGAGAGAGGGAGCTGAGAGGGACTGAAGGCATGTGTGGCTATGGTGTGTGCTTGTTTGGCGGTTATGGGAGGCATGAGGGAGATTCACCAGCAGTAACAAGCCTACTAAGCACCAAGAACATAGTTGGCACCGAGTTTTTGTCCAACAAATAAGATATAATATGGAAGGGATGATGGAGACCCTGGAGCTGGTAGGCAGGAACACTGGTGGCAGAGGGCTCCCAGTGGTCCCGGAGCGCGGTACTGCACCCCTAGGTGCCGCACCCCCATTGCCAACCACACATGAGAGCCAGCAGCAACATCTTGCTTCTGGCCCGGTGCACGTTCCCACCTCGGGACCGTCCTCTCCCGTATCCATACAAACAGCGGTTCGGCCGTCATCCACCCCACCCAATGAAGCATCGCCTGAGGAGCTCCTTGGCAAGGCAGCTTGGAGTCAGGAGAGGAAGGGGAAGCAGTAGAGGTGGGTATGAGAAGAGGGGGAGGTGGGGAAAGGGTAGGTTTTTACAGAAATACTGATGATTTCAGACAGCTGTTCGGTTGAAATGTTTTTTATTTAACAAAACCTTATTGCACATTGGCTCAGATAGCTGCACCGTTACACACTGGTGATTCCTTAACATCAAAGGGTATAATAACACTTAACTTCAATCAACTTAAACTTTAACTGTCACCAAGATGATGCCCACCATTGATGTATGACTTGCACACCTAGCAGTGTTTCAGCCTTGTAAATACTACCAATGTTCTTTCAGGCAAAGCGATCATTGATGAGCTCCTGACGTAAGGCTCTTGCAGCTATCATGCCACCATGGATCCTTTCATGCGGTCTACAGGGGGGCGGGGGCATGGCTTCATCGTCAGCCTGATTTTCTGGCCCGATTTCAGCATCCGCCTCCTCATCCTCCTCTTCCTCTCTCTGGTGAGGTGGACTGTCAGACTCATCAGGCAATTCTTGTCCCCTCCTGATAGTCAAATTGTGCAGCATGGAGCACACCACCACGAATTGAGATATCTGCTCAGGGTGGTATTGGAGCTCGCCTCCTGAGTGGTCCAGGCATCTAAAGCGCTGCTTCAGCACTCCAATGGTTTTCTCCTCGCTATTGCAAGTGGCTCTGTGGCTCTCATTGTATCGCCTCTTGGCTTCGGTATGGGTGTCACGCAGCGGGGTTGTCAGCCAGGTGACGAGGCCATATCCTTTGTCAACAAGCATCCAGCATTGACCTTGTGGCTGATTGTTAAACAAGTCAGATACAGTGCTCTCACGAGCATTCACTGCCAGTATAATTTGCTGGTGGTCGACAACCAGCTGGACAATCAGGGAGTGAAATCCTTTGCGGTTCCTGAAAACCTCTGCATCCTGAAGAGCATACAGTCTATTGCTCCCTGCACCTTGGGGAAGTTTGCAATTCTGGAGAATCCTAGAGCCCTCTCACTCTGTGCCTCCCTGATCATAGGGAAGCTGATCAAGTCCCTCCTGCGTGCTTTAGTGACCTGTCTAATGCAGCAATGTGTGGCAAGCTGAGACAGTCCGCAAATGTCACCAGCTGTGGCCTGAAAGAACCCGATGCGTAGAATGACAATGCCGCGGTGACTTTGACCTCGACGGACAGTGCAGTACTGATGGTGCTGGCAGGCTGCAGATCTTCCCTTATGAGCTGGCATACCTCAGTGATAACCTCTTTGAGGAAGCGCAGTCTCCAAAGGCAGGAGGTGTCGGGCAAGTCGAGGTAAGACCGCTTGTCCCTGTACTTGAGGAGGACCAGACGCATCAGTCTGGCACGTCTTACGTTGGGCACATAATGCTGTGGAGCGTATCTTCACCCATCTCGAGTCTGCAGCATGTAATTTGTCATCAAGAGAGGGTGAGAAAGGACAGGTCTCATTGCAATAGCTCTCTGTTTTCCACCGATTGGTCATAAGCAATGAATGTCCCGCTGAAGACACGTATTAAATTCCAATCGGTCACAGTATGGTCAAGATGTTTGTACAGATGTTCACATCAACTCCAACGATCTCCAGAGTACATCCGAACTCACCCGAGGTTGAAGCAGAGCAGCCTTTTAAGGGATGTGACATGTGATGTAGAACATGCTGACCATAACGCTGTGATTAGTTCCGGTTAGTTCCATTTTTTCTGGGCGGTTTTTTGGGTGTGCGATATTGTGGGTGATATGTGTGCGAGATGGTGAAAGTGATGGTGGGCAATCTCATGGCCGCTAGTTTCGGCAAATGTGATCTTTACGACAAAAAAACGTGGCCGGGCGGTATTATTGAATCTTGGCGTTAATTCCGTGTGGAAAGTAATGCTGGGCGATATTATGGTCATTGATTTTGCCCATTCTGATGATTCCGCCCAAAAAAAGTGGGTGGGCGGTATTATTTTTTCCCGGCATTACGCACATGGGGAAAGTAACACTCAGCGATAATTTTCCGAAAAATGCCCGCCTTATTCCATTTTATGGCTAAATGGACGATACATGGGCGTTATACGTAATTTCAGCGGTAAAATGGATGGTAAGTGGGCGTTAAGCATGCAAAAAACGTTGAAAATCTAGCTTATTGTCATCTTTTTCCTAATTTAGCTAAAGTAGCACGTGCAGTAAGTTTCTCTGTTGACAGTTGCACTGTACATTCTTAGTGCTTATAATGGGGGGAAAATTGCAGTCGGAGGCTTCCTTTGTACGAACGCATACGACCCGAAAAAAATCTACGAAACTACTTGTTGGTCCCGGAGAGCCACACGATTCTGGTCTGAGGCCTTCAGTAAGCAATGCGCCTGCTTTTACCAGACGTAAAAGTTTGAAGGACATTCGTTGGGCATGATTTGGGCAAAGAGCCCAATCTCTGCCCTATGGATGTCCTTCCTGCGAGGATGCGTAGAATCTGTCTGAAGAAATTTTGACAGATCGCAAAAGCTGGTTTTTGGCGCATGTGCATCGCCCCCCCCGAAAACCGTTTTTTGCGAGGCCTCATCGAGTCCGTGTGCACTTTGTACACACCTGGCGAGGCCGCAATTTTTGGCCCATTATTAATACTATGCATTCTTAAGTTTTCTCTCAGCTGCCTAAGACCTCTGTCATGAAAGCCCTTACAAATTTTTTGATAATCTCCCTTCATCTTCCATAAATGTTCTTCTTCAGTGACAGAAGTCTGATCTTAAATACCTTAGACAACCATGAATAAATTCTCAATTCAACAGCAACAATAACAACTTGCATTTATATAGCACCTTTAACATCGTAAAACATCCCAAGGTGCTTCACAGGAGCGTTATCAGCCAATATTTGACATCAAGCCACGTAAGAAGATGTTAGGACACATGACCAAAAGCTTGGTCAAAGCAGTAGGTTTTAAGGAGCATCTTAAAGGAGGAGGGAGAGATAGAGAGGCGGAAAGACTTAGGGAGAGAATTCCAGAGGTTAGGGCCTAGAAAGCTGAAGACATGGCCACCAATGGTGGGGTAAAGAAAATCGGCAGTGCACGAAAGGCAAGAATTTGAGGTACATAGAAATCGCAGAGGGTTGTAAGGCTGGAGGAGGTTAGAGATAGCGAGGGGCGTGGCCATGGAGAGAGTTCAACACAAGGATGATAATTTTAAATCCAAAGCATTTCTTAACTGGGAGCCAATGTAGTTCATCGAGCACAGGAGAGATGGTTGAATAGAACTTGGTGAGAGTTAAGATACAGGCTGCAAAGTTTTGGATGAGTTCAAGTTTACAACAGGTGGAACATGGGAGGCTGGCCAGGTGTGCATTGGAATAGTCAAGTTTGGAGGTGACAAAGGCATAGATAAGGGTTTCAGCAGCAGGTGAGCTGAGGCAAGGGCAGAGACAGTCGATGTTTCGGAGGTGGAAGTAGGCGGTCTTGGTGATTGCGCAGATATGTGGTCGGAAGCTCATCTGAACGTTATCACCTTCCAAATCTGTGCCCAAATTTCCTACAACTCACATCTGAGTCTCTCCAACCATCATTCTTCCCTGACAAAATGGCCCTAATCAAAGTCACAAATGTCATTCTTCATGACTGTGACCATGCTGCATTATTCCTCCTCATCCTCCATGGCCTCTCTTCAGCCATTGACACAGTCAACCACATTCTCCTTGTGTCATTCTTCTCAAATGTCTGTCCTCCATTGTTCCTCTAAATGGGATGACTCTCACTTGGTTCCAGTTTTACCAATCTGATCCTAGCCTGAGTATCTCCAGTAGTGGCTTTTCTTCCTGCCCTACACTGTTACCACCAGAGTTCAAGGGTCTATCAGTGGCCCTCTCCCTTTCTTCATCTACATGTTGCTCCTTAGGGACATCTGAAGACATGGGGTACACTATGAAAACCAGCTCTATCTCTCCACCATCTTTCTCTATCCTTCCACTGCCTCTGTGTTGTCAAACTACTAGCATGACATGTAGTCTTAGATGAATCACAATTTCCTCCAGCTAAACATCAGAATTACAATTTCCTCCAGCTAAACATCACTCCTCACCATATATCTTTGCCACCAACACCATACCCCTCCCCATCACAGGCTGAACCAGACTGTTTGCAATCTCGGCATCTTATTCGATCCTGAGTTGAATTTCTGACTCCATATCCTCTCCATCACAAAGATCGCCTACTTGCACCTCCATTGCATCACCTATCTGAATGGCGGCAGATTAGGAAAAGGGAAGGTGCAACGAGACCTGGGTGTCATGGTACATCAGTCATTGAAAGTTGGCATGCAGGTACAGCAGGCGGTGAAGAAGGCAAATGGTATGTTGGCCTTCATAGCTAGGGGATTTGAGTATAGGAGCAGGGAGTTGTACAGGGCCTTAGTGAGGCCTCACCTGGAATATTGTGTTCAGTTTTGGTCTCCTTATCTGAGGAAGGACGTTCTTGCTACTGAGGGAGTGCAGCGAAAGTTCACCAGACTGATTCCCGGGATGGCAAGACTGACATATGAGAAGAGACTGGATCGATTGGGCTTGTATTCACTGGAGTTTAGAAGGATGAGAGGGGATCTCATAGAAACATATCAAATTCTGACGAGGCTGGACAGGTTAGATGCAGGAAGAATGTTCCCGATGTTGGGGAAGTCCAGAACCAGAGGACATAATCTAAGGATAAGGGGTAAGCCATTTAGGACTGAGATGAGGAGAAATTTATTCACTCAGAGAGTTGTTAACCTGTGGAATTCCCTACCGCAGAGAGTTGTTGATGCCAGTTCATTGGATATATTCAAGAGGGAGTTAGATATGGCCCTTAGGGCTAAAGGGATCAAGGGGTATGGAGAGAAAGCGGGAAAGGGGTACTGAGGTGAATGATCAGCCATGATCTTATTGAATCGTGGTGCAGGCTCGAAGGGCCGAATGGCCTACTCCTGCACCTATTTTCTATGTTTCTATGTTTCTATCTCCACCCCAGCACAGCCCACGCATCGCTGAAACCCTTATCCAAACCTTTGCGACATTCAGACTCAACTATTCCGAAGCTCTTCTGGCTGGCATCTCATCCTCCACCCTCTGTGAACTTCAGCTTAACCAAAGTTCTGCTGTCCATATCTTATCTGGCTCCCAAGTTCCGTTCGCTCATTACCCATGTCCTTGCTGACGTATATTGACACTAGTTAGCTCAGAGGACGGGATGGGTGGCGGGTCAGCTGTTAAACTTAAAATGATTGACAGTGGGTCAGGACCCTGCTGTGAATCCACCACCATGCTGCTTTCCCAGATGTCATGCCTGTCAACGCTGAACAGACCCAACACGCAGCAGCGGGGGAGACAATTTAGGTCATTATGACCTTGTTAAGAGCCTATTAAAAAGAACTCTGAGCTGAACTTACCACTTTACCGGGTTGTCATCACGTCAGGTAAGGACATCAGCAGTTGTGTGATCATGAATTCATTGCTTTACTTGACAACTGAAATTGTGCGATAAAAGCTCCCATCTCACAGCTGTTCACTTTCCAAATTCAACAGCTGTTGCTTACTGCATTTGGAAGGGACATTGGGCTTTATGCAGGTTGCAAGTATTTGGAGCAATCTCTCTCTCCAGTGTCACCTCATTAGAACAACCTCTCTCACCATTGTAAGGTTTTGATCAGACCCGGCAAAAGAATTGACAGTGAGACTACCACATTGCAATAAGTAGGGACAATTTATTAAGTATAACAGCATAAAAGCTTAACAAAATAGAGGCAGTAATTAACAGGCCTAGACAGGCTTTACTTCCTGTTTTGGCCTTGGACAGCAGAGCACATCGACTTGGCTTCGGTCACGCCTATGTCACTGCGTCCTCTCTTGTTTGCAGTTCTGTCTTCTCCACTGTGACAATCAGTGTTTGGCTTGTCCTTTTTATACAGTCCCGAGTGCATAATCTACTCGGGCACAAGCCCTTCTGGCCAAGTGATTGGCTCTTCGAGTGCATGATCTGTGCACGATTGGTCCCTGTTGGCTTAGTCCTGGCCCCTGCCTAGTGGTGGATGTAGAGTCTCTCCACGTACACAAGTTAATTGCATTAATCGCACACGAGTTAATCACATCAATTACACAAGCATATTTTGGCAGTTACAGACCAGATTAAACCGGAGCAAGCATAAGCAGTTTTAGGCCTGTACATAGTTTGAGGTCAGGGGTTCGCTCAGAGCTGAAACTGCAGCATTAAAATCGCACATGTACATGATTTACCCACAGAAACTGAACTCTAACATGATTTTCTTACACCATTGACAGATCGCTTCTGTCATCTCAAGTTCACCTGCCATCTATTCCATCAGCATTGGTGCCCTTGAAACTATCCCACCTTGGTCTGCAGAATCCCACCACGATCAGCCCCAACACCAGCAGCACCAGGCACACCAGCAGCACCAACAACAACACCAACCATTCTCCACAATCACCTGATGCTGCACAGGACACAGGGCATCAGCACCCGACCACAATGCCTCACCATGGCCAGATTTACTTCACTTGATGCTGTACACCCTGGCTGCCACATGATGTGCCAGGTTGGCACCATCCCACACCAACAGCATAAAGCATCCCTACACCACCCAAGCCATTCCTTTCACACTCATCACCATTGTGGGGGTAACGTTATGTATCACCATTCACTACAACTCACTAAGCTACTTCCAAAGGTGCAAGCAAATCTGTCCAGGAATGTAAAGTGTTTAAAATAAAGATTTCAATGTTTGACAGCAAATTAACAGAAACTTTACATGAACATTGTCTAAAAGACCCACGTGCCTACCCTTGTGTGCTGTTAGTTGGTATTATTGGACTAGGATGAGGATGAGTGTGAAGGGTGGCTCGTGAGATGGGGAAATGATAATGTAGATAGAGAGAGAGGGATGGGTGGAGGTGCAAGTTAAGTTGGTGTGAGTAAGGATGTGTAGGAGTAGGGTAGGGAAGGCAGAGTGATGGGGATGTGATGAATGGCACAGCAGGATGAGGTTGAGTGTGGCTTTGTAGTAATGTTTTGTGATCCATTGAGATCATTGAAAGGTTTGCGTCACTGCAGTCGGGCATCGTGACAGCATAATTGTTTGTGTCCTCCTGTGCAAATTGCAACCAGGCTGCTTTGATCTCGTGGGGAGGTCCCTTCTGCCCATTGGAAGAGAAGAGATCCTCCCTACATGTTCTCACTCCCTCCATAAAGATATGGAGGGAGTCAGGGGAGAGCCTGGGTGCAGCTGTGTGTCATGTATCTCACACCACTGTATATAACTGTATCTTACCATGCTATACATGACTGTAACTAGATATGACCTGTAACCACAAGCATACTTTACCACCAGGGGTGCACTTGCAGGAGACACTGCACACCTGTCCCACACAGGTATATAAAGGCAGGTCTCAGGCAAGTGCGGCATTCCAGAGCTGTGAAATAAAGCTGCAGGTCCTGAGTGACCTTGACTTCAGCATGTGCCTCGTGTGAGTCTGTACTGCAGGGTCAGGATTTTACAGTGGCGACGAGTTACGGGATTACAGAATCCACAGAATGGCGAACAACGACTCAGATGAAAAATACAATGCTGGAGATAATTGGGAGGACTTTATAGAAAGGCTCCAGCAAAGCATTGTAACCAAAGACTGGTTAGGCGACGATAAGGCAGATAAGAGAAGAGCCCATCTCTTGACCAGCTGTGGCTCGAAAACATACGCTTTAATGAAGGACTTGCTGGCACCCGAGAAACCAGCAAGCAAGTCATTTGAAGAGTTGAGCACACTGGTGAGAGACCACCTGAAGCCAGCGAGCAGAATACACATGGCCAGACACAGGTTCTACAACTACAGACGCTGTGTGGGCCAGAGCATACCCAGCTTTGTGGCGGAACTACGGAGACTGGCTAATTTATGTGAGTTCTCCGATGAACTAAGGAGAGAAATACTGAGAGACTTTTTTATTGAAGGAATAGGCTATGCAGGCATATTCCGAAAGCTCATAGAGACCAAGAATTTGACCCTAGAGGCAGCAGCACTGGTTGCACAGACATTCTTGGCAGGAGAAGAAGAAACAAGGTTGATCTACACTGCGGGTACGACAACTAACGAAACATCGGAACAAGGGGTTCACAGCGTGAAACAAGCCGCTACCCCCACACGCAGACAAAGGCAGGAGAGCAGGCCTTCAACAGCAGGCAGTGGCACCAGAAGCCATCAAGGGCCACATGAACGGCCGTTCGCACCTCATCAACCCACAATGCGAGCAATCAACTACAAACTGAGAGAAGCTCAAGAGAGATCAGCCAGACGCAGCTCATCCTTCGGAAACAATGGAAGCGGTCTGTGGAGATGTGGGGGAAGGCACTCATCAGGGGGGTGTCGATTTCAGCATGCCGTTTGCAGAAGCTGCAACTATACAAGGCATCTGGCCTGCATGTGCAGAAAAACAGCAGCTCGGCTGGTATACGATTCGATAGGGTCGAAAAGCGGACCAGAAGACGGTGGGGACAGTGCCCGGGACACCGATGTACAGCGGGTCAACACGATCAATGGCCACTGCTCCTACAACAAGACGCCTCCAATAATGATGAGGGTCCTACTCAACGGGATACCCGTGAACATGGAACTGGATACGGGAGCGAGTCAATCTCTCATGAGCGTCCAACAATTTGAACAGCTGTGGCCGCACAAAAGCAACAGGCCAAAACTCACAAGGGTCAACACCAAACTAAGGACCTATACCAAAGAAATCGTACCAGTCCTCGGCAGCGCCATGCTCTCTGTCACACACAAAGGGACAGTGAACCGACTTCCCCTGTGGATTGTCCCCGGAGACCCCCAGCACTGCTGGGGAGA
Organism: Pristiophorus japonicus; assembly: GCF_044704955.1. NCBI lineage: Eukaryota > Metazoa > Chordata > Chondrichthyes > Pristiophoridae > Pristiophorus > Pristiophorus japonicus. Next base: position 182,952,452 of record NC_091980.1, on the reverse strand, counting down.
AGCTGGCTGGCAAAACTAAACTGGAAATGGGATGATGTTCACGCCATGTCGTCAGAGGAACGGACCTCCTGCTCAACAGTTTGAAGTCGATTTGAACATCTCTTTCAGCCAGGTGTGGGCACTTTCAAAGGGGCTAAAGTTAAAATCTACATCACACAGGATACTAGACCAGTCCATCACAAGGCTAGAGCTGTGCCTTATGTGATGAGGGAAAAGATTGAACATGAACTGGACCGGCTTCTGCGGAAGGCATTATCTCACCCATGGAATTTAGCGACTGGGAAAGTCCCATTGTCCCCGTCATGAAGCCTGATGGATCCGTACGAATCTGTGGGGATTACAAATCTACCATAAGCAGTCTCCCTGCAGGACCAATACCCGCTGCCCAGAGCGGGGGACCTATTTGCCACATTGGCTGGAGGAAAACTTTTCTCGAAATTAGATCTCACATCTGCGTATATGACGCAAGAACTGACCGAAGAGTCTAAGCTACTCACCACTATCAACACACATCGAGGCCTTTTTATGTACAATCGATGCCCATTCGGCATCAGATATGCGGCTGCTATTTTCCAGCGCAACATGGAGAGTCTGCTCAAGTCCATCCCGGGAACGGTTGTATTTCAAGACGACATACTCATCACGGGCAGGGACACCGACTCCCATCTCCGCAATTTGGAGGAAGTACTAAAGCGATTGGATCGGGTAGGCCTAAGAGTTAAGAAATCCAAGTGTCTGTTTCTCGCACCCGAGGTTGAATTTTTGGGCAGAAGGATTGCCGCTGATGGAATCCGCCCAACAGAGTTCAAAACCGAAGCAATTCGTCTGGCACCCAGGCCCCGGAATGTCTCAGAACTAGGCGCCTTTCTCAGGCTACTCAATTACTTTGGGAACTTTATGCAGAGATTGAGCACGCTGCTGGAGCCTCTCCACGTGTTACTCAGAAAGGGGTGCGATTGGTTTTGGGGGGACACCCAAGAACGCGCCTTCAATAAGGCACGCAACCTTCTATGTTCCAACAGTGTTTTGACTTTTTTTGACCCAGGTAAAAAGCTCGTTCTTACATGTGATGCGTCAGCGTACGGGGTCGGGTGCATTTTACAGCATGTCAATGGTGCGGGTAAATTACAACCCATTGCTTATGCCTCCAGGTCACTTTCACGGGCGGAGCACGAGTACGGTATGGTGGAGAAGGAGGCGCTCGCGTGCGTGTACAGTGTCAAAAAGATGCACCAATACCTTTTCGGGGCCAAGTTCGCGTTAGAAACCGACCACAAACCCCTCAAGTACCTGCTATCTGAGAGCAAGGCAATAAACGCCAACGCCTCGGTGCGCATTCAACGGTGGGCACTCATGCTGGCGTCTTGCGACTATACAATAAGGCACAGACCAGGCACAGACAGCTGTGCCGACGTGCTTAGCAGGCTACCCCCTGGCGACCATGGAAGGGTCCGATGAACAGGATTGTGAGATGGTCATGGCAATCAATGCCTTTGAGTCCACACATTCGCCCATGACGGCTTGCCAAATCAGAGCCTGGATGACCAGCGACCCCACGTTATCCTTAGTCAAAAGATGTGTTTTAACTGGTGACTGGGCAGAGGCTCGCGATGCCTGCCCCGAGGAGATCAAACCTTTCCATAGGCGTATGCATGAACTATCACTACAGGCAGACTGCCTGATGTGGGGCAGCCGAGTAGTCATGCCTTTGCGAGGCAGAGAGGCTTTTGTCCGGAAGCTCCACTGTGAGCACCCGGGGATCGTTCTCATGAAGGCCATAACCAGATCCCATATCTGGTGGCCTGGCATTGATGCAGACTTGGCATTGATGCAGACAGTGCACCATTTTGCCCAACTCAGCAATGCCCCCAGGGAGGCCCCCCAGAGCCCCTGGCCCTGGCCCACCAAACCGTGGTCATGGGTGCACGTAGACTATGTGGGCCCATTCACGGGCAAAATGTTCCTCGTAGTCGTCGATGCATTTTCAAAGTGGATCGAATGCACCATTTTAAACTCGAGCACCACCTCCTCCACTGTGGAGAGCCTTAGAACCATGTTTGCAACACACGGAATTCCTGACATATTGGTCAGTGATAATGGTCCGTGCTTCACCAGCGCAGAATTTCAAGATTTTATAGTTGACCACGGCATAAATCACGTTAAGACGGCACCGTTCAAGCTGGCCTCCAATGGCCAGGCGGAGTGAGCAGTGCAAATCATTAAACAAGGGCATGCTTAAAATCCAAGGTCCTACACTGCAGAGCCGCCTGTCGCGACTGCTGCTGGCATACAGATCTCATCCGCATTCGTTGACTGGGATTCCCCCCGCGCAACTATTGATGAAATGGACCCGAAAGACTAGGCTCTCGGTGATCCTCCCAGACATGCATGAAATTGTTGAGCCAGAAGCAAACTAAGTACCATGACCGAAATTCGAGGGGGAGGTGGAATGAGATAGGGGACAAAGTGTTTGTGCTAAACTATGGCAGGGGTCCCAAATGGCTTGCAGGGACAGTAGCAGGCAAGGAAGGAAACAGGCTACTGGTTGTACAAGTGGACAATGGCCAAACCTGCCGGAGGCATATAAACCAAGTAAAAAGTAGATTCACCAACAACACTGCAGAACCAGAGGCAGACTACAACGTGGAACTCACACCACACCTGGTGGACAGACAGAGGGAACAACCTGAGGAAAGGGCAGTCTCAACAGACAGCCCAGGCGAGATACCAGCAATCATACTGAACAAAACAGACAGCCCAGGCGAGATACCAACAATCACACCGAAATAAAAACAGGTACCAAGGCAAACAACTGAACCACAACTAAGACGCTCCATGCGAGAGCGTAGACCATCTGAGAGACTGAATCTATAAAGACAATAAGACCTTGGGGGAGGGTGATGTCATGTATCTCACACCACTGTATATAACTCTATCTTACCATGCTATATATGACTGTAATTAGATATGACCTGTCACCACAAGCATACTTTACCACCAGGAATGCACTTGCAGGAGACACTGCACACCTGTCCCACACAGATATATAAAGGCAGGTCTCAGGCAAGTGGGGCATTCCAGAGCTGTGAAATAAAGGTGCAGGTCCAGAGTGACCTTGACTTCAGCATGTGCCTCGTGTGAGTCTGTACTGCAGGGTCAGGATTTTACACTGTGCACCTCTGTGCAGTTTTTGGCGCCGTTTGCAGAACCTCAATGCTGTCAGCTCGACTGTCAAAGTAAATTTCAACATAATCCCTGTAAGGAAACCGGCTGGTGAGGCATCATCAAATGACGTCATCAGACCCACTTCCTTCAATTGGGCTGGGAAACTTGCTGGGCGGGCTTAACAAGCGCAATCAGTGTAAAATCATTTCTACACAGCATGCTGGAGCCTGCAGCGAGGTTGGAACCCACCACCAACCCCAGCAAACCCGCTGAAGAAGGCAAAATCACGGGCCTGCCCTTTCATTTTCTCAACTGAATTGGGAATATTTATAAAATACTTCCTAAAATCACAGAATTCAGTTCATAATGCATGACTAAATGGAATGAAATTTGCTTGCTAATCTAAAATGTCTATTGTTTACAAAGCCAATAGTGAATAACAGCAGAAGATCTGGGGTCCACCTGTTGGGACAGATGTTCCCCACTCTCAATGATAGCTTTAATATCTGCTCCAGAAGTTAAAGGTTAGAGAATTGAAGATTGATGGAGAGATTGAATGAGATGCAAATTACTTGTCCGATATTAACGGGGAGGCGGGGATGATGCATGAGAGCCCGGAAACATGGGAACAACCCAGCAAGCCCGGGGATGTGGAGGACCTACCAATCTTAATGGCAGGACCTCATTGAAATGAGGTTCTGCAGACTCCCGCCTTACAGCCATCCAGATTGACAGCATGGCCAGCAGGCAGGAGCACAAGCATGCGGCAGCAGGTCACAGCCAGGGACCCATGAGGACAGCCCTCAGTACGGAGGGAAGTTAAAGCTCTGGGCTATGATAGGGACAGGGGGCGAAGGCTGAAAGATCAGGGTCATCATGGGGCTATGGGAGACCAAAGGTCGGAGGTGGTGGTGTGGGGGAAGCACCCCTGCTCCTCCTGACCCACAAGGAGTGCTAAAAGGAGCAAATCTTTAGCGCTTACCTTGGCTGGTCAGAGCTGTAATACATGGTGTCTGAGTCATTATCATGTGATTTGTCCACAGATCCCTGAAAGTAGCAGGCCAGGTGGATAAGGTGGTTAAGAAGGCATACAGAATACTTGCCTTTATTGGCTGAGGCATAGAATACAAGAGCAGGGAGGTTATGCTTAAATTGTACAATACTTTAGTTCATCATAGGCAGTCCCTCAAAGCGAGGATGACTTGCTTCCACGCCAAAAAGGAATGAGTTCACAGGGTGTTTCACTGAAGGACCTAATATTCCAGATCCCAAACTATATCTTGGAGGGTGGAAGATGCCTGTGTTTGGATTTTTTTAACATGTGGTGGCTGTTGCACACCAGCCACCACACGGACTTGACAGAGCTTGGTGCAGTGGCAAGGATTTACCAAGACAACAGAAGACCAGCTCTGCTGCACGGACCCAGTGCGCGCACGCATCGCAGTGTGAGCTGGCTCGTGCTGCCCCTGGGCCCTCACCTCTTCTGGATCCCACACGCCTCTCCTGGGCCCTGGACACTTCCTTCTAGAAACTCTTGCTGCTCCTTTGCCCCTCCTGCTGTGCCTGCCCGCACTACAATCAGCGACCGGATTTAGTTAGGCCACAGCTGGAGTACTGCGTGCAGCTCTGGTCGCCATATTATAGGAAGGAAGTGATTGCACTAGAGAGGGTGCAGAGGAGATTTACGAGGATGCTGCCTGGAATGGAGAATCTTAGCTATGAGGACAGATTGGATAGGCTGGGTTTGTTTTCATTGGAACAGAGGAGGCTGAGGGGAGACCTCATTGAGGTGTATAAAATTTTGAGAGGCATGGACATAGTGGATAGTAAGGGCTTATTTCCTTTGGTGGAGGGGTCAATTATGAGGGGGCATAGTTTTAAGGTGGTTGGTGGAAAGTTTAGAGGGGTTTTGAGGGAAGCTTCTTCATGCAGAGGATTGTGGGAGTCTGGAACTCACTGCCTGGAAGGGTGGTGGAGACAGGAATCATCACCACATTTAAAAGGTGCTTGGATGTGCACTTGAAGGGCCGTAACCTGCAGGATTACGGGCCTAGAGCTGGTAAGTGGGATTAGACTGGATAATCTCTTGTTGGCTGCCGCACGGAATTTAATATGGCCAGAGTGATCTCCTGGACTAGTTTTGATCGCCTGGATGGGTCGGAGAGGAATTTTCCCAGATTTTTTTCCCCAATTGGCCTGGGTTTTTATCTGTTTTTTTGCCTCTCCCAGGAGATCGCATGGCTCCGGGTGGGGTGTAAAATGATGCGATACATGGGGTATCGCAGTTGTGTGGGGCAGACTGGTTGGGCCGGAGGCTCTTTACCTGTCCACCATTGTTCATTGCTCATAGATTTATATGTAACCTTCAGGGCTGCTGACCGAGGACCGTGTGGTTCTTTGTCGACCACTACCCCTGGCTCTCAAAATCCACAATGCTGTAATGTATGCACCTGGGAGTATACTCACTAGTTTGTAGAGCTGTTGATCCTCCGCCAGGATTAACTGGGAAAAATGTTCCGGACTCCTGGTGGGTCAGTGGCGGGTGGAATCCCTGCCGGAGAAGCTCAGGCCTTTCGCCTGGAGCACGACCCATCTCCTCTATCTGGAAGTCTACCTTAGCCCCGCGAGGAAGCCTGGCCGGCAAACTGGCAAGAGCTGGAGGCCAAGGTCGCCGCTCGCCTAGGGCGCTGGACAAGACTGCTCCGAGTGCTGTCCTACAGGGATCGAGCGATAGTCATAAACCAGCTGGTGGCCGCTATGCTGTGGTACCGGCTGGTCACTTTGACCCCTCCCCCTGCGTTTGTCGCCAAGATACAGAAGAAGCTGATGGACCTCTTCTGGAACAACAGGAAGCACTGGGTCTCTGCCGCGATCTTGAGTCTCCCGCTTAGGGAGGGGGGTCAGTCGTTGGTGTGCGTCAGCGCCCAGCTAGCGACTTTCCGTCTTCAGACCCTGCAGAGATACCTTTACGCTGAGCCCCCTCCTAGGTGGCGTGCGCTGGCGACATATTTTTTCCGCCAGCAGCACGGCCTCAATTGCGACACACAGCTCCTGTTTGTGAGCTTGGGGGGCGTCAGGACCGCCGTCCAGGGGCTGCCTGTCTTTTACAAGGAACTCACCAGGGTCTGGAACAAAGTTTCCACCAAGCGCAGCTCTCCACCGGCTGGAGTGGCGGCTGTCCTGCAGGAGCTGCTGCTTGGGAATCCATACCTCCACGACCGAGGTTTTAGGTGGCAGTCGGACGAGAGGGCTGTGGCTGGCAAGGTGACCAGTGTCAGGGACCTGCTCGATGGCAGAGGAGCGGGCTGGATGGCGCCAGACATGCTGGCATGGCACCTAAATTCGACCGACGTCCGCCGCGCGGCCGATGCCATCGAGTCGCTAAAAACAGCTCTGGGCCCTGACTCCGTTAGGTGTGTCGAGGAGGCTCAAGCACGTGGGGAGATCCCATCCGAACTGACCCCCCGTCCGAACTGACCCACGTCCGGACGGAATTCCTCATCGGCGCAAAACACCGGAACCTCCCTCGGGAGCCGGCGCCTCACAACTTGAGCCGCCTCGGGGAAATCCCCTCCGTGCCTTTCAGTTCTGCGCGGAGGGGTTTCCTGTACGGGCTGCTCCTGCACACTCTCAACCTTGCCATCCTCGTCTGCCGTCCGGACACACCATGGCGTACCATCTTGCCGTCCGGAGGAGTTGGGGGTCCCCGATGGAGTGCTCTCTACGCGGGAGTCCTCCCACTATTTATCTGGGACTTGGCCTGGAGGGTGGTGCACGGAGCAGTCCCGTGCAATAAATTTTTAAGCCGGTTCACGGGCTCCCAGACCGCCTGCAATTTCTGCGGTCTGGAAGAGTCCGTGTTCCATGTTTTTATTGAATGTGCGAGGTTGCAGCCCATGTTCTGTTATTTAAAGGGGCTGCTTCTCAAATTATGGCTGCACTTCAGTCCCACACTCCTGATCTTTGGGCGCCCTGTGCGGAGGGGAGCGGGTAGGTCCGAGGACCTCCTCGTAGGACTGCTCCTGGGCACGGCCAAGGGTGCCGTCAGCCGGTCCAAGCAGCGGGCGGACGAGGGGGTCGTTCAGCCAGACTGCCTGCCTCTCTTCCGTGCTTACATCCGGGCCAGGGTGTCCTTGGAGATGGAGCACGCGGTGTCCACCGGTACGCTCGCGGCCTTCCGCGAGAGGTGGGCGCAGGAGGGACTGGAGTGCATCATCACCCCCGGCAACTAAATTTTAATTTGATTTTATGTTTTAAAGTTTAATTTGTTTGAATTGCCGGGTTTTAGTGTCCCCCTCCCCTTTTATAGGGGGCACTTATAAATTATATGGTTTTAATGCCCAAATAAAAAAATCACAAAAAAAAAATACAAAAAAAACAACAACAAAAAAAAAAATTTTAAAAGAGGGCAGTTAAAAGTGTCTGGTGTGTCCCCCAGATCGGGGGGCACTCGATCTAATGTTTATTTTGTCTCCCCCAAAAAGAGTTGTAGAGCTGTTGATCCTCCACCAGGATGAACTGGGAAAAATGTTCCCGATTCCTGGTGGGTCATTGGTGGGTGGAATCCCTGCCGGAGGAGCTCAGGCCTTTCGCCTGAGGCACGACCCATCTCCTCTATCTGGGAGTCTACCTTAGCCCCGACGAGGAAGCATGGCCGGCGAACTGGCAAGAGCTGGAGGCCAAGGTCGCCGCTCGCCTAGGGCGCTGGACAGGACTGCTCCGAGTGCTGTCCTACAGGGATCGAGCGCTAGTCATAAACCAGCTGGTGGCCGCTATGCTGTGGTACCGGCTGGTCACTTTGACCCCTCCCCCTGCGTTTGTCGCCAAGATACAGAAGAAGCTGGTGGACTTCTTCTGGAACAACAGGAAGCACTGGGTCTCTGCCGCAGTCTTGAGTCTCCCGCTTAGGGAGGGCGGTCAGTCGTTGGTGTGCGTCAGCACCCAGCTAGCGACTTTCCGTCTTCAGACCCTGTGCGCCAGCAACACAGCCTCAACTACGACACGCAGCTCCTGTTTGTGAGCTTGGGGGGCATCAGGACCACCATCCAGGGGCTGCCTGTCTTTTACCAGGAACTCATCAGGGTCTGGAACAAAGTCTCCACCAAGCGCAGTTCTCCACTGGCTGGAGTGCCGGCTGTCCTGCAGGAGCCGCTGCTCGGGAATCCGTACCTCCACGACCGAGGTTTCAGGTGGCGGTCGGACGAGAGGGCTGTGGCTGGTGAGGTGACCAGGGTCAGGGACCTGCTCGATGGCGGAGGAGCGGGCTGGATAGCACCAGACATGCTGGCACGGCGCCTAAATTCGGCCGACGTCCGCCGCGCGGTCGATGCCATCGAGTCGCTAAAAACAGCTCTGGGCCCTGACTCCGTTTGGTGTGTCGAAGAGGCTCAAGCACGTGGGGAGATCCCGTCTGAACTGACCCCCGTCCGGACGGAATTCCTCATTGGTGCCAAACCCCGGAACCTCTCTTGGGAGCCGGCACCTCACAACTTGAGCCGCCTCGGGGAAATCCCCTCCATGCCTTTCAGTTCCGCGCGGAGGGGTTTCCTGTACGGGCTGCTCCTGCACACTCTCAACCTTGCCATCCTCGTCTGCCGTCCGGACACGCCATGGCGTACCATCTTGCCGTCCGGAGGAGGCGGGGGTCCCCGATGGAGTGCACTCTACACGGGAGTCAGGGACTTGGCCTGGAGGGTGGTGCACGGAGCAATACATTTTTAAGTCGGTTCACGGGCTCTCAGGCCGCCTGCAATTTCTGCGGTCTGGAAGAATCCGTGTTCCACGTTTTTATGGAGTGTGCGAGGTTGCAGCCCCTGTTCCATTATTTAAAGGGGCTGCTCCTCAATTTCTGGCTGCACTTCAGTCTCACACTCCTGATCTTTGGGCACCCTGTGCGGAGGGGAGCGGGTAGGTCCGAAGGCCTCCTTGTAGGACTGCTCCTGGGCACGGCCAAGGATGCCATCAGCCGGTCCAGGCAGCGGGCGGTCGAGGGAGTCGTTCAGCCAGACTGCCTACCTCTCTTCCGCGCCTACATCCGGTCCAGGGTGTGCTTGGAGATGGAGCACACGGTGTCCACCGGTACGCTCGCGGCCTTCCGCGAGAGGTGGGCGCCGGAGGGACTGGAGTGCATCGTTACCCCCGGCAACCAAATTTTAATTTGATTTTATATGTTTTAAAGTTTAATTTGTTTTAATTGCCAGTTTTAGTGTCCCCCTCCCCTTTTATAGGGGGCAATTGTAAAATATATCATTTTAATGCCCCCAAAAAAATCACAAAAAAACCCCACAAAAACCCCCCCCAAAAAACAAAAAAAAAATACAAAAAAGGGCCTGAAGGATGTTTGGAGTGTCCCCCAGATCGGGGGGCACTTGATTTAATGTTTATGTTTGCCCCCAAAAAGAGTTGTAGAGCTGTTGATCCTCCGCCAGGATCAACTGGGAGAAATGTTCCGGACTCCTGGTGGGTCAGTGGCGGGTGGAATCCCTGCCGGAGGAGCTCAGGCCTTTTGCCTGGAGCACGACCCATCTCCTCTATCTGGGAGTCTACCTTAGCCCCGACGAGGAAGCCTGGCCGGCGAACTGGCAAGAGCTGGAGGCCAAAGTTGCCGCACCCCGAGGGCGCTGGACAGGACTGCTCCGAGTGCTGTCCTACAGGGGTCGAGCGCTAGTCATAAACCAGCTGGTGGCCGCAATGTTGTGGTACCGGCTGGTCACTTTGACCCCTCCCCCTGTGTTTGTCACCAAGATACAGAAGAAGCTGGTGGACTTCTTTTGGAACAACAGGAAGCACTGGGTCTCTGCCGTGGTCTTGAGTCTCCCGCTTAGGGAGGGCGGTCAGTCGTTGGTGTGCGTCAGCACCCAGTTAGCGACTTTCCGTCTTCAGACCCTGCAGAGATATCTTTACGTCGAGCCCCCTCCTAGGTGGCGTGCGCTGGCGACGTATTTCTTCCGCCAGCAGCACAGCCTCAACTACGACACGCAGCTCCTGTTTGTGAGTTTGGGGGGCGTCAGAACCACCGTCCAGGGGCTGCCTGTCTTTTACCAGGAACTCATCAGGGCCTGAAACAAAGTCACCACCAAGCGCAGCCCTCCACTGTCTGGAGTGGCGGCTGTCCTGCATGAACTGCTGCTCAGGAATCCGTACCTCCATGACCGCAGTTTTAGGTGGCAGGCGGACGAGAGGGCTGTGGCTGGCGATGTGACCAGGGTCAGGGACCTGCTTGATGGTGGAGGAGTGGGCTGGATGGTGCCAGACATGCTGGCGCAGCACCTAAACTGGGCTGACGTCCGCCGCGCGGCCGATGCCATCGAGTCGCTAAAAACAGCGCTGGGCCCTGACTCCGTTGGGTGTGTCGAGGAGGCTCAAGCACGTGGGGAGATCCCGTCCGAACTGACCCCCGTCCGGACGGAATTTCTCATCAGCACCCAACCCTGAAACCTCCCTCGGGAGCCGGCACCTCACAACTTGAGCCGCCTCGGGGAAATCCCCCTCCGTGCCTTTCAGTACTGCGCGGATGAGTTTCCTGTACGGGCTGCTCCTGCACACTCTCAACCTTGCCATCCTCGTCTGCCATCCGGACACGCCATGGCGCACCATCTTGCCGTCCGAAGGAGGCGGGGGTCCCCGGTGAAGTGCACTGTATGCGGGAGTCCTCCCACTGTTTATCGGGGACTTGGCCTGGAGGGTGGTGTACGGAGCAGTCCCGTGCAATAAATTTTTAAGTCGGTTCACGGGCTCCCAGGCCGCCTGCAATTTCTGCGGTCTGGAGGAGTCCGTGTTCCATGTTTTTATTGAATGTACGAGGTTGCAGCCCCTGTTCCATTATTTAAAGGGGCTGCTCCTCAATTTCTGGTTGCACTTCAGTCCCACACTCCTGATCTTTGGGCACCCTGTGCGGAGGGGAGTGGGTAGGTCCGAAGGCCTCCTCGTAGGACTGCTCCTGGGCACGGCCAAGGGTGGCATCAGCCCGTCAAGGCAGCGGGCGGTCGAGGGGGTCTGACTGCCTGCCTCTCTTCCATTCTTACGTCTGAGCCAGGGTGTCCCTGGAGATGGAGCATGCGGTGTCCACTGGTACACTCGCGGCCTTCCGCAAGAGGTGGATGCCGGAGGGACTGGAGTGCATCATCACCCCCGCAACCAAATTTTTATTTGATTTTATATGTTTTAAAGTTTAATTTGTTTTATTGCCGGTTTTAATGTTCCCCCTCCCCTTTTGTAGCGGGCACTTGTATATATTTGTGTTTTAGTGCCCAAAAAAAAAAAAAGGAAAAAAGGGCCTTGAAAAATGTTTGGAGTGTCCCCCAGATCAGGGGGCACTTGATTTAACTGTTTATTTATGTTCTCCAATCAAAAGAGCTGTAGAGCTGTTGAGTTGTGAGTGGCTTTGCCAGTCACGTGATGTACACAAGACTCAATAAAACCCCAGCCAGTTGGGTTCAGGGGATCCATGATGAGGCCACTGGGTTGTGAGCCTGGTGGTTGAACTGGTAATGTGTAGTATGATTGTTAAGCCTTTCTAATAAATAAACTAGTTCTTAATAGCATTTTCTATAAATTCTTAAGCAAAAGCCCATGAAGCAAATACATTACAAACGCAAATGCTGCGGAAAAGTGGAAGAGATTCGATCGATCCTGGGAAAACGACATTCTTGCGATGGAATTGATCAGAAGCTGGAACGAGTGCAGATAGTGGCACCTCTCACAGAAATCAGGGAAGGAGAGCGTGAAATCTACTCCACGTGGAAGGACTGGGCTGTGGATCGAAACAGCGACAAGATGGAGCCGATGCTGCGGAAGTTCTCTCAGTATTGCCATCTGTGCAAGAACGTTAGAATCATAGAAATTTACAGCACAGAATGAGGCCATTCAGCTCATTGTGTCTTTGCTGGCTTAAAACAGCTAAGAGCTTTCCAGCCTAATCCCACCATCCAGCTCTTGGTCCATAGCTCTGTAGCTTCAAGTGCATATCCATGTACTTTTTAAATGCGATGGGGGTTTCTGCCTCTACCACCCTTTCAGGCAGTGAGTTACAGACCCCCACCATCCTCTGGGTGAAAAAGGTTCCCCTCAACTCCCCTCTAATCCTTCTACCAATTACTTTAATTCTATGCCCCCTGGTTATTGACCTCTCTGCTAAGGGAAATAGGTCCTTCCTATCCACTCTATCTAGGGCCTTCGATAATTTTATACACCTCAATTAAATCTCCCCTCAGCTTCCTCTGTTCCAAAGAAAACAACAACAGCCTATCCAATCTTTTCTCATAGCTAAAATTCTCCAGTCCTGGCAACATCCTCGTAAATCTCCTCTGTAACCTCTGTAGTGCAGTCATAACTTTCCTGTAATGTGGTAACTGTATGCAGTACTCTAGCTGTAACATAACTAGTGTTTTATACAGTTCAAGCATACCCTCCCTGCTCTATATTCTATGCCTCGGCTAATCAAGGAAAATAACCCATATGCCTTCTTAACCACCTTATCTACCTGCCCTGCTAATTTCAGGATCTGTGGACATGCACTCCAAGGTCCCTTTGTTTCTCTACACTTCTCAGTATCCTACTGTTTATTGTATATTCCCTTGCCTTGTTAGCTCTCCCCAAATGTATTCCCTCACATTTCTCTGGATTGAATTCCATTTGTCACTTTTTTGCCCACCTGACTAGTCCATTGATATCTTCCTGCAGCCTACAGCTTTCTTCTTCATTATCAACCACACGGCTAGTTTTCATCTGCAAACTTCTTAATTATGTCCCATACATTGAATTCTAAATAATTGATATATACCACAAAAAGCAAGGGACCCTGTGGAACCCCACTGGAAATAGCCTTCCAGTCACCAGTCAACCATTAGCCTTTGCTTCCTGCCACTAAGCCAATTTTGGATCTAACTTGCCACTTTCGCTTGGATTCTATGGGCTTTTACTTTTCTGATGAGTCTGCCTGTGCGACTTGTTAAAAGCCTTGTTAAAATCCATGTAGACCATACCCTCATCGACCTTCCTTGTTTCCATCACAAAAGATTCAATCAAGTTAGTTAAACACAACCTTCCCTTAACAAATCCACGCTGACTATCCTTGATTAATTCATGTCTTTCTAAATGACAATTAATAGTGTCCCTCAGAACTTTTTCCAATAATTTGCCCACCACTGAGGTCAGGCTAACTGGCCTGTAATTATTCAATTCTCCCTTTTTAAACAACGGTACAACATTACTTTTGAGAGATTAATGTTCAACATGAGAATGCAAGATATTGGTGAACATAAGAACAGTACTGTGAAAACTCGCTGAAGATTGCGAATTCGAAGCTATAATGCCAGAAGAGATACTCCGAAACTGTCTTATGTTTGGAATTATGGTTTAAGGGTGCAAGAGAGGCTGCTTTGAGAGGCTAATCTAACCTTGTTGAAGATGGATGAGATTTGTCACGAGTCTGAAAGCATGGTGGTGGAAATCAAAATCATCGGGGTGTTGAAGGGACAGATTGTTGGTGTGCTACTTAAAGACAGGGAAAATCCAAGGGCACAATAGATGCAAGCTTTGGAAAAATGCTAAAGAATCCCTACTGACTCATGAGTGCAGGAACTGTGGGAAGAAACACAAACTTATTCAAGTTTTTGAGGATGTAACTAGCAGGGGAACCAGGAGAGGTAGTATATTTGGATTTCCAAAAGGCATTCGATAAGGTACGACATAAAAGGTTGTTATGAAAAATAAGAGCTCATGGGGTTGGGGTAACATATTAGCATGGACAGAGGATTGGTTAACAGACAGAAAACAGAGAATAGGGATAAACGGGTAATTTTCTGGTCGCCAGACTGTAACTAGTAGGGTACCGCAAGGATCAGTGCTGGGGCCTCAGCTATCTACAATTTATATTAATGACTTAGGTGAAGGAACCGAGTGCAATGTAGCCATGTTTGCTGATGATACAAAGCTAAGTTGGAAAGTAAGCTGTAAAGAGCCTGCAAAGGGATATAGACAGGTGAAGTGAGTAGGCAATAAGGTGGCAGATGGAGTATAATGTGGGAAATGTGAGATTATTCATATTGTGTTCCGAACACAGATGAGACTGCACACAGGGAGGTTAAAGTAACAGTGACCTCAGTCTTTATTAAGGCACTCCAGAGTGAGTAACAGGCCTTAGGGGCCAGATTATATACAGTGCTCCCAAGGGATGCTGGGATCCCTTGGGACTTCAGGGGATGCGCTCCCTGGTGGCAGAACATGCTTTACAGATACACAACATCTCTCCCTCACAAAGTCAAAGTGAAAACTATTTACAAGGTGAAGCGATCGGGAGCCTTTCTTTCCCTGGTGGACCGCCTCGGTACAAATGACTGTTCTGGTGTGTTGGCTGTGCCCTCGCTGGGCTGGCGTGTTGTTGGTCCTGCAGGGCTGCTGGGTGAGCCGGGCCTTGCTGGGCTATTGGGCGTGATGGGTTCAATTTCCTGGTCCAGGGTGGTGTCGTTGATCCTTTGGGTGTGTGTTGTGGGCTCGAAAAAGGTGGTGTCTGCTGTGGGTTGTTCAGGGCAGTCTGTGAACCGCAGCCTCGTTTGGTCCAGGTGCTTTCTGCAAATTTGTCCATTGTCTAGTTTGACTACAAACACCCTACTCCCTTCTTTAGCTATCACCGTGCCCGCGATCCACTTGGGACCATGTCCATAATTTAGCACATACACAGGGTCATTCAGATCAATTTCCCATGACACAGTGGCGCGACCATTGTTTACATTTTGTTGCTACCGCCTGCTCTCTACCTGATCATGCAGGTTGGGGTGAACCAGCGAGAATCTGGTTTTAAGTGTCCTTTTCATGAGTAGCTCAGCCAGGGGTACCCCTGTGAGTGAGTGGGGTCTTGTGCGGTAGCTGAGCAGTACTCGGGACAGGCGGGTTTGGAGTGAGCCTTCTGTGACTCGTTTAAGGCTCTGTTTGATTGTTTGTACTGCCCGCTCTGCCTGCCCATTGGAGGCTGGTTTAAACAGGGCCAAGGTGACATGTTTGATCCCATTGCGGGTCATGAATTCTTTAAATTCGGCAGTGGTGAAACATGGCCCGTTGTCACTGACCAGTATGTTAGGCAGGCCGTGGGTAGCAAACATGGCCCTCAGGCTTTCAATGGTGGCGGTGGCGGTGCTTCCCGACATTATTTCACATTCAATCCATTTTGAAAAAACATCCACCACCACCAGGAACATTTTACCGAGAAGCAGACCCGCATAGTCGACATGGATCCTTGACCATGGTCTGGAGGGCCAGGACCACAAACTTAGTGGTGCCTCTCTGGGCGCGTTGCTCAACTGAGCACAGACGCTGCATTGCCGTACACAGGACTCTAAGTCAGAGTCGATACCGGGCCAACACACGTGGGATCTGGCTATCGCTTTCATCATTACTATACCCGTGTGCTGTAGAGATCCGAGATGAACATCTCCCTTTTTGCGTAACATTACACGGTGACCCCACAACAGGCAGTCTGCCTGAATGGGCAACTCGTCCTTTCACTGCTGGAATGGCTTGATTAGCTCTTGCATTTCAACGGGGATGCTGGCCCAACTCCCATGCAGTAAACAGTTTTTTACTAGGGCAGCAGAGGATCTTGGCTGGTCCAAGTCCTAATCTAGCGGGCTGTGAGAGATGATTTATCATTTTCAAACGCTTCCATGACCATCAACAAGTCTGTGGGCTGCGCCACCATCAACAAGTTTGCAGGCTGCGCCATTTCCACCCCCGTGGTAGGCAATGGTAGCCGACGGAGAGCATCGGCACAGTTCTCGGTGCCTGGCCTGTGGCGGATGGTATAGTTATACGCTGATAGCGCGAGTGCCCACCTTTGTATGCGGGCTGAGACATTAGTATTTATCCCCTTGTTTTCAGCGAACAGGGATATGAGGGGCTTGTGATCGGTTTCCAGCTCAAATTTGAGGCCAAACAGGTACTGATGCATTTTCTTTACCCCGAACGCACAGGCTAATGCCTCTTTCTCAATCATGCTATAGGCCCTCTCGACCTTAGACAAGCTCTTGGAGGCATAGGCGACAGGTTGCAACTTCCCCGCAATGTTAGCTTGTTGTATTACACACCCGACTCTGTACGATGACACATCACATGCTAGCACAAGCCTTTTACATGGGTTATACAATACAAGCAGCTTGTTGGAACATAAAATGTTTCTGGCTTTCTCAAAAGCAATTACTTGTTTTTTTCCCCATACCCAGTTCTCACCTTTACACAACAACACATGTAGAGGCTCTAAGAGGATGCTTAACCCCGGTAGGAAGTTACCAAAATAGTTGAGGAGTCCCAGGAATGACCGCAGTTCCGTGACGTTCTGTGGCCTGGGCGCGTTCCTGATAGACGCCAAGACAGAGGCTGTGGGCCGAATACCGTCCGCTGCGGTCTTTCACCCCAAAAACTCCACTTCTGTTGCTATGAAGACGCATTTCGACCTCTTCAGCCGCAGCCCTATGCAATCCAGTCACTGGAGGACCTCCTCCAGGTTTTGTAGGTGCTCGACAGTGTCCCGACCCGTGACCAATATCATGCATGGTACCGACTTGAGTGGGCTCTCCATGTTTCTCTGGAAGATCGCTGCAGCTGACCGAATTCCAAATGGGGATCTGTTATAGATGAATAGTCCCTTGTGCGTGTTGATGCAGGTGAGGCCCTTCGAAGACTCCTCCAGCTCCTGCATCATGTAGGCCGAAGTCAGGTCGAGCTTGGTAAACGTCTTGCCTCCTGCCAGCGTCACAAATAGGTCATCTGCCTTAGGTAGTGGGTATTGGTCCTGTAGTGAGGAACGATTAATAGTTACTTTATAATCACCGCAAATCCTGACCGTGACATCACTTTTGAGTACTGGAACAATTGGGCTGGCCCACTCGCTGAATTCCACTGGGGAGACGATGCCCTCGCGTTGCAGCCTGTCCAGCTCGATTTCCATTCTTTCCCTCATCATGTGAGGTACCGCTCGCGCCTTGTGATGAATGGGTCGTGTCCCTGGGACCAAATGGATCCGCACCTTCGCCCTGGAAAAGTTTCCAATGCCTGGCTCAAAAAGGGAAGGAAATTTGTTAAGAACCTGGGTACATAAGGCCTCATTGACATGTGATAGCATTCGGTGTCATCCCAGTTCCAGTGGATTTTGCCCAGCCAGCTCCTTCCAAGCAGTGTGGGGCCATGGCCCGGGACAATCCAGAGTGGCAGTTCGTGTACCGTGCCCTCGTAGGTGACCTTGACCATGGCGCTGCCCAGGACAGTGAAAAGCTCTTTGGTGTATGTTCTCAGTTTCATGTGGATGGGGCTCAGGGCTGGTCTGAGTGCCTTGTTGCACCACAGTCTCTCAAACATCTTTTTGATGGACTGACTAGCGCCAGTGTCCAGTTCCATGGCTATGGGTAAGCCATTCAATTTTACGTTTAGTATAATAGGTGGACATTTCGTCAAAAATGTGTGCACTCCATATACTTCAGCATCTGCCTCCTCTCTCTGAAGCTCGAAATTGCTTTGATCCACCATGGACTGATCTTTCTCTGCCACGTGGTGGTTAGCAGGTTTTGCGGAGCTTGCAGCACGACTACAAGCTCGTTGGAGATGCCCCATTGTTCCACAGGTCTTGCAAACATACCCTTTGAAGCGGCATGAATAGGCTGAATGGAAGCCTCCACAACGCCAACAAGGTGTGAATTGCTTTGCATTCATCCTTTGTTGTGGACTCTGAGTCATCTGGGTCACCTGAGGCCTGCTGGCAGTTGCAGACTTGTGGTTTCTGCCCTGTACATTTCTGCTCGCAAACACAGTTCCAGTTAATTTATGAACATTGCTATCACTTGTGTGCTGAGAGATTTGTTTGGTGTTATCACTGGTGGACATAAACGCCTGCGCTATCGCAATGGCCTTACTGAGGCTCGGTGTCTCCACAGTGAAAAGTTTTCATAGAATGGTCTCGTGGCCAATGCCCAGTACAAAAAAGTCTCTGAGCATTTGCTCCAGGTAGCCATCAAACTCACATTGTCCTGCAAGTCGCCTTAGCTTGGCGACATAGCTTGCCACTTCCTGACCTTCAGATTGCTGGCACATGTAGAACCGATACCTCGCCATCAGCACGCTCTCCCTCGGGTTAAGATGCTCCCAAACCAGTGTACACAACTCCTCATACGACTTATCTGTGGGTTTCACCGGAGCCAGAAGATTCTTCATGAGGCTGTAGGTCGGTGCCCCACAGACTGTGAGGAGGACCGCTCTCCTTTTTGCAGCGCTTCCTTCTCCGTCCAGTTCGTTGGCTACAAAGTACTGGTCTAGCCGTTCGACATAGGCTTCCCAGTCCTCACCCTCCGAGAACTTCTCCAGGATGCCCACAGTTTGCTGCATCTTTGTGTTGGATTCGTATACTCATCGCCAGTTATTGTGTTCCTAACACAGATGAGACTGCACACATGGAGGTTAAAGTAACAGTGACCTCAGTCTTTATTAAGACACTCCAGAGTGAGGAACAGACCTTAGGGGCCGGCTGGGATCACTTGGGACTTCAGGGGATGCGCCCCCTGGTGGTAGAACATGGGAGTGCATGCTTTACAGATACACAACAATTCACTTTGTTAGGAAGAATAGAAAAACAGAATATTTTTTAAATGGTGAGGAACTATTAAATGTTGGTGTTCAGAGAGATTTAGGGGCTCTCGTACAGGAAACACAAAGAGTTAGCATGCAGGTGCAGCAAGCAGTTAGGAAGACAAATGGCATGTTGGCCTTTTTTGCAAGGGGGTTGGAGTACAAGCAGTCTTGCTACAATTGTACAGGGCTTTGGTGAGACCACACCTGGAGTGCTGTATACAGTTTTAGTTTCCTTATCTGAGGAAGGATATACTTGCCTTAGAGGTGGTGCAACAACGGTTCACTAGAATGATTCCTGGAATGAGAGGGTTGTCTGTCAAAAAAATCTAACAGATTTGTCAAACATGATTTCCTTTTCATAATTACGTGTTGATTCTGCCCAATCCTATTATTATTTTCTAAGTGCCCTGTTATGACGTCCTTAATAATAGATTCTATTATTTTCTCTACTATTGATGTCAGACTAACAGGTCTGTAGTTCTCCATTTTCTCGCTCCCTCCTTTCTTAAAAAAAGTGGGGTTATATTTTCTACCTTCCAATCCACAGGAACCATTCTAGAATCTATAGAATTTTGGAAGATGACAACCAATGCATCCACTATCTCTATGGGCTAGACTTTCTACTTTTGTGCAGATCACCCAAGCTAGGGCAGTAAAAATGGATTTTGAAATCACCGGATTATCGGCCATTTTCAAAACCCTAACTTTCCATTTTTGAAAATAGCGTTACCGTGATCTGAAATGGGCGTTAACGTTAAATTTTTTTGACCTTCTGCCGTAAAGTGTCACCGACCATAGCAACGGCACAGCAATGCTCGTTTCCCGTGTTTCAGGAGGTCATCATTACATGCGCATAAGAGGAGACAGAGAGAGAGGGAGCAGAGAGGAACTGAAAGCGTGTGTGGGTATGGTGTGTGCTTCTTTGGCTGCTGTGGGAGACATGAGGGAGATTCACCAGCAGCAAAAAGCCTACTATGCACAAAGAAGGTAGTTGGCACTGAGTTTTTGTGGAAAAAATAATATTTAACATGGAAGGGATGGAGGAGGCGACCCAGCACGCTATGGTGACTGAGGACGCTGGTGAAAGCATTGAGCTGAGAGAGGAACAATTGGGAGGATGCAAAAGAGCGAGGAGATTCTCAGACGAGGCAAATGCTTCCCTCATGCAGGAGGTCGAGTCACACTGGGGTTAATTGACCCAGGGAGGACGTGGGAAGCCCACCCCAAAGGCCTACCAGGAGATATGGGCCAAGATAACCGAGGTGGTCTCGTCGGCCAACAAGGTGCATGAGGGCAACCAATGCTGCAAGCAATGGAACGACCTTGTCAGATCTGCCAGAGTAAGTATTACATTTATTTACATGTTGTTATATATTTATATAATTGGAATTGTAAGTGTAATGAGTGATTAAAATCAGATGTGATGTCTTGCACTTAAACCGGGAAGATTGTACTCAAAGCCTGCGGTCACGGTGTACGTCTTTAAGTAAAGAATGATAATTTTCATTATAATCATGGTTACATCTGTCGGTTATGTGTTGTATCAGTCTCTGTGACAGTACCTAGCAATGATATCATGCAATGATCTCATGCCATGTCGTGCTGTTGTTACCTTTTACAGAAGAAGCTTTTGAGGGCCAAGCAGAGGCGAATGGGTGGGGGGCCACCAGTCATCATCGACCTCACCGACATCGAGGAGTGGGTGCTGACACTATTGGGGAGCCACCACCGGTCGGCCACGCAAACAGCAGCTGAGCCTGATATGATGCCATGTGAGTAAAGTATACACCATTGCGTGATGCTAAGTCAATAGATGCCACACCCACTCATATCCGGCCAATAATATATGATAGATGATTAATAAAAGTGTTCTCTAAATAATGATGGCCTCATGAGAATCATTGCAATGCAGAATGTGATGTCTGTGATGATCTTGATAGCGGTGTTGCTTTTGTCGTGCATATGCTGTGTGTAGCGTTTGAATCACCTTGTGACCCTAGTACCCCTTTCTCCTCTAATAATCTAATTTATGTTTTGCAGCTCAGCCAGCAGTGCGGCCCCTTACAAGAACACCGAGCCCAGAAGGTGGGGGCACGGGGACGGACGACCGTCCATCTGGTGCTGAGGTGCCCCAATTCTCGTCTGTGGATCTGTTGGGTCCCTTCTCAATGGATCACAGTGCCGACTTCGAGGAGCCTGCATCCCCAACCTTCATAATCCATTCGACACCGATGACATCTAGTACTCCTGTGCCCATTCCCACATCCACTGTGGACGTACCGGGCCCAAGCATCTTGCCACAGGGCACCCCAGGTGTTTCCAGGATGGCACCAACCAAGCGGAGGTTGGTTTGACGCGGCAGGTCTGCTCCATGAGCAGAAGATCTGAGCGGGGACATGGTACACTTGTCCAGGAGGAGTGTTGACATAGGTCAGCAGATCCTACAGACAATGGGGGGCATATCCCTCCAACTGGCCAGCATGTCCGCCACCATGGCGGAGTACGTGCCGTGGATGGCGGAGGCCCTGGAGCTGATAGCCAAGAACACTGGTGGCAGAGGCCCCCCAGTGGTCCCAGAGCATGGCACTGCACCCCAAAGTGCCGCACCCCCATTGCCAACGACACATGAGAGCCAAGAGGAAGATCTTGCTTCTGTCCGGAGGACCTTCCCACCTTGAGACTGTCCTCTCCCGTATCCGTCCAAGCAGCGGTTCTGCTGTCATCCCCCCCCAATGAAGCAGCGCCTGAGGAGCTCCTCGACCAGGCAGCTTGGAGTCAGGAGGGGAAGGGGTAGAGGTGGGGAGGAGAAGTGGGGGGGATCGGAAAGTGAGGTGCATGGCCGCAGGTGTTGTCCTGGGCATATTTTTATGTTGTTTGTGCTATTTTGGTGTGAGGGTTGGGGGAAGGGGCGAGGGGGCTACCTTGCTGGTTTGCATTTGTGTTTTGTGTTGCTGGAAATGGTGACCAATCGAATGATGTAAATGTGATAAATTTGTTGTGGGGTGGGCGGGGGTGGGTGGGGTGTTTTTTACAGTTATAATTATGATTTTACATAAATGGTCGGATTAAATGTTTTTTATTTAACATAACCTTATTGCGCATTGTCTCAGATAGCTGCACCGTTACATATTGGTGATTCCTTAACATCAAAGGGTATAATTACACTTAACTTGAATCAACTTAAACTTTAACTGTCACCAAGGTGATGCACACCATTGATGTATAACCTGCACACCCAGCAGTGTTGCAGCTTTGTAAATAACAACAACGCTCTTTCAAGCAAAGCGCTCATTTATGAGCTGCTGTAGTAAGAGTCTTGCAGTTATGTAGCCACCACAGGCCCTTTCCTGCGGTTTAGAGGAGCATGGTTTCAGCGTCAGCCTGATTGACTGGCCCAAGTTCAGTGTCCACCTCCTTGTCCTCCTCTTCCTCTCTCTCCTGAGGTGGACCGTCAGTCCATTCTAACAATTCTTGTCCCCTCCTAATAGCCAAGTTGTGCAGCATTGAGCACACCACCACGAATTGAGCTACCTGCTCAGGGTGGTATTGGAGCTCTCTTCCTGAGTGGTCCAGGCATCTAAAGCACTGCTTAAGTACTCCAATAGTTTTCTCGACGATATTGCGAGTGGCTCTGTGGCTCTCGTTGTATTGCTTCTCGGCTTTGGTGTGGGTGTCATGCAGGGGGGTCATCAGCTAGGTGGCAAGCCCATATCCTTTGTCACCAAGCATCCAGCATTGACCTTGTGGTTGACTGGTAAACATGTCAGATACAGTGCTCTCAGGATTTGAGTATCATGGATGCTGCCCGTAAATTTGGCATTCACTGTCATAATTATTTGCTGGTGGTCAACAACAAGTTGCACATTCAGGGAGTGGAATCACTTGCGGCTCCTAAAAACTTCTGCATCCTGAAAAGGTGCTCGCATCGCGATGTGCGTACAGTCTATTGCTCCCTGCACTTTGGGGAAGTTAGCAATTTGGTAGAATCCTAAAGTCCTCTCAGTCTGTGCCTCCCTGGTCATAGGGAAGCTGATAAAATCCATCCTGCGTGAGTAAAGGGCTTCAGTTACCTGTCTAATGCAGCAATGTGTGGCATGCTGAGATATGCCACAAATGTCACCAGCTGAGGCCTGAAAGGAACCCGTCGTGTAGAACGACAGTGCCGCGGTGACCTTGACCTCGATGGACAGTGCGGTTCTGATGGTGCTGGCAGGCTGCAGATCTCCCCTGATGGGCTGGCATATTTCGCTGATAATCTCCTTGTGGAAGCGTAGTCTCCTAAGGCAGATGTTATCGGACAAGTTGAGGTAAGACCGCTTCTCCCTGTAAGTGCGCGGGGTGTAAGGTCTGGTCCTCCTCATCAGTCTGGCACATTTTAGATTGGGCACATAATGCTGTTGAATATATTTTCTGCCATCTCTAGTCTGCAACATGTGCGTACTCATCAAGACAGGCTGAGAAATGACAGGCCCCTTTCCAATAGTTATCAGTATTACACCAATTGTTCACAAACAATAAATGTCCCCACTAGGACACCTGAAGCAAATTCCAATCGTCCACAGTATGATAAGATGTTTGGTCAGGTGATCACATCACCTTAAAAGAATTCCAGAGTACATCCAAACTCCCCGAAGTTGAAGCAGCCTTTTAAATGATGTGAACTGCAATTTAGAACATACCGTCCATACCGCTGTGATTAGTTCAGGTGAGAGCAACTTTTTCACAGCGTTTTTTTCGGCGAGCGATATTGTTGGCGAGATATGCGCAAGGTGCTGAAAGTAACACTGGGCGATTTTCTGGGCGTTAGTTTCGGCAAATGTGACCTTTGACAAAAAAAAGTGGATGGGCGGTATTATTAAATCTCGGCATTAATTACGTGCCAAAAGTAAGGCTGAGCAATATTATGGCCGTTGGTTTCGCCCATTCTGATCTTTCCGCCCAAAAACGGTGGGCGAGCGGTATTATTTTTTTATCGACGTTACGTTCGTGCCAACAGTAACGTACGCCGATAAGTGACAGAGAAATGGTCGTTAGTTTCCATTTTGTGGCTAAATGGGCGATATATGGGAGTTATACCTCATTTCAGTGTTAAAATGGACGTTAAGTGGGTGGTATGCATGCAAAAATAATGGAAAGTCTAGCCTTATATTTCTATAGTCACCTATTTTTAAACCCTATGATGTAGGCCATCAGGTCCAGGGGATTTATCGTCTTTCAGTCTCATTAGTTTCTCCAGTACTTTTTTTAATTAATCCTAATTTCTTTCAGAGCCTCATTCCCGCTGGACCCTTCGTTCTCCACTATTTCCGAAAAGATTTTTGTGCTTTCCTCCATGTATTTGTTTAATTTCTCTGCCATTTCCTTATTCCCCTTTATAATTTCTTCTGTCTCAGCCTGTAAGGAACCATACATTTACTTTCGCTAATCTTTTCCTTTTTAGATACCTATAGAAGCTTTACAGTCTGTTTTTATGTCTCTCACTAGTTTACGCTCATATTGTTTTCTTTTTCTTTATCAATTTCTTGGTCCTCTTTTCCTGATTTCTAAAATCCTCCCAATCCTCAGGCTTACTATTTTTTTTGGCAACATTATAAACCTCTTCCTTTGATCTAATACTATCTTTAACTTCTCTTGTTAGCCACAATTGAACCACTTTTCCTGTGGGGTTTTTGTGCCTTAAAGTAATGTATATTTGTTGTAATTTATGTATTAATTCTTTAAATGCTAGCCATTGCTTGTCTACTATCATACCTTTTAATGTAGTTTTGCAATCTATCTTAGCCCTCATACCTACATAGTTTCCTTTGTTTAGATTTAAGAGCCTAGTTTTGGATTTAACTAAATCACTTTCAAACTTAATCTAAAATTATTTCATATTATGGTCACTCTTCCCTAAAGGCCCCTTTACTACAAGGTTATTCATTAACCCTTTCTCATTTCACAATACTAGATCTAAAATATCCTGTTCCCTAGTTGGTTCCTTAACATACTGATCTAGAAAACAATCTTGTATACATTCCATAAATTCGTCCTCCATACTATTACTGCAAATTTGGTTTGTCCAGTCTATTTGTGGATTAAAGTCCTCCCCGATTACTGTATTACCCTTGTCTCTCCTGGGCCCCGAACCCTCGAGGGTTCGGGGCCCAGGAGAGGCGAGGGCCCAGGGACAGCACATGCCAACCCACACTGCGATCTATGGATAGTAGAAGCATGCGTGCGCACTAGGTCTGTTGCAGCAGAGCTTGGTCTCCAGTCGTCTTGTTTAACCCTTGCCACTGGATCAAGACCTGGCTCTGTCAAGCCCGTGTTGTGACTGGTGTGCAACGGCCACCCCACGGTAAAAGAAGCCATGCACAGGCATCTTCCACCCTTCAGTATGTAGTTCGGGACCTAGAATGTCAGGTCCCTCTTTGAAACACCTGTGAACTCATCCCTTTTTGGTGTGGAAATAAGTCATCCTCGATACGAGGGACTGCCTAATACTACTAATACTATACTATTACCCTTGTTACATGCGTTTCTAATTTCCTGATTTATACCCTGCCCTACATTACATCTGCTGTTTGGGAATTGTATACAATTCCCATCAATGTTTTCTGCCCCTTACTGTTTCTTAGCTCCACCCAAACAGATTCTACTTCTTGATTTACGGCGTTGAGATCCTTTCTTTCCATTGTTTTTATCCCATCCTTTATTATCAGGGCTACCCCTCCTCCTTTTCCATTTTGCCTATCTCTTCTAAAAGTTAAGTATTATGGAATATTTAGTTCCTAACCATGGTCACACTTGCAACCATGTCTCTGTAATGACTATTAGATTAAACCAATTAATTTCTATTAATTCACTTATTTTGTTGCGAATGCTTCGCACATTCAGATATAGTGCCTTTAGCTTGGACTTGTTTCTATTTTTAACCTCATGTCACCTTAATCAACGATGCCTTAGTACCTTTGTTACTCTCTCTGTCCCTTCCTGACCCACTCTGTTTAGTTTTACCCAAACCTCTACTCTGCTCTGGAGCCTTGACAATTTCTCTTGCTGCTTTTAAAAGTAGTCTTTCCTGAATCCTCCCCCAGCACCCCCCCCCCCACACCCCCATACACCCCCTTCATTAGTTTAATGCCATGTCTACTGCCTTAGTTATTCAATTCGCCAGGACACTGGTCCCAGCCCAGTTTATGTGAGCCCATTCCAACGGAACAGCTCCCTCTTTCCCCAGCACTGATGCCATTGCTTCATGAACTGAAAGCTCTTCCTCCCATACCACTCTTTGAGCCACGCATTTAAACCTTTAATCTGTTTGTCCCGATGCCAATTTGCACATGGCTCAGGTAACAATCCAGAGATTATTACCTTTGAGGTTTTGCTTTTTAATTTGGATCCTAGCTCCTCAAACTCCCTCAGCAGCACCTCATTCCTAGTTCTATGTCAGTGGTTCCTACTTAGACCATAACAACTGGATCCTCCCCTTCCCACTCCAAGTTCTTCTCCAGCCGCAAGGAGATATCCTTAAACCTGGCATCGGACAGGCAACACAACCTCTGGAACTCCCTGTCACGGTTCCAGAGAACAGTATCTATCCCCCTGACTATACTGTCATGTACCACTGCCACATTTCTTTTTACTGCCCCCATTTGAATGGCATCCTGTACCACGGTGCCATGGTCAGTTTGCCCATCCTCCCTGCAGTCCTTATTCTCATCCCCACAGGCAGCAAGAACCTTGTACTGTGGAACAAGGTCAACACTGAGGCTCCTCCATCACTATATCCTGGGTCCCCATACCTTCCTCACTCGCGGTCACACCCTCCTGTTCCCTGACCATTGATGAACTCTAAGGACTGCTTAACCTAAGGTGTGTGACTGCATCCTGCAACAAAGTGTCCAGGTAACTCTTCCCCTCCCTTATGCATCGCAATGTCTGCAACTCGGACTGCAGTTCACCAACTCTGAGCTGAAGTTCCTCAAGCTGCAGGCACATACCACAGATGTGGTTGTTCAGGATTTCATTGGTCTCCACCAACTCCCATAAGCTGCAGTTCGACACCCCACCTGCACTGCCAACTCTATCAACCTTATTTTATTTATATAAGTAGTTACATTATTTAGTCAAACGATTATTTTACTTTTAATTTTAATTTTTAGTTTTAATTAGTTAATTTAGTTTAAGTTATTAATTTAAATTAATACTTCCCCCAGTTCTGAATTTAATCCACTTACCAACCTAGAGAGCAAAAGAGCTGTAATACTCACTGACCAATCACTTACCTGCTGACCTGTGACATCACTCCTTGTTTATTGTTGTTGAAATGGTCGGAGGTGCCACCTCCTTGGTGCTGCCGCCGCTCAGATGAAACATAATGTGGGGAAATGTGAGGTTATTCACTTTGATAGGGAGAATCGAAAAACAGAATATTTTTAAATGGTGAGAAATTATTAAATGTTGGTGTTCAGAATGATTTTGGTGTCCTCGTACAGGAAACACAATGAGTTAGCATGCAGGTACAGCAAGCAATTAGGAAGGCAAATGGCATGTTGGCCTTTATTGCAAAGGGGTACAAGAGTAAGGAAGGCTTGCTACAAATGTACAGGGCTCTGGTGAGACTGCACCTGGAATATTGTGCTCATTTTTGCTCTCCTTACCTGGGAAAGGATATACTTGCCTCCGAGGCGGTGCAATTGAAGATTCGCTATATTGATTCCTGGGATGAGAGGGTTGTCCTATGAGAAGGGATTGAGTAAATTGGGCCTTTTTCTCTGGAGTTTAGAAGAATGCGAAGTGATCTCATTGAAACACATAAGATTGTGAAGGGGATTGACAGGGTAGATGATTGTTTCCTCAGGCTGGAGGTTCTAGAACTCGCGGGCATAGTCTCAGGATAAGGGGTCGGCCTTTTAAGACTGAGATGAGGAGAATTTCTTCACTCAGTGGGTTGTGAATCTTTGGACTTTTCTGTCCCAAAGTGTTGTGAATGTTCAGTCCTTCAGTATATTCAAGACTGAGAGGAATAGGTTTTTAGACTCTAGAGGAATCAAGGGATCTGGGGATCGGGCAGGAAAGCGGATTTGAGGTCGAAGATCAGTCATGATCTTATTCAATGGCGGAGCAGGCTCGAGGGGCCATATGGCATTCTCCTGTTCCTAATTCTTATGGTATATTCTCGTGGTATCAGTTATATTGAGTAAATAATTGAACTCAGTAGCCCATCAGCATAGAAACTTGTATCCGCAGTCTACAACAGCCTCTATTGGTCAAGTATGTCAACAGAGTCTATCCGATACTTTGCAACGTGTGATATCTGTTTGGCTCTTCGCAGTTCTCCAAGTAAGAAACCATTACTACAGCACGAGAATGGTCGAAGGTTAGGGATTGGTCAAAGGTTAAGGCTGACTATTGTGACTGGAGGCAGACAGAAAGCAGGAAACTATAGGCCAGTTAGCCTAACATCTGTTGTTGGGAAAATGCTGAAGTTCATTATTAAGGAAGCAGTAGCAGGACATTTGGAAAAGCATAATTCAATCAAGCAGAGTCAGTATGGTTTTATGAAAGGGAAATCATGTTTGACAAATGTGCTGGAGTTCTTTGAGGATGTAACGAGCAGCGTGGATAAGGGGGAACCAGTGGATGTGGTGTATTTGGATTTCCAGAAAGCATTCAATAAGGTGCCACATAAAAGGTTACTGCACAAGATAAAAGTTCATGGGATTGGAGGTAATACATTAGTATGGATAGAGGATTGGCTGACTAACAGAAAACAGACAATCGGGATAAACGGGTCATTTACCTGTTGGCAAACAGTAACTGGTGGGGTGCCGCAGGGATTGGTGCTGGGGCCTCAACTATTTACAATCTATATTAATGACTTCGATGAGTGGACCGAGTGTAATATAACTAAGTTTGCTGATGATACAAAGATGGGAAAGCAAATTGTGAGGAGGACACAAAAAATCTGCAAAGGGATATAGACAGGTTAAGTGAGTGGGCAAAAAATTGGCAGATGGAGTACAATGTGGGAAAATGTGATGTTATCTATATTGGCAGAAAAAATAGAAAAGCAAATTATAATTTAAGTGGAGGAAAATTGCAAAGTGCTGCAGTACAGAGCGACCTGGGGGTCCTTGTGCATGAAACACAAAAAGTTAGTATGCAGGTATAGCAAGTAATCAGGAAGGCAAATGGAATGTTGGCCTTTATTATAAGGTGGATAGAGTATAAAAGCAGAGATGTCCTGCTACAACTGTACATGGTATTGGTGAGGCCACACCTAGAGAAGGTTCACTTAGGTTGATTCTGGAGATGAGGAGGTTGACTTATGAAGATAGGTTGAGTAGGTTGGGCCTATACTCATTGGAGTTCAGAAGAATGAGAGGTGTTCTTATCGAAACATATAAGATAATGAGGGGGCTCGACAAGGTGGATGCAGAGAAGATATTTCCACTCATAGGGGAAACTAAAACTAGGGGCCATAGTCTCAGAATAAGAGGCCGCCCATTTAAAACTGACATGAGGAGGAATTTCTTCTCTCAGAGGGTTATAAATCTATGGAATTCTCTTCCCCAGAGAACTGTGGAGGCTGGGTCATTGAATATATTTAAGGCAGAGATAGACAGATTTTTGAGCGATAAAGGAATAAAGGGTTATGGGGAGCGGGCAGGGAAGTAGAGCTGAGTCCATGATCAGATCAGCCATGATCTTATTAAATGGCGGAGCAGCCTCGAGGGGCTCAAATGACCTACTCCTGTTCCTATTTCTTATGTATTATGTACCCGGCTTGTTGTGTAACTTTACGTAACTTAATATAACTTTTTCTAAGTAGCCAGCTTCCATTACTACATGCACTGTTCTGACAGAACTCCAAGAGATGTTTGCAAGATTTGCGATACCAGACATCCTAATAACGGATAATGGTCCATAATTTGTAGCATTTGCCAAGATATGGGAATTTAAACATGCAACGTCCTCACCTCAAAACCCACAGTTCAATGGCAAATCTGAGAGTGCCATCAAGACCGTTCAATGACTCTTCACAAAAGGAGTCCAGTCAATCACATTTTCTAGCTTTTTTAGATTGGTGCAACACAAGGTGTAGGTACAGGTGCTGCACAGAGACTTATGGGTCGTAGGTGCAGGACACGACTTCTGATGGCAGGAATATTCCTGCAGCCTCGATATTGCCTGAGGAACACGCTCGTGCATTTGTCGACATGAAGCAACATCAGCAATATTACTATGACTGGAATGCTAAGCCAATTCAAGAAATATACCCTGGTGATACAGGTCTGATTAAACTCCCTGGCTAGAGTACTTGAAGTGCTGGAAAATGCACAAGTGTGGTGGGTCCTAGAAGTTACGATGTGCAAGTCTTCAGCCGATTCGATTCACTCCACGTGATATCAAGAAATGGCTGAGTGCACTGGAAACAGCAAAAGCTATGGGCCCCGACGACATCCCGGCTGTCATGCTGAAGTCTTGTGCTCCAGAACTAGTCGCGCCTCTAACCAAGCTGTTCCAGTACAACTACAACACTGGCATCTACCTGACAAAGTGGGAAATTGCCCAGGTATATCCTCTCTATAAAAAGCAAGATAAATTTAATCCATCCATTACCGTCCCATCAGTCGACTCTCAATCATCAGCAAAGGGATGGAAGGCGTCGTCGACAGTGCTATCAAGCAATATTTACCAATAACCTGCTCACCGATGCTCAGTTTGTGTTCCACCAAGACCTCTTGGCTCCAGACCTCATTACAGCCTTGGTGCAATCATGGACAAAAGGGCTCAATTCATGCCGTGACAAGAGAATGAGTGCCCTTCACATCAAGGCAACATTTGACCAAGTGTGGCATCCAAGAGGCCTGGTAAAATTGAAATCATTGGGAATCGGGGGAAAACCCTCCATTGGCTGGAGTCATACCGAAAGAAGATGACTGTGGCTGTTGGAGGCCAATGCTCTGCGGAGCGCTGACGAGCTTCAACGCCCTTCCCTTCGCTGTGAGAGTGATTTTGAAAACTCCCCGGTAATTTCCCTGGAGCCCATAGCCACCCCCCCGGGTGAACAGTGTTTTGCGGAAGTGCAAACGGGCGTCGCAAAAAGGCGCAATTTCGCCTCCTAATATTTATCCATCTTCAAGGCACATCAACATTGCCAGTTCTTTGCAAACTGGAGATTTTGGAGTTGTCTTTTCTCACCAGGTTCAAACAAAATTGTCTCTTTCCCTTTCAAGTATGCTACCAGGGAGACCTCAATAAAATCTTGCAACATTGTACTGGAATAGGCTTATTACAAGCCACTGGCTTTGGCTGGCTATAAATGTCCAAGGCACAATGACTAAGGGGGCAAAATTGGGTTACACCTAATTTGGGGGCTGTAACCAAGTCGGGGCAGGACTTCCTGCGCCCGATGCAGAAGTCCTGCTCCGGCGGCGAAATTAGGGCTACCGCCCCTCGCAGGAAGTGGAGCGCAATGTTCACTTCCTGTTGGGGGGTGTCCGGGACAGGCGGGCGGGATCGGCAGCACTGGCGGTGCGCGGTACAGCACACCTCTCCTTTAACTTTCGCCCCGGGAGCGGAGTTCGGCCCGATTCGCGACCCGCGAGGCTGGCGCAGGCATTGCCGGAGGCTACCATGTTCGCTCCTCCGCTAACTCCTGTGCAATTTTGCAGGAGCCGGTAGCGCCCTCTCGCCTGGGCAAAAACAATTTTGCACCCCATTAGCGCTGCTCGGAGGCACTAACGGAAGGTGCAGAATAGAGTGATTTCAGCCCCCAAGTTTTAAAGGGGAAGTTACAACAATGACATTAGACAAAAGCATATGTTTGTGACAACAGAGTTCTTCTGGCCAGCGATGTTTCAGAAAGTTTGTATTATATGTGTGTGTATTTTCTTTTGTTTCTAAGTATGAACTCCAAGAACTCACTAAAGAAAAGCCCAAAGGTGGTCATTATTGGAGCTGGGATAGCTGGAGTTGGAGCTGCTGGAAAACTAGTGAAGCAACGATTCACTGATGTACAGATTATTGAGGCATCATGTCAACCTGGAGGACGGATCAGAAGCTCTCTGTTTGGTATGGTTAATGAGACGGTAAACAATGGAATGTGGAAATGAAATAACATAAGACTAGAGTTTAAATCACTGCTCAGGTAGGATTAAATGATAGAAGACATCAACAATGATTAATAATCAATATGTTGATCTATAACTTTCTACTGCTAAATGGATGTGGATGTTTCTTAACAATGTGTAAAGTATAACATTCACAAGGCAATGTGGACATCAAAAGCTCCAGACATCAAAGGATAATACTTTCATTTTAAATGTGGAACGGTGCCATAATAGAGAAATTCCATCTAGCTCTCTTATGGCTATGTTCTCACATGCAATATACTACAGGTGGTCGCGCTTATCAATGTTCAGTTGCTATCTTTCCTAACTTCATTTGATGGATTACCTCTGGACAACAGCAAATGCTGGGTCTCAAACCAAAAAGAAGATAAATGGGAATTAGATTCCTTGTATTCTTGAATGCCAATCCTGACACTTGAACCCAAAGACTTAACCCCAAAGGGGTCCAATTCTTCATGATTTCCAGTAAATTAAAAGTAGTTCTTTCAGTACTTTCCCCCCCGAGCAAAACTGTATACATCACATAAAAATTTAACAAAGAATTTTACGCAGTCAAACTTTGAGGTTCCCTCTTGAATATAAAAATGTCTTATTCATTTGGTGAGTATGGAGCATATAAGCATAGAGCATCAATGAGAATGTCTAAATTTGCATTAGTAAAAATCCAGTTTCCACAGGCTCAAAACAGTGTAACCAAAGGCCATTAAAATGGTCTGATTTTTAAACTAATAAATGGAAGAATAGAAATTCGACATCATATGGGTAACACGGTGAAAATCTTAACTCTGGTGTTGTGCTCATTTGTAGAAAGTAAATACAGCTACTGAGTATAGATTTAGGATGATTCCAATATGTTTATTTTTAATCTTACTAAATAAGCTTTGGGAAGTCCAAATTGATGATTGATATTTCCTGCAGTGATTTTTTTAAGGAATCAATTTGGTGCAGTAATTACATCTGAATTAAAGATTTTCTCTCCATATATTTAGGCAAATCAGTGGTTGATGAAGGAGCCCAGTACATTCATGGGGCAAGCATGAAGAACCCCATTTTTCAACTGGCCAAGGAACATGGCCTTCTGGAGCAAGCACACAATAAGTCGGGCACTGAATGGGCAGTGTTCACCAACACACACAAACAGCTAGACCTTGACTTCACTGAACAAATTAGGAATCTAGCTACAAGCATACTGAAGCGTGCTCATCTTCTCGCTCAGGAAAAGGGCTACACACAAGCTAAAAGCATTGCTGATATCTTCTTAGGGGAAGTAAAAATATTACTCGCACAATGGAGGGGTGACCACGTTGACCAGCGGAGACAAAAGTTGGGCGTGCTGAGCATGTTCATGAAATGGCAATGTGTCCACCTTGCAACAAATGGGCTGGGTGAGGTGTCCGTTCACGAATATGAAGAATATAAAAACATTGAAGGCGATGACCGAAATTCTCAAGGGTTAGTAAAGCGCACCTGAAACTGTCTGCAGATCACCGGGACACTTTACGCGATATTGTTTCGCCATTTGCTTGGGTACAGTAGCCTAGTGATTATGATACTGGATCAGCAATCCAGAGGTGACAAATTTAACTCGCATCATAACACGTGTGAAATTGAATTTTTAAAAAGGTGGTCATTTGTAGGCTAATACCAGAAAATAACTGAGTTTCGATAAACCCAACTGGTTCAAGAGCATTCTTCAGGGAAGGGAACTTGCCATTCTACCTGATTCCACACGAGGTGGTTGATTCTTATTTCCTCAGGGCTTCTGGGGATGGGTAATAAATAGTCTCACATCCGAAGAGCATTGAAGAAGAATTAAATGTTGCATTTATTCAATCTTTCATTTTTTTTTAAGTTTTTATTAAATTCAGCAAAGTTAGCAAACTTTCTCGAGTTATATGGATATATTGCAATTTATATTTATAAACTACAGAACCAGTGGGAACCTGTTCAACCTTCGTCGTCTCCAGGCCAGATCAAAGACCACTCCAACCTCTGTCGTCGAGCTACAGTACGTGGACGACACCTGTGTCTGCACACATACAGAGGCTGAACTCCAGGACAGTCGACGTATTTACTGAGGCGTACGAAAGTATGGGCCTTACGCTAAACATCTGTAAGACAAAGGTCCTCCACCAACCTGTCCTCGCCGCACAGCACTGCCCCTCAATCATCAAGTTGCACGGCGCAGCCCTGGACGACGTGGACCATTTCCCATACCTCGGGAGCCTCTTATCAACAAGAGCAGACATTGACGACGGGAATCAACACCGCCTCCAGTGCACCAGTGCTGCCTTCGGCCGCCTGAGGAAAAGAATGTTCAAAGACTAGGCCCTCCAAACTGCTACCAAGCTAATGGTCTACAGGGCTGTAGTAATACCTGCCCTCATGTATGGCTCAGAGACATCATCATGTACAGTAGACGCCTCAAGTTGCTGGAGAAATACCACCAACGATGTCTCTGCAAGATCCTACAAATTCCCTGGAAGGACAGACGCATGAACATCAGCGTCCTCTACCAGGGCAACATCCCCAGCATAGAAGCACTGACCACACTTGATCAGCTCAACTGGGCGGGCCACATTGTCCGCATGCCAGACACGAGACTCCCAAAGCAACTGCTCTTCTCTGATCTCCTTCACGGCAAACGAGCCAAAGGTGGGCAGAGGAAGCGTTACAAGGACACCTTCAAAGCCTCCCTGATAAATCCTCACTGACACCTGGGAGTCCCTGGCCAAAGATCACCCTAAGTGGAGGAAGTGCATCCAGGAGGGCGCTGAGCACCTCGAATCTCATTGCCGAGAGCATGCAGAAATCAAGCGCAGGCAGCGGAAAGAGCGTGCGGCAAACCAGTCCCACCCACCCTTTCCCTCAACGACTATCTGTCCCGCCTGTGACAGGGACAGTGGTTCTCGTATTGGATTGTTCACCCACCTAAGGACTCATTTTAAGAGTGGAAGCAAGTCTTCCTCGATTCCGATGGTCTGCCTATGATGATGATGCAATTGATATCACATAGTGCGTACAGGTAAATATCATGAGGATTCTTGCAGAATTTTGCACACTTTATTAGCACAGATATTGAGAGTCGGCAGGATTAGGGCTTTATATTTGATAGAGAGAAGGAGAATGGTTTGTGTTTTTTGTAGTCACTATTGTAATGTAGGAAAACGCAGTAGTCCAATTTGTGCACAGCAAGGTCCCACAAACAGTCATTTACTAATGACCTGATATTCTGTTTGTGAAGTTGGTTGAAGGATAAATATTGACCAGGATACAGGGAAAGTTCCCCTGCTCTTCTTCAAAAAGTGCTTTCGGTTTTTTTTAACGTCCACCCGAGAGGACAAACGGGACCTTGGTTTAACAACTTATCTGACAGGGCAGCACCTCCTCAGTACTGCACTGAGGTGTTAGCCTAGGTTATGTTCTCTCTGGAATGAGATTTGAACCCATGACCTTCTGACTTGATGCAAGAGTGCTGCTACTGAGCCACGGCTGACATCTTCTATCAATTATCATAGGTGGTCCCTCGAACAAGGATGACTTGCTTCCACATAAGTTCACAGATGTTTCAATGAAGGATCTGATGTTCCAGTCCTAAACTCCAATTGAAGGGGTGGAAGATGCCTGTGCGTGAATTTTTTTAACATGTGGTGACCATTGCACATCAACCACCACATGCGGTTGACAGAGCTAGGCCTTTATCCACGGCAAGGGTTAACCAGGACGACTGGAGACCTGGTCTGCTGCACGGACCTAGTGCACACACATATCACAGTGTGGGCTGGCCCGTGCTGCCTCTGGGCCCTCGGCTGCACTGGGCCCCTTACCCTCATTTGCCGCACCTCCACCACGATCTCTTGCCGTTCCTCCACCACAAACATTCGTCGCATCTCCGCCACGATCTCTCATCGTTCCTCCGCCACGATCTCTCACTGCTCCGCCACCAAAATCTCTCACTGCTCCTCTGCCACAAACATTTGGCGCTCCTCCGCCACAATCTCTCACCGCACCGCCACATCAAACATTCGTCGAACCTCCGCCACAATCACTCACCGAATCTCAGCCATGATCTCTCATCGCTCCTCCACTTCAATCACTCACTGCACCTCCACCATGATCTCTCGCCGCTCATCGACCCAACCTTCCCGCTCCTCCGCTGTACCAGGGCCCGCCGATATTCCTGCCCACGCTCCAAACGGCGACCTGAGTTTTGATGACATCACCCAATCGCCCACCTCGAAATCATCGCACACTTGTAGCAGCTCGTGTTGGAAGTTGTAGTATGTCGCTCCAGCTCTTTTATAGCCCGACCTGCGGAGGTGTTCTCTCGCAGGTCGGGGGGGGGGGGCCATGATGTTCCAGGGCCCGCCGTTCCAGCTCTTTTATAGCCCGACCTGAAGAGGTGTTCTCTCGCAGGTCGGGGGGGGGGGGGGGCCACACCTTATATAGACTGAAATAGACTGGCTATCTAATATTGTTAGCTGGTCAACTATCTAAGGAATATATGATAAATTAATCTCACTAATGTACATCAATCGCAACTGTAAATTTATAATCGCCAAACCATTTTTGCTGAATTACTGTGACAAAGCTGAACTGCCTTGGTAACATCTTAGTTATTTTGTCAGTTAACCCAACCTACTAATTATTTACATATTCAATGCTTATATGCTGCTAACTATGATTCTAAGGTTAATAAACAATTGTTAGTTCATTGACTTTGTTGTCTGACGTCTTTCGTAACTGGCAAGAAAACTAGTTCCTTTACTCAGTAGTTTGTGAGGATCCTGATGGGAGGTTGGGAATGTAAATGCTAATATCATCTGAACTGATTGACCGAAACCAGTTTAGCAAGCCAAATTTGGGCACCATTCACTCCTAAGCATAAGCTGGTGTGCAAACCCAGAAAGTTCCTTGACGAGGAGTTAAGGTGAAGGGTTAAGGATTCATCTGGTGCCTTTGATAAATATTCTTCTCAGGGCTTGGATCTCAATGTTTTTGTGTGCTCCTTCGTGAAGGATGCCAAACAGCTGGAGAAGGTGCAGAGGAATACTAACAAACTCAGAGCTCTTCGTTATGAGGGGAGGCTCCAAGAACTAGGACTTAAAAGAAACACAGGCTTTTGAGGTTTTTTAAAGTAATTAAGTCTGCTTGGATAGGTTATTTGAGGTGGATAGGGATGGTAGGACTCGACTGCAAAAACATGTGGTGGGACACGGATTAAGTGCAGTCCTTTTAAAGTGAACTTGACAACTTCTTGAGTGGAGGATATTTCCAATTATCGAAAGTAGGTTATTAGTAGCTGGGTTAATGATGAGAAATGTGCTATTGCTGTCTCCCAGAGCCTGCCTTGTGAAGTGATCGGAAGGGGGGCGTTGAGGGGAAGGGGCGGAATTGAAAAATATTTCCCAGACTTTGTTAAATTGGCCACTTTTTTTTAGTCTTCCCCAAGGAAATTGCACGGTTACAAAGTGGCTAAAGTGGCACACTTGGATTCATCGTGCCTGGATGGAATGAGCTTGATGGGTTTTTCCCACCTTTCTTTGCATAGGTTTGTATTAGGTTCCTAATTCCACTTCAGTGACAAAATACTGTATCATTCCAGGTTATTCCCCAGCTTACTACAGAAATTGCTGGATGATATCCCGAGGGACAAGTTGCTGCTGGAGAAGCCTGTCAAACAGATCCTGTGGAATGGAAATTTTGAATCGGAAAACGGCTCACACTATCCAGTCAGAGTGGTGTGTGAAGATGGAGAGCACATTCTTGCTGATCACGTCATTGTGACCATTTCACTAGGTAACTATTATAATAGTACATCTAGATGTCTACTACGAGTGAGTTGTTAATATTTCACAAAACTGAACCACAGTAACTTCTACAGGACATGTCTCTGCCATTGCCAATCGTATAATTGGACCATGAGCTTCATTCTGATGGGATCCTGCTGGTTGGTCTCACATATGTAGTAGATTAATGACCTTAATGGTGGCACTTTTGTGTCGATGCAAAATATTTTGGGTGAACATTGCCCTGGAGCTAGCAGTATAATATCAGGGATAGATCCCAAGCTGACTTGTCTACACTCTGAAATGAAGGGATGCAAATTCGCTGCCTGGAGGCCATCTCAGACTGTACAACTCCAAGCAAATGTGAAGCCAAGTTTAAAAGCTGCTGAACCAATTTCTTAGGACTAGTGGTCTCTGCATTATAATACTATGTGCATTTAAATAGCACCCTTCACCCAAAGTGGAAAAGCTCTTAATAAGGAACTTAGCAGAAGGTTCACAGTTCAGGACACCGACAAAGTTCAAAAGAGTAGCGGGCCTATTTCATGAACGCACACTACCGGTGGGAAACCTGGCAGGTCGCATGTGAATAGTGCAACATGTGGCCATCAGCTAGAGAAATAGAGTACTCTGCATCAGTCGGCACATTTGTAAAGCTAGACGTACAAAGTGAACACCAGTTAAATCATAAGGTATACTTAGGTTTTAAAAGCATCAGCCTGTGGGAGAAAGGGATGACCATTCTTTGGCAATAACACCATTTACCTTAATGAATATCAAACGTCACCCTGAAAATATTGGGGTGGCATTTTAGTGTACTTGACCAAGGTGTAGGATTGAAGCTCATGCTTGTTAACTGGGCTAGGGTTGAATCTGCCAGATGTGTAATGATTCATGTACATTTAGTTGTAGCTCCCAGAAAGAAAGAAAATGTAATCCTCATTACTTCCTCATCATGTTGGCAGGGATTGTTCTGTTCCCAAGTTGTGCTGGCCATCTCAGGTTCAATGACAATTGTTGATGATAATCATAGAAAGGGGCAACAGGTGTCTAATCCTTTCTTTCCTCTCACATGAGATGGACAAAACCCCTTGGTTTACAGAACAAGTTTCCTCGTCCAACTGTATCCTTCTAGGGCCACTGATGTGTTTAATCATCCATTGATGGCCTTTCCTGTTTGAAAAAGGGGGTGGGGGGAGGGAACTTAATTGTCTGCAAAAATTTTGGAAGCACATTTTAGTGAATCAAATGGCAGTTTTTAAATTTGTTCCCATCTCCAAAATGGACCATATGAGTCAGGCAACGCAAGTTGAAGGTGGGGTTAAAAATTATAAACTTAAAAAATAGAAAATAAAGAATAAAATACATTTGTTAGAAAAAAATAGTAAAATTAAAATTAAAATGAATGAGGATAGGGAAGCAGAGACGATACAGGTAATAACAAAAGAATGATAGGGTGCATACTGGTAAATATGGGGAGCATATGGGTAAATGTGGGGAGCATACTGGTAAATGTGGGGTGCATACTGGTAAATTCCTTAATGGTTTGGGGTTAATATCATAGTACTAAACCTATTTTTGATAGTCAGCTAGCTTTACCATCGTAATATTAGGCATTGCTTTCAGTAGCATTGTGTGTGAGCAAAAAACTAACAATACCAATCGGACGAGGGTGATAAACATTCCCTGGACCTGCCATTAGTACAAGAGTTAATTTATAACCACAGTAGAGTCAAATAAATACAATAGAAAAAAATGTTTAAAATATAATTTATTTTTACTTTAATTTACAGGCTGTCTAAAGGCAAATAGTCAGTCGCTGTTCTGGCCAAGGCTTCCTGAGCAGTATTTGCATGCTATTCAAAACATGGGCTTTGGTACAATGAATAAGATTTACCTGGAGTATGAGGCCCCGTTTTGGGGTGAAAATGTAGACATAATTGGATTGGTTTGGGAGGATGAGTCCCCACTGTCTGGTCAGAAACCCAACCTGGTCGAGTGGTGGAGGCGTGTTCCTGCTTTCTATGTGTTCAGACCAACAGAAAGGTACTAAAAAGAAGCCTTACGTCTATATAGCACCATAATATGTTTCTCAGAAATGTCTTTACATATTAATTTGAAATTCAAATGTGTACTACACCAAGCAGAATCACCGTGAGCATGTCAATGAAGTGCTATGCATTGTATTTAGAGCAATGAGTGGGTACAGGATTAAACCATGAGGGAGAAATTGGCCTTTGCGCCTCCCGTTAGTGCCTCGGGGGGGGGGGGGGGGGCACGATAATGGGGTGCTAATGGTGTAATGGGTGCGGTGAAAGTACCGATGCCCACGAACTTACATGGCGGGTTAGTGCTGGCGCTACACCTCACTGTCCTAATCTCCTGCACTCCGGAGATCGTGATTTATCCAGTGCGCAGCACCCCGTTATCGCTCCCGGATCACAAATTCATTTCCGCTC
The DNA here is from genome assembly GCF_044704955.1 of Pristiophorus japonicus. Classification (NCBI taxonomy): domain Eukaryota; kingdom Metazoa; phylum Chordata; class Chondrichthyes; family Pristiophoridae; genus Pristiophorus; species Pristiophorus japonicus. The sequence continues at coordinate 182,912,306 of NC_091980.1, read as the reverse complement.
CCTGCAGCATCGCCGGGAGTCAACAACGGCAGCTGCAGGAGGCGTTGTGAGCTCGGCCAGCCGCTTGGGGAGGGACAATTAAAGGCATTGGTGGCCAGGCAGGCCAAAATATTTTTTTCATCCACTGTGCTGCTTTTTGAATTTTTTCCATCCCGTGATTGATCAGCTCTGCACTCTCTCAGAGTGCTTGGGGCTGTTCTTCGCAGATCGCAGGTGCCGACGCCCACCATTCCCAACCTTATCTTCAAACTACCTCACCATTATCACTTCCCTTTAAGGGAGGGAAGGAGCCTGTGATTCCGGCAGCCCTGCACGGGACATTGTGCTGTACTCTGCCGCTGCTGTCCCCCTTTCTCCGTTTCGCGCTTGATTAGTGCTCCCCTCCTGGAGCGCTAAACCGGAAGTTCACATCCGCTGGAATTGTGCAGCGCCCAGCGATACATCTGTGCTCCCACAAAAGTTATCGCCCCAAACGAGGCACCACACAATTTCAAGCCCCATGTATCTAAGTCAAATTTTCTAAAGTTTGGGTTCACCTCGATTCTCCAATCAGTCACTATCCTGCTACCTAAACATTTGTACAAAATTAACGATCCTCTCAATGGCACAATAACACAAGCATTTATCAATTAAGAGAAAAGTGATGTTTCAGGGTTCTAAAAGAGGTAGCTGCCGAGATAGTGGATGCATTGGTTGAGATCTTCCAAAATTCCCTCGATTCTAGAATGGATTGGAAGGTAGCAAATGTAATCCCGCTATTCAAGAAAGAAAGGAAAGAGAAAATAGGGAACTACAGGCCAGTAAACCTGACTTCAGTTGTCAGGAAAATGCTGGAATCCATTATAAAGGAAGTGGTAACAGGGCATTTAGAAAATCATAACATAATTAGGCAGAGTCAACATGGTTTTATGAAAGGGAAATCGTGTTTAACAAATTTACTAGAGTTATTGGAGGATGTAACTAGCAGGGTAGATAAAGGGGAACTACTGGGTGTAGTATATTTGAGTTCCAAAAGGCATTCGATAAGGTGTTATATAAAAGGTTGTTACAAAAGATAAGGGCTCATGGGGTTGGGGGTAATATATTATTCTCTGCACCAGGAGGGCAGAGAAAATGCTTCAAGGCCACCCTCAAAGCCTCCCTGAAAAAATGTAACATCCCCACCGACTTTTGGGAATCCCTGGCCCGTGACCGCTCAAAGTGGAGAAGAAGCATTCGAAAAGGCGCCGAACATTTTGAATCTTTTCGTCGGGAGCACACGGTTGCCAAGTACAAACAGCGGAATGAGCGTACGACAAACCAAGCACTCCACCCATCCGTCCCTCCAACCACCACCTGCCCCACCTGTGACAGAGTCTGTAGGTCTCGCTTTGGACTCATCAGCCATCGTAGAACTTATGTTACTGTGGAAGCAAGTCATCCTCGATTCCAAGGGACTGCCTAAGAAGAAGAAGAAGAATATATTATCATGGACAGAGGATTGATTAACAGACAGAAAACAGAGAGTAGGGATAAACGGGTCATTTTCCGGTTGGCAGGCTGTAACTAGTGGGGGTGCCGCAAGGATCAGTGTTGGGGCCTCAGCTATTTACAATCTATATTAATGACTTAGATGAAGAGACCAAGTGTAATGTATCCAAGTTTGCTGACAATACAAAGCTAGATGGAAAAATAAGCTGTGAGGAGGACACAGAACGCTTGCAAAGGGATATAGACAAGTTAAGTGAGTGGGCAATAAGGTGGCAAATGGAGTATAATGTGGGGAAATGTGAGGTTATTCACTTTAATAGGAAGAATGGAAAAACTGAATATTTTTTTAAATGATGAGATATTGGCCCAGAAATTCCGGCCTCCCGGGTCCATACGGAGTGTGTACGGACACGGGAAGGCATCGCAAAAGCCGGTTTTCAGCGCACAATCCGCATGCGCTGAAAACTGGCTTTTCCGGTCTGTCAAGCAGCTTGACAGACCCTCAGGAGCGAGAACATTTACAAGGGCAAGATTGCGGTATTGACCCATATCTTGCCCAGCAAATGTCCTGAAAACTCATAAAAGCAGGTGCATAGCCTACTTTTACAGGTGTAAGAGTTTTAAAACACACAAAAGCATAATAAAATAAAATTTTAAAAACACATTTTATTGTTAAAAACCCTCCCCACTATGGTAAGTTTATTTTAAACCATAATTAAAAAAACTTTTTAAAAAATCGGAAAAATATTTTTTTTTATAAGACATAAATAACTTTAATTTAAATGAATGTTAAATATATTTTTTCCATTTTTTATTAGTGTTTTGGATGTTTGGAGGGGTTTCTCAATCATAATAATGGGAACTCCAACTTACGGAGGGGAGTTCCCATTATTATGATTGAGAAAATACTTTACCTTGATTGGCTGCCCAGAGCCATGTGACTGCAGTTCCAATTTACGGATGTCCCAACGTGCACGCGTTCCGATGCGCAGTCAGGGGAGGCCTCAGGACCGGGAACTCGCGTGGGCGCAGCAGATTCTGGAAAGTGCGCATCTTTGTTCCCTATTTCAATCGATCGCCCGCGGGAAGCAGCCAACCGGGATTTCTCGGCCAATATTAAATGTTGCTGTTCAGGGTGAATTAGGTGTTCTCGTACAGTAAACACAAAGTGGGCGAAATTCAATGTATTTGTGCCCCCGAGGGCACTAACAGGTCACAAATACATTACCAACCGGGTGTGGCGCTGACAACTCCAGTCATCACCGCGCGTATCATCCCGTTAGCGTTTGGCCCCGAAATTCACTTTTGCCCCTTCCAGCAGTGCCGGGCGAAAACACCGGCAGCTGCAGGAAGCGTCGATCGGACGGATGGTCGTTACCGGGGCGATAATTAAAGGCGAGGTGGCAGAGGTAAATAAAAAAAATACTTACCTTGCTTTACGCAATGCTGCTCCATTTTCTTCGCGGGTTCCTGGCCACGATTGCTCAGCCCGGCTCTCTGCTTCAGTGTCAGGCTGATCGCGCAGCACCCCCGCTCCCTCGATGGTCCAGCTAGGTCCCTTTTTTCATTGCAGAGCCTGCAGCGTGGGCATTTCCCTTGAAGTGAGGGAAGGGCCCATTGGACGTAGCAGCACTGCACGGCCCAATGTGCAGCACTGCTGAGGCGTCCGCCCCGTTAGCTTCCAAGAAGGAAATGGAGCGCATGATTTAGCACTCCACTTCTTTCTAGGAGTACTAAAACACATTTTTTGAACAATGTGGAGGAACTTTCAAGAATTATTTTCTTTAAAAAATTTTTACTATGGAATTGAATACTGTACCCCAATCTTGCTAGAAAATAGTTTGGTGTGTTTTATTAGCATCATTTTCAGTCATTTGAAACCAGGTTACTCATGATGACGCCCGGCGAGCAGGTGAGCCTCCAACCAGTCGACCGGGACATCACTCCCACCTTCAGCGGTGGGTTTTCATCCCTCCAGTGGCAGGCCTTCATCCCTCCAGCGGCGATCGGGCCTCTGCTCGTCGACGGCTGGACCTCTCCTTCCCCACTGATGACCTGACCTCTTCTACTGGTGAGCATCATGGCTATAACTCTTCCACCCTCCCACTCCTTGCTGACCTCCCACTCAGAACCCCAGTGGACAACTGACCTTCCCAATGCCTGCCCCCAACCAAGCCTCGGGCCACCTACCATCAAGGGCGCTACTTGGCGCCGAGCTTGCAGCCAACATCTTGCTATAGGCAATTAGGCTCATACAGCAGTGCCTGGTCTCCAGTCGTCTTGGACCCCCTTGCCACTGGACCAAGACTTTGCTCAGCTAAGCCCGTGTGGTGGCCAGTGTGCAACGGCCAACCCATGTTAAAAGAACTCACACACAGGCATCTTCCACTCCGTTAACATGAAGTTCAGGACCTGGAACATTGGGACCCTCATGAACAACTCCAACAGCGACAGGCCGGAACACCGCACCGCCATAGTTGCCCGGGAACTTAGACACTTTGGCATCGACATCACTGCCCTAAGCGAGACCCGGCGGGCAGGGGAAGGCCAGCTCAAGGAACAAGGTGGAGGTTACACCTTTTTCTGGAAAGGGAAACCAGAGGAAGAACACCGCCTTCACAGAGTCGGCTTCGCCATCAAAAATGAGCTGGTCGACTGCCTCAAAGACTCCCCTTGCGGGGTTAACGAACGTCTCATGACTCTTTGACTCACCCTATCCCAGAACCAATGGTCCACAGTCATCAGTGCACACGCCCCAACACTCGATGCAACAGATGAGACCAAAGAGTGTTCTTATTCCAACCTTAAAACATCCCTGTCCCTCATCCCCACGGGCGACACACTGATCCTCCTCGGTGACTTCAACACCAGGGTAAGCAAAGACACAGCCCTCTGGGGAGGCAAGATTGGCAGAGAGGGGGTAGCGAAAGCCAACTCCAGCGGTACCCTACTCCTGACAAAATGTCTAGAACATGAACTTCTCATCACCAACACCCTGTTCCGCCAGAGGGACAAATAAAAGGCATCGTGGCAACATCCTCGCTCCAAACACTGGCACCTGCTCGACTATGTCATCGTCCGAGCCAGGGATTGCAAGGATGTGCGCATTACCCGCGCCACGACAGGAGCTGACGACTGCTGGACGGACCACTGCCTAATCCGATCCATCATCGACATTAACATAGCCCCAAAGCAGAGGGGACAGCAGAAGCAGTGCCGCAAAAAAGTCAATGCTGGGTCACTTAAATACCCACCTAAGAGAACTCTATACAGCCAGTGCCTCACAGCTAACCTGGTGTGCCTTGATGACCCTGAGATGCTCAATGCCCACAGCGCTTGGTCTGCCCTCCAGGCCTCCATAACCAGTGCCTGCGAAGAGACACTTGGTCACCCAACCAGAAAACACCAGGACTGGTTTGATGAGAATAATCAGGAGATCCAAGAACTATTAGATCGCAAGCGCAGAGCATTTCTGAGCCTCAAGCAACAACCCAACTCTGGAACAGCAAAGCAATATTATAGGTGGCTCAAGGCTGAGGTCCAACAAAAAAATCTGGGACCTAAAGAACAGCTGGTGGATGGAGAAAGCACAGCAGATACAACAACTAGCCAACAGCCATGATGTGCGAGGATTCTTCATAGCAGTCAAGGCCACCTAAGGTCCGAACCCCACCCCACTGATGGCCAAGAACGGGGAAACACTCATCAAGAACACCAAGGCAGTTAGAGCCCGCTGGAAGGAGCACTTCGAAGATCTCCTCAATTGAAACTCTGCCTTTGACTCAAGTGTTCTTGACTCCATCCCGCAGCATGCTACCCACCACCACCTCAGTGAGACCCCAACACTGCACGAGGTAGGAAAAGCCATAAGACAGCTCAAGAACAACAAGGTTACGGGAGCGGATGGAATCCCTGCTGAGGCGCTAAAGTATGGCGGAGAGGCGCTGTTGGCGCGGATACATGACTTCATCTGTCTCAGCTAGAGAGAGGAGAGCATGCCGGGAGATCTCAGAGATGCAGTGATTGTGACCATCTTTAAAAAAGGGGACAAGTCCGACTGCGACAACTACAGAGGAATCTCCCTGCTATCAGCCACTGGGAATGTTGTCGCTAGAGTTCTCCTTAACCGTCTTCTTCCTGTGGCCAAGGAGTTCCTCCTGGAGTCACAGTGCGGATTTTGTCCCCAGGCACAACGGACATGATCTTTGCAGCACGACAGCTGCAGGAAAAATGCAGGGAGCAGCGCCAGCCCTTATACATGGCCTTCTTCGACCTTACAAAGGCCTTTGACACTGTCAACCGCGAGAGTCTATGGAGCATCCTCCTCCGTCTCGGATGCCCCCAAAAGTACGTCAACATCCTTCGCCTGCTCCACAACGAGATGCAGGTCGTGATCCTTACCAATGGATCCATCACAGACCCAATCCACATCCGGACCGGGGTCAAATAGGGCTGCATCATCGCTCCAATCCTCTTCTCAATCTTCCTCGCTGCCATGCTCCACCTCACAGTCAACAAGCTCCCCGCTGGAGTGGAACTAAACTACAGAACCAGTGGGAAGCTGTATAACCTTCGCCGCCTCCAGGCCAGGTTCAAGATCACCCCAACCTCTGTCGTCAAGCTACAGTACGCGGACGACGCCTGCGTCTGCGCACACTCAGAGGCTGAACTCCAGGATATAGTCGACGTATTTACTGAGGCATACGAAAGCATTTGCCTTACGCTAAACATCCATAAGACAAAGGTCCTCCACCAGCCTGTCCTCGCCATACAGCACTGCCCCCGTCATCAAGATCCACGGCGCGGCCCTGGACAACATGGACCATTTCCCATACCTCGGGAGCCTCTTTTCAACAAAAGCAGACATTGATGAGGAGATTCAACACTGCCTCCAGTGTGCCAGTGCAGCCTTTGGCCACCTGAGGAAAAGAGTGTTCAAAGACCAGGCCCTCAAATCTACTACCAAGCTCATGGTCTACAGGGCCATAGTAATACCCGTCCTCCTGTATGGCTCAGAGGCATGGATCATGTACAGTAGGCACCTCAAGTTGCTGGAGAAATACCATCAACGATGCCTCCGCAAGATCCTACAAATCCCCTGGGAGGACAGACACACCAACGTTAGCGTCCTCGACCAGGCCAACATCCCCAGCATTGAAGCACTGACCACACTTGATGAGCTCCGCTGGGCAGGCCATGTTGTCTGCATTTCGGACACGAGACTCCCAAAGCAAGTTCTCTACTCAGAACTCCTTCATGGCAAACGAACCAAGGGTGGACAGAGGAAACGTTACAGAGACACCCTCAAAAGCCTCCCTAATGAAGTGCGGCATCCCCATCGACACCTGGGAGTCCCTGGCCAAAGACCGCCCTGAGTGGAGGAAATGCATCCGGGAGGGCGCTGAGCGTCTCAAGTCTCATCGCCGAGTGCATGCATAAAACAAGCGTGGGCAGCGGAAGGAATGCGCGGCAAACCTGTCCCATCCTCCCTTACCCTCAACGACTGTCTGTCCCAGCTATGGCAGGGACTGTGGCTCTTGTATTGGGCTGTTCAGCCACCCCAGGACTCACTGTAAGAGTGGAAGCAAGTCTTCCTCGATTCCGAGGGACTGCCTATGATGATGATGATGATGACGTACACTTGATGTAATGCACTGTCCATGTGGCAGGATACCCGAGATACCTGGAGAGGGTTGACACTCGGACCATGGGGCTTTGAGATACCTGGAGAGGGTTGACACTTGGACCATGGGGCTTTGAGATATCTAGAGAGGATCGATACAAGAACCATGGGGCTTTGAGGTACCTGGAGAGGGTTGACACTAGGACCATGGGGCTTTGAGATATCTGGATAGGATTGACACTAGGACCATGGGACTTTGAGATACCTGGAGAGGGTTGACACTAGGACCATGGGGCTTTGAGATATCTGGAGAGGGTTGATACTAGGACCATGGGGCTTTGAGATACCTGTAGAGGATTGACATGAGAACCATGGGGCTTTGAGATACCTGGAGAGGGTTGACACTAGGGCAAGCTGCTCCAAGATCAATGCGCTCACCTACACTGCAGTCTCTGAAAACCAGGGAGAGAGGACCTGAGGGAGGGAAGGAGGGGGTCAGTAGGAATATGTGTGTGTACGTGCTAGTCCCATGCAACAGAGCCCGGTCCCCAATCGTCTTGGATCCCCTTGTCATTAGACCAAGACCTTGTTCTGTAAAGTCCGTGTGGTAGCTGGTGTGCAACGGCCACCCCACGTTAAAAGAATTCATGCACAGGCATCTTCCACCCTTTAAAATGAAGTTCGGGGCCTGGCATCAGTCACCTTAGAACTCATTTTAGTGTGGAAGCAAGTCATCCTCGACACCGGGGATTGCCTAAGATGAAGAAGAAGACAAGGGTCGGTATGGCATCTCCTGTGCTTGCACGGGAAGGTGAGTTGGGAAGGATGTTTGGGGTGATTGAGGAGTGGACCAGTGTGTAGTGGAAGGAGCAGTCCCTTCGGAATGCTGAAAGGGGATGGGAGGGGAAGATGTGTTTGGTGGTGGGATCATGCTGGAGGTGGCAAAGGATGATCTGTTGAATGTGGAGCCTTATTGGGGGAAGTTGAGGACAAAGGGAACCCTATTGAGGTTCTGGGAGGGAGGGGAAGGGGTGAGAGCAGAAGTGGAGGAAATGGAATGGACACGGTCAAGGGCCCTGTTAACCATAGTAGAGGGGAATCCTCGGTCGAGGAAAATGTCAGATATATCATGTGCACGTATGGAAGGTGGCATCATCAGAACAGCTATGACGGAGATGGAGAAACTGGGAAAATAGAATAGAGTCCTTACAGGATGCAGGGTGGGAGGAAGAGTTGCCAATGTAGCTATGGGAGTCAGATGCTGCCTGACTTGCTGACTGTTTCCAGCTTTTTCTGTTTTTATTTCAGATTCCTAGCATCCGCAGTATTTTGCTTTTGTATTAATTCTTCGACAAGTTAAGTCCCAGTGCTTCTGGAAGTTTCAATGAGATAGAACACTTCTTTTAAAAAGTTTCGTTCTGAAGTAAAGGTTAAGGATATGCAGTCAACATGTGCCTTGTTCCCTTTTAATTTCCATTCGTATTCAGCAGTAAACATAGAAACATAGAAAATAGGTGCAGGAGTAGGCCATTCGGCCCATCGAGCCTGCACCACCATTCAATATGATCATGGCTGATCATTCAACTTCAGTATCCCATTCCTGCTTTTTCTCCATACCCTTTGATCCTTTTAGCCGTAAGGGCCACATCTAACTCCCTTTGAATATATCTAACGAACTGGCAAACAACTTTCTGTGGTAGAGAATTCCACAGGTTCACAATTCTTTGAGTGAAGAAGTTTCTCCTCATATCGGAGCTAAATGGCTTACCCCTTATCTTTAGACTGTGACCTCTAGTTCTGGAATTCCCCAACAACAGGAACATTCTTCCTGCATCTAACCTGTCCAATCCCATCAGAATTTATATGTTTCAATGAGAGCCCCTCTCATTCTTCTAAATTTCAGTGAATATAAGCCTAATCGATCCAGTCTTTCTTCATATGTCAGTCCTGCCATCCTGGGAATCAGTCTGGTGAACCTTCACTGCACTCCCTCAAAAGCAAGAATGTCCTTCCTCAGATTAGGAGACCAAAACTGTACATAATATTCAAAGTGTGGCCTCACCAAGGCCCTGTACAACTGCGGTAAGACCTCCCTGCTCCTATACTCAAATGCTCTCGCTATTAAGGCCAACATGCCATTTGCCTTCTTCACCGCCTGCTGTACCTGCATGCCAACTTTCAATGACTGATGTACCATGACACCCAGATCTCATTGCACCTCCCCTTTTCCTAATCTATCACCATTCAGATAATATTCTGCCTCCCTGTTTTTGCCACCAAAGTGGATAACCTCACATTTATCCACATTATATTGCATCTGCCATGCATTTGTCCACTCACCTAACCTGTCCAAGTCACCCTGTAGTCTCTTAGCATCCTCCTCACAGCTCACACTGCCACCCAGCTTAGTGTCATCTGCAAACTTGGAGATATTACATTCAATTCCTTCATCTAAATCATTAATGTATATTGTAAATAGCTGGGGGTCTAGCACTGAACCTTGCGGTACCCCACTAGTCACTGCCTGCCATTCTGAAAAGGACCCGTTTATTCCTACTCTTTGCTTTCTGCCTGCCAACCAGTTCTCGATCCACGTCAATACATTACCCCCAATACCATGTGCTTTAATTTTGCACACTAATCTGTTGTGTGGGACTTTGTCAAAAGCCTTTTGAAAGTCCAAATACACCACATCCACTGGTTCTCCCTTGTCCACTCTGCTCGTTACATCCTCAAAAAACTCGAAGATTTGTCAAGCATGATTTCCCTTTCATAAATCCATGCTGACGTGGACCGATCCTGTCACTGCTTTCCAAATGCGCTGCTATAACATCTTTAATAATTGATTCCAACATTTTCCCCACTACCGATGTCAGGCTGACCGGTCTATAATTCCCTATTTTCTCTCTCCCTCCTTTTTTAAAAAGTGCGGTTACATTAGCTACCCTGCAATCGATAGGAACTGATCCAGAATCTATAGAATGCTGGAAAATGATCACCAATGCATCCACTATTTCTAGGGCCACTTCCTTAAGTACTCTGGAATGCAGACTATCAGGCCCTGCGAATTTATCGGCCTTCAATCCTATCAATTACCCCAACACAATTTCCTGACGAATAAGGATTTCCTTCAGTTCCTCCTTCTCGCAAGATCCTCGGTCCCCTAGTATTTCCGAAAGGTTATTTGTGTTTTCCTCAGTAAAGACAGAACCAAAGTATTTGTTCAATTGGTCTGCCAGTTCCTTGTTCCCCATTATAAATTCACCTGATTCTGACTGCAAGGGACCTACATTTGTCTTCACTAATCTTTTTCTCTTCACATATCTATAGAAGCTTTTGCAGTCAGTTTTTATGTTCCCTGCAAGCTTACTCTCATATTCTATTTTCCCCCTCCTAATTAAACGCCTTGTCCTCCTCTGCTGAATTCTAAATTTCTCTCAGTCCTCAGGTTTGTTGCTTTTTCTGGCCAATTTATATGCCTCTTCCTTGGATTTAACACTATCCTTAATTTCCCTTGTTAGCCACGGTGGAGCCCCCTTCCCCGTTTTATTTTTATGTCAGACAGAGATGTACAATTGTTGAAGTTCATCCATGTGATCTTTTAATGTCTGCCATTGCCTATCCACCACCAACCCTTTTAGTAACATTTGTCAGTCTATCCTAGCCAATTCACATCACATACCATCGAAGTTACCTTTCTTTAGGTTCAGGACCCTAGTCTCTGAATTAACTGTGTCACTTTTCAGCTTAATGAATAATTCTACCATATTATGGTCACTCTTCGCCAAGGGGCCTCGCACAACAAGATTGCCAATTAATCCTCTCTCATTATACAAAACTCAGTGTAGGATGGCCTGCTCTGTAGTTGGTTCCTCGACATATCCCTTATACACTCCGGGAAATCCTCCCCCACCGTATTGCTGCCAGTTTGGTTAGCCCAATCTATATTCAGATTAAAGTCACCCATGATAACTGCTGTACCTTTATTGCATGCATCCCTAATTTCCTGTTTGATGCCATCCCCAACCTCACTACCACTGTTTGGTGGTCTGTACACAACTCCCACTAGTGTTTTCTGCCCTTTGGTGTTCCATAGCTCCACCCATACAGATTCCACATCATCCAAGCTAATGTCCTTCCTTACTATTACGTTAATCTCCTCTTTAACCAGCAATGCTACCACACCTCCTTTTCCTTTCTGTCTACCTTCCTGAATATTGAATACCCCTGGATGTTGATTTCCCAGCTTTGGTCACTCTGGAGCCATGTCTCCCTAATCCCAATTATATCATATCCGTAAACAGCTATCTGCACAGTTAATTCAATTACCTTATTACGAATGCTCCTTGCTTTGAGACACAGAGCCTTCAGGCTTGTTTTTTTTAACACTCTTTTTCCTTTTAGAATTATGATGTAATGTGGCCCTTTTTGATTTTTGCCTTTGATTTCTCTGCTCCCCAACTTTCCTTATCTCCTTTCTACCTTTTGTTTCTGCCCCCATTTTACTTCCATCTGTCTCCCTGCATAGATTCCCATCCCCCTGCCGTATTAGTTTAAACCCTCCCAAACAGCACTTGCAAACAATCGCCCCAGAACATTGGTTCCGATCCTGCCCAGGTGCAGACCGTCCGGTTTGTACTGGTCCCACCTCCCCCAGAACCGGTTCCAATGTCCCAGGAATTTGAATCCCTCCCTCTTGCACGATTCCTCAAGCCACGTATTCATCTTAACTCTCCTGCTATTTCTACTCTGGCTAGCACGTGGCACTGGTAGCAATTCTTTGAGGTCCTACTTTTTAATTTAACTCCCAGGTCCCTAAATTCAGCTTGTAGGAACTCATCTCATTTTTTACCTATATCATTGGTACCTATATGCACCACAACAACCGGCTGATCACCCTCCCCCTCCAAAATGCCCTGCAGCCACTCCAAGACATCCTTGACCCTTGCACCAGGGAGGCAACATACCATCCTGGAGTCTCGATTGCGGCCGCAGAAACGCCTATCTATTTCCCTTACAATAGACTGCCCTACCACTATAGCTCTCCCACTCTTTTTCCTGCCCTCCTGTGCAGCAGAGCCACCCATGGTGCCATGGACTTGGCTGCTGCTGCCCTCCTCTGATGAGTCATCCCCCCCAACAGTACCCAAGGTGGTATATCTGTTTTGGAGGGGGATGACTGCAGGGGACTCCTGCACTACCTTCCTTCTGCTGCTCTGCCTGATGGTCACCCATTCCCTATCTGCCTGAGTAATCTTTACCTGCGGTGTGACCAACTCAATAAACATGCTATTCACGACATCCTCAGCATCGCGGATGCTCCAGAGTGAATCCATGCGCAGCTCCAGTCCCGCAATGCGAAGTGTGCATATTGTCATTTCATGCTGCATGTCATCGCACAGTGGATGTATGAATGGTGGGTCTGGGGCACAAGCAACTACCAGTAAGTATGAGGCTCAGTACGGGGACCGCATATGAAGAGTTGAAAGGTGCTGGTAGGTGTACTCAGGCTGAGTAAGAAGCTAGAAGGTGAGAGATGCTTGGATGGGCAGGACATGTCTTGTGAGGTGATGGCAAGGTCTCAGGCTGGCTTCAGCAATGAGGAACATGGCCGGGTAGACATGGAGAATGGGTAGGCAGTACAAAGTCTTTACATTGTGTGAGAGAGTGAGGTTCACATGAAAGCGTAGGATGGTGAATGGAAAGGTTGAATGCATTGCGACATTGGGTCACTGTTGTGGCCATCACGCTCAGGCTGTAACATGATCAGCCCACCTTTTTCCAGAACCTTTTCAAATCCCAAGGCGCTGGCATTCATCCCCCTCCGAGCTGGAGGGTATGCCTGCGACTCTCCATTGCCTCCAGCAAGGCATCAAGGGCAACGGTCGAGAAGCGGGCGTAAAGCTGGCATCCTCCTTGCTCCTCCATTTTCGCGCTCTCAAGACTCTGTGGAGCTGAAACTGCGCATGCGCGAACTTGAGTTGCCATGCCTTTAAGACTTGGCTGTTCCCGGGGTCTGACTTAGAGTTCGGCGCATGCGCAATAGCTCCGCTAAATTTACTGACCAACCTTTCGTAATCGCCACTCCCCTCCCGCCCCCCCGCTCCCCAACTGTAGTGTGCAACGCTTGATTTAGTGCCCCTGTCAGATCCTTGCCTATTCTGCCGAATTTCTGGATGGAAGGCACTAAAATTACCACTCCGCCTGGGTTAACGCCACAACAGAGACGTGACCGAATTTCCACCTTAATATCAAGAAATAAGATATAATATAATTAAGGTTTAACATTTAGTTCTTTATTTAGTATCGGTTGAATTCAGATTGCCCCACATAAAAAAAACTGGCGGAATGACAGCACCAAGCTTCAATACCAGGATTTCAATAAAATGTGTAGACAAAACAAACTAACAATTTCACTTTTACGGTCCGGAGTCCGGATTCCGGAACATTTCGGATTCCGGAACATTCCGGATTCCGGAACTCCGAATTCTCAACGCTGCACCTGTATCAGCGTAAGGGGATACCTCAAAAGATCCAAGGCATCGTTTGGATGTATTTAGCGCCTTTCACAACCACCAAATGTCCCAAAGCAATTTACAGCCAATGAAATACTTTCTGAAGTGTAGTCAGTGTTGTAATGTAGGGAACACGGCAGCCAACTTGTGCACAGCAAGCTCCCACAAACAGCAATATGATATTGACCAGATAATCTGTTTTAGTGATGTCGATTGAAGGATAATTGTTGGGCAGGACACTGGAGATAATTCCCCTTCGTACATAATTGTTGGGCAGATGGTGGGCAATTAGCCCAATTTTGCAGCAGCAATTGGGATTTCAAAGGCGGAGCAGCTGATCTATTAAGTCGCAAGTTTGGGATTTAGGGGAAGAGCATACGGAAATCCCAACCTTGAGGTCCATTTCAAAGGCGGTATGAGAGCATACTCTGACAGAACGCCATCATACCCACCGCAAATTCTGGCCCCATATTTTCTTGAAATGCGAAGCCTAGCTCACAAAAAAGCTACATGTGCTGTTTTTATGCTGCATTCTCCATTCCTCTAACACTAGTCTAACACACCAGTGCATCTCCCCTCCCACCACCACCACCTTTTCCCCACCAAATTGGCAAACATTACGCCAGCCATCTAGGCCCCATGCTCTCTATTGAAATGTTGAATGAGTTGATCCTGCTTCTCCTAACCTCTTCCTCCTTTGCACTGCCAATTGTAAAATGTCTGCAGGTTTAAATAAGTGCAAGTTTACAAAGAATCAGCGCAAAGAGAAGATTTTTGTCAAAGGGAATTAAATTTGTACATCACCGTAAGCTTTCGACCACATATCCGCAGCATAACTAAGATCGCCTATTTTCACCTCCATAACATCACCTGTCTCTGCCCTTGCCTCAGCTCATCAGCTGCTGAAGCCCTCATCCATGCCTTTGTTACCTCTAGACTTGACTATTCCAATGCACTCCTGGCTGGCCTCCTACATTCTAACCTATGTAAACTAGAGGTAATCCAAAACTCGACTGCTTGTGTCCTAACTCACACCAAGTCCCACTCACCCATCACCCCTGTGCTCGCTGATCTGCATTGCAATACCTCGATTTCAAAATTTTCATCCTTGTTTTCAAATCCCTCCATGGCCTCGCCCCTCTCTATCTCTGTAATCTCCTCCAGTCCCACAACCCCCTGAGATGTGTGTGCTCCTCTAATTCTGCCCTCTTGAGCATCCCTGATTATAATCACTCAACCATTGGTGACTGTGCCTTCTGTTGCCTCGACCCCAAGCTCTGGAACTCCCTGCCTAAACCTCTCTGCCTCTCTATCTCTCTTTCCTCCATCAAGACGCTCCTTAAAACCTAGCTCTTTGACCAAACTTTTGGTCACTTGCCCTAATTTTTCCTTATGTGGCTTGGTGTCAATTTTTTTGTCTCATAATACTCCTGAGAAGTGTCTTGGGATGTTTCACTATGTTAAAGGTGCTATATAAATACATGTTGTTGTTGGTGGTGATCTTTTGAAAGGCTCTATGTTTGATGGCAAAAAACAATCGATATCAAAACAAATGTGGAGGCAGTAAAAGGAATCTGTGGACAAACAATGAAATGATGTAACATCTGAACCCCCTACTTGATGGCTTCTCAAATGGAGGTGCTGCTGTCGGAGGTTTGCTCTGTTTGGAATTCTATGACACTCTTCAAAGAGGAGGGAAGTGTGTGTGATGTGACTGGTGTGAGCTGGTGACTAGACTGTATACAGTACTCACAGGATCTGGGAACAGGTTTAGTAGAAAATGGAAAACATTGTAAGGATACTGTCAATGTATAACTACCCAACAGCATAATTTAATAGGTAGATGGCCCAAGTATGCAAACCACGAAGTACTGCCTGTCAGCCTGTTGCACATTTCCCAATTGCCCATGTCAATCCCTGACATAATCTTGCCGCTCTTTCCTTGCTGACCATGCATGCCTATGCTCCATCAGGATACATCGTCAAGCTGCAACTTACAACCACAAGCCTTGGCGCACTGACCTTTAATGAACTTCACATATAAAATAATTGTAACACAGTCTAGCTGCATGATACATGATCAGTTAGGCTATAAGTTAAGCACATAAAAAAGAAAGTCTTGCATTTATATATAGCACTTTTCACAACCACCGGATGTGCCAAAGCAATTTATAGCCAAAGAAGTACTTTTGAAGTGTAATCACTGTCGTAATGTAGGAAACATGGCAGCCAATTTGTGCACAGCAAGTGATATGATAATGACCAGATAAGTAATGTTGATTGAGGGATAAATGTTGGGCAGGACACTGGGAATGACACTTCTGCTCTTTTTCAAAACAGTGCCATGGGATCTTTTACGTCCAACTGAGAGAGCAGAAAGGGCCTCAGGTTAACATCTCATCAGAAAGAAGGCACCTCCGATGGTGCAGCACTGCACTGGAGTGTCAGCCTAGATTTGTGTGCTTAAATCTCTGCCGTATTTTCAGAGTAAGGCTGACATAAGTGCACCTGTGCAAGATTGCAAATATGTATTTAACCAAGAGTTGCAACTGCGGCAAAGTTTCTGGCCACGGCCTGGCATAAAATGTAAAAGCCGGCTGGCATTGTCCAGAACACAAGGTGGCCTGTGGCACCCAACACTCAAGGTGCCAGCCATCTGGTGCCACCAGTACTGTTACCACAGAAGGCCCTTGAAAAGCCACCTCACAAAGTGGCTCTCGAAAAGTACAGGTATCAGCATCATCTTGTTTATGTTGCAGCATTAAACAATTGTTGGATGCAGTAACAAAAATGAGGTCCGCAGTACTTGGAGGTGATTTTTGTTCTTCAATCCCTGTGTTTCTTCAGCAAATTCTGTTGCAACATTACATTTGCATCAATAAACCAAATTTAAAGGTAATCGTACCAGCAGGGGGAGCAAGAGGCACAGGGAAATTCAAAATAAGCACTGAGGCACTCTCGTGCTTTTATAATGATACGATTTCCAGTCACGGCACAGTTGTCCCCTTTCCTCAATAAAAACTCCATTTCCAATCTCCCTTTCCTCTCCAAAATCCTACAACGCATTGTCGTTTCACAAACCTGTATCCATATTTCCCGTAACTCCAAGTTTGAATCTCTCCATTCAAGTTTCTACCCCTGTCACACAACACTGAAACGTCCTAATCAAAGCTTAAAATGTGACTATGACCTTGGTCTATCTCTCCTTGTTCTGTTCAACCTCCCTGCAGCTTTTGCTTTGGTTGACAACATCATCCTCCTCCATTCTCCAGTTCAGTGGGACTCCCCTCGCTTGGTTCCACTCTTACCCAACTGTAGCTAGAGCCTCTCTCGCAATTACTTCTCTTCCTTCCCCTGCGTTACCACCTAGGCCCTCCAGGGTCTATCCTTGTCCCCTCCTCTTCCTCATTTACATGCTGCCTCTTAGCAACATCATCCAAAGACATGGGGTCAGCTCCCACATGTATGTTGACAACACTCAACTCTGCCTCTCCATCTGACCGTCCGACCCCAGATCTTCTCCATCACAAAGACTGCCTACTGTCACCAGCCTCCGCCCTGCAGCAGCCTATCTCCTACTGAACCCTTCCTCCATGCATTTGCTACCTCGAAACTTGACAATTCCAATGCTCTCCTGGTCAGCCTCCCATCCTTCATCCTCCATAAACTTTATCTCACCCAAAGCTGCCTGTATCATCCCTTCTAATATCTCCCTCCTTGGTTCACCACACAGTTTTGTCTGATTACATTTGCACGAAGCGCCACAGCACATTTTTCTACCTTAAAGGCACTATATAAATGCAACTTTTTTGCTGTTATTTTGCAAGGGATCTACTGCACAATCACTCATAACGCAAGGTACATAGCATCTCTGGTCCAAAATATGGAAACAGCTGCAAGATTACACAAAAACAATATTGCATAATTCTTGATGATGGTTTTGTGGGTAAAGGCACCATTTTGTGTGATGCTGAGTGAGACAAACTAGGAAGATCTTTACTATTTAGTCTGCGCTTAGTTAGCTGGTCTCAGTGTGGTGGGTGCACTACAATTGGTCCCAGCATCGCTGGGCGAGGGAGGAAAAAGGAAATCAGCCAAGGTTCCTACTTTGGATTGCTCTCCAGTGACCCCTGCTAGAAAATACACATATGGTCGCTGGGTAAAGAGAGGACAAGATTCACCTGTGCTACCCTCAGTGATAAAACAGTCTACCAATGCTCATTATCTGGGCTTACACGTCATTGGTGACATATGAAGGGTACTGAATTGTGTCAGTGAGTCAGAGCTTTTAGGAGAGGACAAAAGGGGGGAAATGGTTTATTAAATGTACAACTTGTATATCATGCTTTATAATTTAGCAAGCCGGTCATCTCACTAAAGATTCGAGTGCACAAATGTTAGCAGTTTGAGCTTACTGATGTGCAAAGTAAAAGGATTTTCTTGATTCAGCACAATTAAATGCTGCAATGAGAGTTTTTCTTTATTCATTCTGTTGTATATTCTCTGCGACATCATAAACACACATTTAACAAGATGGCTTCAACTCTGGAACTTGTCCAGTGACCTGACCTTTTTATTATATATAGCATCAGCTGCATTACCACAGTAGTCCACTAGGTAGAGCAGTAGTTCACTAGGTGGAATTATATTACACATTCATACGATATGGGCATCACTGGCAAGGCCAGCATTTATTGCTCTTCCCGAAATACCCTTCAGAAGATGGTGGTGAGCCCATTCTTGAACTGCTGAGGGAAGTTAAGAGTCAACCATGTTGCTGTGGGTCTGGAGTCACGTATAGGCCAGACCAGGTAAGGATGACAGATTTCCTTTGCTAAAGGACATTAGTGAACAAGATGGGTTTTTACAACAATCTTTATGGATCACCATTACTGATACTAGCTTTTCACTCCAGATTTATTTAATTAACTGAATTTAAATTCCACATAACCACTGCACTACCGTACCGAGAGTGCATAGTTAGCAGGCGGTATAGATCAATAGATTGTTCTTGCGCATCACATTAGTAATCTCGTTGTGCGAGGCCCCTTGGGGAAGAGTGACCATAATATGGTGGAATTCTACATTAGGATGGAGAATGAAACAGTAATTTCAGAGACCATGGTCCAGAACTTAAAGAAGGGTAACTTTGAAGGTATGAGGCGTGAATTGGCCAGGAATAGATTGGCGAATGATACTTAAGGGGTTGACAGTGGATGGGCAATGGCAGACATTTAGAGACCGCATGGATGAACGACAACAATTGTACATCCCTGTCTGGCGTAAAAATAAAAAAGGGAAGGTGGCTCAACCGTGGCTATCAAGGGAAATCAGGGATAGTATTAAAGCCAAGGAAGTGGCATACAAATTGGCCAGAAATAGCAGTGAACCTGGGGACTGGGAGAAATTTAGAACTCAGCAGAGGAGGACAAAGGGTTTGATTAGGGCAGGGAAAATAGAGTACGAGAGGAAGTTTGCAGGGAACATTAAGACGGACTGCAAAAGTTCCTATAGATATGTAAAGAGACAAAGGTTAATAAAGACAAACGTAGGTCCCCTGCAGTCAGAATCAGGGGAAGTCATAATGGGGAACAAAGAAATGGCAGACCAATTGAACAAGTACTTTGGTTCGGTATTCACGAAGGAGGACACAAACAACCTTCCGGATATAAAAGGGGTCAGAGGGTCTAGTAAGAAGGAGGAACTGAGGGAAATTGTGTTGGGGAAATTGATGGGATTGAAAGCCGATAAATCCCCAGGGCCTGATGGACTGCATCCCAGAGTACTTAAGGAGGTGGCCTTGGAAATAGCGGATGCATTGACAGTCATTTTCCAACATTCAAAAGACTCTGGATCAGTTCCTTTCGAGTGGAGGGTAGCCAATGTAACCCCACTTTTTAAAAAAAGGAGGGAGAGAGAAAACAGGGAATTATAGATCGGTCAACCTGACATCAGTAGTGGGTAAAATGATGGAATCAATTATTAAAGATGTCATAGCAGCGCATTTGGAAAGAGGTGACATGATAGGTCCAAGTCAGCATGGATTTATGAAAGGGAAATCATGCTTGACAAATCTTCTGGAATTTTTTGAGGATGTTTCCAGTAGAGTGGACAAGGGAGAACCAGTTGATGTGGTATATTTGGACTTTCAGAAGGCTTTCAACGAGGTCCCACACAAGAGATTAATGTGTAAAGTTAAAGCACATGGGATTGGGGGTAGTGTGCTGACATGGATTGAGAACTGGTTGTCAGACAGGAAGCAAGAGTAGGAGTAAATGGGTACTTTTCAGAATGGCAGGCAGTGACTAGTGGGGTACCGCAAGGTTCTGTGCTGGGGCCCCAGCTGTTTACATTGTACATTAATGATTTAGACGAGGAGATTAAATGTAGTATCTCCAAATTTGCGGATGACACTAAGTTGGGTGGCAGTGTGAGCTGCGAGGAGGATGCTATGAGGCTGCAGAGTGACTTGGATAGGTTAGGTGAGTGGGCAAATGCATGGCAGATGAAGTATAATGGTGGTAAAAACAGAGAGACAGACTATTATCTGAATGGTGACAGATTAGGAAAAGGGAAGGTGCAACGAGACCTGGGTGTCATGGTACATCAGTCATTGAAGGTTGGCATGCAGGTACAGCAGGCGGTTAAGAAAGCAAATGGCATGTTGGCCTTCATAGCGAGGGGATTTGAGTACAGGGGCAGGGAGGTGTTGCTACAGTTGTACAGGGCCTTGGTGAGGCCACACGTGGAGTATTGTGTACAGTTTTGGTCTTCTAACTTGAGGAAGGACATTCTTGCTATTGAGGGAGTGCAGCGAAGATTCACCAGACTGATTCCCGGGATGGTGGGACTGACCTTTCAAGAAAGACTGGATCAACTGGGCTTGTATTCACTGGAGTTCAGAAGAATGAGAGGGGACCTCATAGAAATGTTTAAAATTCTGACGGGTTTCGACAGGTTAGATGCAGGAAGAATGTTCCCAATGTTGGGGAAGTCCAGAACCAGGGGTCACAGTCTAAGGATAAGGGGTAAGCCATTTAGGACTGAGATGAGGAGAAACTTCTTCACCCAGAGAGTGGTGAACCTGTGGAATTCTCTACCACAGAAATATATTCAAAAAGGAGTTAGATATAGTCCTTACTACTCGGGGGATCAAGGGGTATGGCGAGAAAGCAGGAATGGGGTACTGAGGTTGCATGTTCAGCGATGAACTCATTGAATGGCAGTGCAGGCTCGAAGGACCGAATGGCCTACTCCTGCACCTATTTTCTCTGTTTCTATGTTTCTACAAGAATTTATTCTTTGCAGAAAATGGCCAGTTGACTCAAGTTTGGCTTTTTGTTTCAAAGATATGGACATGTCCTTGTTGCAACAATCTCTGGAAAAGAGGCAGAGTTCGTAGAATCTCTGAGTCCTGAGGAAGTGGCTTCAGATTTCACCAAGCTTCTCAGACAATTTACTGGTATGAATTGTGATATGTCCTCACTAAACAGTATAAATGCACACAAGGCCCATACTTGAGAGAAGGTCACTGTGTGGCCAATTATCTTTATTATCAAGACCTCAAGTGATGAAGGTGGGTGAAGCTTCCCCTTTTATACTTGAAAGTCCAGATTAGGAGTGTCTCCCACAAGTTCACCACCTAGTGGTCAGTGTTCTCAAGGTGCACAACTTAGGTCAGCTTATACATGGGTTACAATGATAGTTGAATACATGACATCACCTCCCCCCAAAAGTCTTATTGGGATCATAGGTTAAGTCTCTCTGGAGGCATAAGCTACCAGCTGTAACTGACCATTGGCATTCACAGGCTGCAACACACACCTGACCCCATAGGACGGTGCATCGCACGTTAGAACAAATTTCTTACACAGGTCATACACAGTTTGTTGGAGCATAACAAGTTGCGTGCTCTATCAAAAGCCCTTTCCTGGCTGTCCCCCCAGACCCAATCACGACCTTTGCATAGGAGCATGTGTAGCGGCTCTAACAGCATGCTCAATTTGGGAAGAAAGTTACCAAAATAGTTCAGGAGCCCCAGGAACGAACGCAGCTCCGTCGTGTTGCGGGGTCTGGGTGCTCTCTGGATTGCTTCCATTTTGGATGCAGTGGGTCTGATCCCATCTGCTGCTACCCTCCTCCCCAGGAATTCTACCTCTGGAGCTAAGAAGACGCACTTCGCCTTGTTCAGTCACAGCCCTACCTGGTCCAGTCTGCGTAGCACCTCCTCCAGGTTGTGTAGGTGTTCTTCAGTATTGCGACCCGTGACGAGGATGTCGTCTTGAAAAACCACCGTCCTTGGAATCGACTTGAGAAGGCTTTCCATATTTTGCTGAAAGATCACGGCGGCCGAACGAATCCCGAACGGACATCTGTTATACCCAAACAACCCCTTGTGTGTCGTGATGGTGGTCAGCTTCTTCGACTCACTTGCCAGCTCCTGGGTCACGTAAGCTGAGGTTAGGTCCAATTTTGAAAAAGGTTTGCCACCAGACAGCGTCGCAAAGAGGTCCTCCGCTCTCGGTAGCAGGTACTGGTCTTGTAGTGACATCCGATTGACGGTGGCCTTGTAATCGCCACATATCCTGACTGACCCATCCGCCTTGAGCACCGGCACGATCGGGCTCGCCCAGTCACTGAATTCGACTGGCGAGATGATGCCTTCCCTCAGCAGGCGGTCCAATTCGCATTCTATCTTTTCCCGCATCATGTACGACACCGCTCTGGCCTTGTGGTGTACTGGCCTGGCGTCCGGGTTTATGTAAATCATTACCTTGGCCTCCAAGAAAGTGCTGATGCCGGTTTGAAATAATGAGTCAAATTTGTCCAGGACCTGTGAGCATGATACTCGCTCCACAGAAGAAATTGCATTGACATCGCCCCATTTCCAGTTCATGACAGCAAGCCAACTCCTCCCCAGTAGTGCGGGACCGTCCCCCGGAACAATCCAGAGTGGCAACCTGTTCTCCGAATCTTTGTGGGTCACGACTACCGTGGCGCTGCCTAGCACCGGAATGATCTCCTTTGTATATGTCCGTAGCTGTGCGTCAATTGGCAATAATTTTGGCCTCCTGGCCTTGGACACCCACAACCTTTCGAACTGTTTGATACTCATCAGGGACTGGCTGGCCCCCGTGTTGAGCTCCATTAATACTGGGATGCCATTGAGGAGCACTTTCATCATTATCGGTGGCATCCTGGTACATGAACTGTATTTGTGCTCCACATGAACTCGCTGAACTTCAGCTTCCAGCGATTTCCCCCAGTATTCATTTGGCCTTGTAGGGCTTACATCAGGCCTGTCCTCCTTGCACATCAAACTGGCTGCAGGCTTCCTGCACATACGCGCCAAGTTGCAGTTTCTGCAGGTATATTGCTGATACCTGCAAGCTCTGGCTGGGTGTTTGCCTCCACACCTCCAGCATGAGCTGGAGGCCCCGTTGTTGGAAATAAAAGGTTCATTACCAGTCGATCGTCTCTGACTGTCTTTGTAACTGTCCTTAAGTGCACCATTAACAGGTGTTGATGGCCCCATTACTGGCCGCATTATCCATTGCGATAGCATGAATCGCCGTTCAGCTAGCCATTGTCTCTGTTGAATTCCCCCTTTGGGTTAGACTACATGCTGGGGCATGTCCGATTGCCCTAGTCTGCCTAGAGAACTGTGTGCCGCGTTAACAATGTTGACTCCCTGGTCTTTTGCCGCATTTGAGCCAAGATTTTTGTCATAAATCATTCTGGTCTCTTCCTCCCGAGATAAATATCTGGGTTATCAGAGCTTCCAAGGTCAAGTCTTTGGTCTCAATCAGTTTCCTGAAAACCCCAGCGTGCCCGATGCCCCCATTAAAAAAGTCTCACACATCTCCGCTCTGCCTGCATCTATGAACTTACATAGGCTCGCCAGTCGCCGGAGATCTGCCATGAAGTCAGAAACGCTTTGCCTTTCTCGCCACCGGTGCGTGTAAATCCAGTGTCTCGCCATGTGCATGCTGCTCGCCAGTTTAAGGTGTTCCCCGATCAACTTACAGAGCTCTTCGAACGTCTTGTCCGCCGGCTTCTCTGGCGCTAGAAGGTCCTTCATCAGGGAGTACGTTCTGGATCCACAAACCGTCAGGAAATGAGCCCTGCGTTTGTCGGCCGAATCCTGTCCTAACCATTTCTTAGTGACAAAACTTTGCTGTAGTCTCTCAATAAAGTCGTCCCAAACATCACCAACACAGTACCTCTCTTCTGTGCTGCTAGTGGCCATGCTCGCATGGTTTAAATCCCAGTTTCTCATCGCCAATGATATATCCTTACTATTCAGTATAAATTCACACGGGGCCCATACTTGAGAGAACTGTGACCAGTTACCTTTATTACCAAGACCTCAAGTGATGAAGGTGGGTGGAGCTTCCCCTTTTATACCTGAAAGTCCAGGTTAGGAGTGTCTCCCACAAGTTTACCCCCTTGTGGTCAATGTTCTCAAGGTGTATAACTTAGGTCAGCTTATACATGGGTTACAATGATAGTTGAATACATGATAAATTAGAACTTTTAGGATTACATACTATGGGATAAATGTATTAGGATAAATAGACTGGATGGGCTAATTCATTCAAACAGTTTTTACAAGCCAACTCTTATGATAATGATTTTTTTCGGAGGAAGCTCCATTGATGTCAACAGGATAAATGTCAGCTGGTCACAGATGTTTATAATCAGGTTTATATACTTGACTCATTATCACTTCCTTTTGCACCATTGTCCCTTTTGTCATTTAATCACTCCTGCCCTCCACCCTATCACATACCTTCCCTTTTGTTCTTTTCCTGCCCCTGCCCTTTTCCCTGGCTCTCCATTTGCTTAAAAATTGCTCTCTCTAACATCTTCCAGTTCTGATGACATGTCATCACCTGAAAGGTTAACTCTGTTTCTCTCTGCACAGATGCTGCCTGACCTGCTGCAATGTTTCCAGTATTTTCTGTTCTTATTTCAGATTTGCAGCATTTTGCTTTTGTTTATAATTAGGTAATGCACTGCCTATAATAATAATAATAATAGTCAGTTTTTGTCTGTCCTGGGTTTTGCCTGCCCAGGGGAGGGGGTGGGACCGGAGCTGGTTCCCAGGTTTATCTGACAGGGAAGTCTGTTGCACATGCTGATCACTGTGTGAAGAACATCCGTTTGTACATAAATTTGTACCAGTGCCCCCTTATCCTTCTGCCATGGTTTAACCGGAAGTAGTGTTCTGATTTACTTTTTCTAAACCATTTACTTTGTTGGGATAGTGTAGAGAGAGTTTTACCTTTCATGTAACTTGTATGATATAACTGTCCTGGACATCTCTCATGTAGTTGAGCTTTGGAAAAAATGGAAAAAAACAGCAATCCTTCTCCTACTGAGCTGTGAGAAGGTCAAAAGCAATTATTCTGGCATTTTCGTAGGATCTATAATAATTCTGGTTTAATATTTTCTAGGGAGACCGTCACTGCCAATGCCAAAAAATGTTTTTGTAACAAAATGGTTCAGTGACCCTTACATTCGGGGCTCCTACTCGCACATATCCGTCAACTCAACTGGAGATATGATTGACGCGCTGGTTGAACCTTTACCACAGACGACAGAGGGAACTTCTTCTCCAGTAAGTCATGGCCTATGACAGTTTAACTCATAGATTGAGGTAGTGCTCTTAGAATTCTAAATACTGTACAAATTATTTAGACATAACAAAGTATATTTTTCTCCCTCCAGCCTTTTTAACCTCCTCTCATGGAGGGGTTGACTAGTGGACACAAGTGCAGTTTCTCACACCACTTGCCCTCCAGTACCTCAATCCAAGTGACCATTCTTAATATCTGAGTCCTGGCAGCAAATCTCTGTAGGATATTCAACTGTGTTTGGCTCAGCCCAATCTCGTCATACACGTGTGCATATTACAGCAGGAGTCACTGGATAGAAAGCATAAGTGACAAACAAGGTTGATGTTTTTTTTTCCCACTTATTCCTAGACCAGACTACTGAAACTGATTGTAGCAAAATGGGACTCCAGCTTCTTTCTTTATCTGTTATTTCGTTCTCAGCATGCGGGCAATGCTGGCCAGGCTGCATTTATTGCCCGCCCCTAGTTTCTTGGAGAAGGTTATGGTGAGCTGCAGCAGTCCTTGTAGTGATGGTGCTCCCACAATGATGTTGGGTAGAAAATTCCATCATATCAACCCAGTAACGATAAAGGAATGTGTCCAAGGCAGGATAATGTGTGGCTTGGAAGGTATCTCACAGATGATGGCGTTCAATTAATTCAGGGCAAAGCAAGGTTTTAATGGCTCAGTTCCACATTAGCAGAGTGACATTTGAACATTCAACAAATATCTTTGTTATAAAGTTCAAGGCCTAGAAATGCGTCTCTGGCGGTATCGGATCAGCCGCCCATTGTACACAGCGCCTAATACTGAGTTCCATCGCACTCAATGGAACTGAGTATCAGGTGCTCTGTAGGCTGGCTCGATGGGCCAAATAGCCTCCTTCTGTGCTGTAACCATTCTATGATTCT
This sequence comes from Pristiophorus japonicus, assembly GCF_044704955.1. Classification (NCBI taxonomy): domain Eukaryota; kingdom Metazoa; phylum Chordata; class Chondrichthyes; family Pristiophoridae; genus Pristiophorus; species Pristiophorus japonicus. The sequence goes on along the minus strand of NC_091980.1, from coordinate 182,886,166 downwards.
ATGTGTACATCTGGGAGATAAACTCTTACAAAGGCACATAAACTTTTACCAACTGTATATGTTTAGTTGTGACTCATGTAACTGCTTAACCTTATATAAACATAACTTTGTTATGAATGTGATTCTCTCTACTCCTCTCCTGAAGACGTTGGCTCCTTGTTGGGGTACCAGAGTGTCTTGTTCAATGATGTATTCATGAGCATTGACAGTGACTGTTCGCAACCTATTTGAGCATGAAAGCAACGCTGTCAAGTCCAATCTGGTCCTAATCGGACTCCACACACATTCACATCTACCAGGGATCAGTGGAAGGTAATCGGCAATGAGAATCCAAGTCAAGTTGTCCGTCTTCAATTCTGGAATACTGAAGCCAATTGTAGCAGTCCCTTTCACCCACTGCCTTGGATGAGCTCAGTTAACTCATACCTTGTATCAAGCTGAAAATCATTCTGGTCTGCAATGCACTGCACTTTTTCATGAAGACACAAACCACGTGTGGTTTTGAGAGATCTCGCTCCAGGTCATAAATTACATTTCCCCATCCCTCCAAGGCTGCGAATGTGGCACACTGTGGAGATGTTGTGTTGTAGCCTCTATTAAATGAGGCTGACAAAAGAACTAGCAAAACCATTTGTTGTGGGGTAAATGGAAGATATTACATTCATTCCAGCATTATCATCCCTCATATTGATGAACATACCCGTAAAAACTGTTTGCCCCGTGTGGTGGAGATAAACAGATTTTTGAAGGACAGGGGAGTCAAGGATTAGGGGGAGAGGGCAGGGTATATGATTGAGGCCAAGATCAGATCTGCATGATCTTATTGAATGGCGGAGCAGGCTTAAGGGGCCAGATGGCCTACTCCTGCTCCTATTTCTTATGTTCTTATGTACTGTAATCATGTCCCTCTGATTGCAGAAGTTGCAGCTTTTATTTGCTGGGGAAGCAACACATCGGAGCTACCACAGCACCACCCATGGAGCCCTGCTGTCTGGGTGGAGGGAGGCAGATCGACTGATTGACCACTACTCCACCAAATGAGTCTCTAAAACTGAAGGGAACTAACATTCGGAATACTTTATACTTTTTCCAATTCTTTGATTTGCTATGTCGAAGAATAATGATTTTTTTCTAAAACAAAACCTTCAGTAACAAAATAGTAAATTCCAAGGATGATAATAGATCCTTTTTCAGGTCTGTTTTAGAACAATATTTTAAACTAAGTCAAATCAAATGCACGGTCTTCTTTATGTAATTGTTACTCTGCTTTTAACACTAATAAAATGAAGTTGAATTTTGACCATCAATTACTCAGACTGATTTTGACTTCAAAACTAAACTGTTTTTATTAAAAAATTTTGAATATTTGGAATAATCTGCCAAATGAGACAGTAGAAGGAATATGACAGATCAACCACAGCTAAGATAGTCTGATGGGAGAGTTAGTGCAGTCGAGAACTGAGCTATCACCAGCCTAGTGACATTTCTTGTCCTTGAGTTTTAGTGCTCTTCTGTTTGTATCTTTTGCCATACAGAATATAGAGATTCTTTTATCATCACTGTAAGAAATTCTGTATGGTCCATAATGTTAGATAGCCTGAACCATCCAACTGCAAGCCAATTGTAGTCCTGCAATTTTTTATTGTGCGTGATAATATTTTGCCTTTAACCATTGTGAATTAACACTTTTACAACTTGAATATGCTTTGTATATTGGTCGACATTGCTACTCCGTTTAATTCGTAATGGGTCTGTAGCTCAACAGCCGCAAATTCAACACAACAACTTGTATTTATATAGCGCCTTTAACATAGTGAAACATCTCAAGGCGCTTTACAGGAGCATTATGCGATAAAAATTTGGCACCGATCCACATAGTAGAAATTAGTGCAGGTGACCAAAAGCTTGTTCAAAGAGGTATGTTTTAAGGAGCGTCTTGGAGAAAAGAGAGATAGGGAGGCAGAGAGATTTAGGCAGGGGACTCAAGAGCTTAGGGCCCAGGCAGCTGAAGGCATGGCCACCAAAGGTTGAGCGATTACAATCGGGGATGCTCAGGAGGGCAGAATTAGAGGAGCGCAGACATCTCGCGGGTTTGCGAGGCCAGAAGGAGATTACAGAGATAGGGAGGGGCGAGGACATAGAGGGATTTTAAAATAAGGATGAGAATTTTGAAATCTAGGTGTTGCTTAACTGGGAGCCAATGTCGGTCAGCAAGCACAGGAGTAACGGGTGAGCGGGACTTGGTGCAAATTAGGACATGAGCAGTCGAGTTTTGGATCACCTCAGTTTATGTAGAGTAGAATGTGGGAGACCAGCCAGGAGTGTGTTGTAATAGTCAAGTCTAGAGGTAACAAAGACATGGATGAGGGCTTCAGCAGTGGATGAGTTGAGACAGGGGTGGAGTCGGGCGATGTTACAGAGGTGGAAATGGGCGGTCGTAGGTATGATGTGGATATGTGGTCAAAGGCTCATTTTAGGGTCAAATATGAACCAAGGTTGCAAACAGTCTGGTTCAGCCTCAGACAGGAGTTGGGGAGAGGATGGAGTCAGTATCTAGGGAATGGAGTTTGTGGCAGGCACCGAAAACAATGGTTATAGTCTTCCCAATATTCAATTGGAGAAAAGTTCTGCTCATTCCAAAATTCCTTCCTCTTCCATCATATGACTGGACCCCTCTTCTCACTTACTCAAGTTTATGTGAAGAGTTGACTCAGAAAAGGAAGAAAGAAAGAAAGACTTGGATTTATATCGCACCTTTCATAACCACCGGACATCTCAAAGTGCTTTACAGCCAATTAAGTAGTTTAGGAGTACAGTCACTGTTGTAATGTAGCAAACACAGCAGCCAATTTGCGCACAAGCAAGCTCCCACAAACAGCAATGTGATAATGAACAAATAATCTGTTATTTTGATTGAGGGATAACTCTCCTGCTCTTCTTCAAAATACTATCATGGGATCTTGTATGTCCACTTGAGAGAGCAGACGGGACCTCGGTTTAACATCTCATTATCTCTCTCTGGTACATTAAAAACAATGAGGGGTCTTAAGATTTCAAAGGTGCTGTGAACCTAACATTGCGTGACCAATTGATTGCACTGGGGCAGCAGCCAACATTACGTGACAGCTCATTCACTTAACCCTCAGTACTACTAAAGCATTCCATTCAGAAAAATACATCAAGGTATAGGGCTCCCAAGTTAAGTACAATCAAGTGGAACAAATGTTTTAAATATCGCAGTGCAATGAAATGGATATTCTTAAATTCAAAACTCATTGCGATTCTAATGGGCGTGGAGTGAACATGCCTGCATATGGACATAGTCTAAGAAAAGAATTGTCAAACCTTGACAGAAAGTTTGAAGGCGCCAATCCCCCTGACTCAACTGAGCACACAGTGCAGCCAAAGCTCCCCTCACCTCCCCTTCCCACTCTTCCCCTTCCTGCTCCCCCTCCCCAAGATTTTAGGCACGATCACTGAGGAACATTTTGGCCACGATCTTTGATCTTTTTAAAGATAAAGGAAATATCTGCTTTATGCACACACCTCCAGAATGCATCCCATGTTAGTCCGATGGTGAATGGCATTCAGAATTTTCACCGGTTCAGAAGGCAATATCTTATTTTAAATGGTCATTGGGAAAACCATCAACTCTGTGTAAACAGCAAGTGTAAAACTGTGCGCATGATGCACAACTCTTGCCAGTGGTGCAACTTCTTTTTATCTGAAGAATTTGCTTAGTATTTATTCAAAAAAACATTACATGAAAAATAAGTAACATTTGGATTTATCCCTATTCAGCAAATTGCTACTTCCCCAAAATCTCACCTCAACAATCATTGCAGTCCACCATCTTCTCCATTCACTAAATACCACTTGTTAAATTGTTTTAAATTTGTAAACATTTGACAGGCAGGTTTATGTAGGGAGCCTATTTAACCGCCCCCCCCCCCCCCATCCCACTTCACACTCTCACCATTCTCTCTCTCCCCCAGTTCACACTCTCACCATTCTTTCTCTCTCTCTCTCTTTCTCGCTTCCCCAGTTCACATTCTCACCATTCTCTCTCTATTTCCCCCCCAGTTCACACTCTCACCATTTTCTCTCTCTCTCTCCCCCCAGCCTCTCTCTTTCTCTCTCTCCCAGCTCACACTCTCACTATTCTCTCTCTCTCCCCCAGTTCACACTCTCACCATTCTCTGTCTCTCTGTCTCTCTCCCTCCACCCCTCTAGTTCACGCTCTCACCATTCTCTCTCTCTCCCCTAGTTCATGCTCTCACCATTCTCTCTGTCTCTCTCTCTCTCTCCTAGTTCACAACTCTCACCATTCTCTGTCTCTCTCTCTCTCCTAGTTCACACTCTCACCATTCTCTCTCTCTCCCCTAGTTCATGCTCTCACCATTCTCTCTGTCTCTCTCTCTCTCTCTCTCCCAGTTCACCCTTTCACCATTTCCTCTCTCTCTCAGTTCACACTCTCACCATTCTCTGTCTTTCTCCCTCCACCCCCCTAGTTCACACTCTCACCATTCTCTTTCTCTCCCCTAGTTCATGCTCTCTGTCTCTCTGTCTCTCTCTCTCTCTCCCAGTTCTCACACTCTCCCCCTTCTCTCTCTCTTTCTCTCCCCCATTTCACACTCACCATTCTCTCTCTTTCTCTACCCCAGTTCACACTCCCACCATTCTCTCTCTCTTTCTCTTCCCCAGTTCACACTCTCACCATTCTCTCTCTCTCCCTTCTCTCTCTCCCCCCTAGTTCACACACTCACCATTCTCTTTCTCTCCCCCCTCTCCCCAATTCACACTCTCGTCATTCTCTCTCTCTCTCTCTCTCTCTCCCTTCCCCAGTTCACATTCTTACCATTCTCTCTTTCTCCCCCAGTTCACACACTCACCATTATCTGCCCCTCCCCCACCCACCAGTTCTCACTGTTTGATCCAACCTTACCTGAAAAGAAGATACTTGCAATTGAAATGTTAGGCTTTGGCACAGTGGATAAGATTTAGCTGGGATGTGAGGTACATTCTGGGATGAGGCTGTGCACTGGGTTGAACTGGTTTGGAAGGACGAGTCCTAACTATCTGGCCTGAAGCCATATCTTGTTGAATGGTGCCTTTGCATCAGTTACATTGAAGTTCTGCTTCCACATTTTCCACTTTCAAGATTTATTGAACTTAGAAATGATCTTAATTTACCAAGTTACAGACGATTGAAAGACAGAACAAATACTGAAATATAGGAATTATTTTTTAAAAATCTGTCTCAGTTGTTTAGGTATTGAAGTAGTGGTAGGAGTGAATCAGCCAGAATCTGAACAAACATGGGGCCCGAAATTCAGTACCGCTGGAAAGCTGGTGCAACCCCCACCTTTTTGGGGCCATTAGCGCCAAAATTTTTGAGTGGCTGAGCCACCCCAAAGTGATCAAATGGGTTCCAGTGCTAAGTGGATTTTTCAGCGGTATGGCTGTCTTAATTTGAGCTTCATCACCACTGAGAAATTCAGCATGCAAGTAAGGGTTTCTAACAAGCCAGCCGCTCCCTGGCTTTTTTAAAGGCCAGGGTTTTCAGCAAGGCTCTGAGGGGTAGGGGGGGGGGGGGGGGGGGGGGGGGAGGAGTTTGGAAGGATGGCTGGTGTAAGAGGTGCAAGGAGAGCCAACAGGTTCAGTAATATGGAGCTGGAGACACTGATGGACAGTGTGGAGAACAGAAGAAGAATACTGTTTCCTGACATGGGGAGACCTGGCAGACCGCCAGTACATAATGAATGGAGGGAGATTGCAGAGGAGGTGTCAGGCACCACCATATATGTGAGGACGCACCCTCCCAGGTGGATGCTGGCCAGTCTGCACCTGGCCCTAGCAGGGTGGCACTGAGTCGACGCCTCCTAGCTCTGGGGCAACGGGGATCTTCCTCGTCCTCAGGTGTTTCTGCTGGCTCAGCCTCCAGTGGCTGTCCCCTCTTGATGGCCAGGTTGTGCAGCATGCAGCAGACCTCGACAATTATGGAGACCTGTTGAGGAGAGTACTGCAACGTACCACCAGAGCGGTCCAGGCACCGGAACCTCTGCTTAAGGATGCCTATGCACTGTTCAATGATGCACCTGGTGGTACAATGAGTGTCATTGTATACATACTCTGGTGCTGTCCTGGAGTTCCGCAGTGGAGTGAGCAGCCAAGTGGACAGGGGATAACCCTTGTCCCCAAGCAGCCAACCGCAATCCTGATTGGGGCCGGTCAAGACGGCGGTACACACTGGTCTGGCGCAGAATGAATGAATCATGGCTGCTGCCTCCCTTGCCCACTGCCTCGCTGCACGGTGCTGATGGCGACATCTTCTCCTGCGTGCCGCCCTGCCTCTGACCAGGTGTACCAGGCGTCGCTCTCCCAACACTCCTCCCATCCTCAGGGTGAACCCTGCCAAACAGGTCTCTGCAGCCCACAGGCCTCCACTAAAGAGTCAGATCTGAAAGTTGTACAAAAGTATGTGCAAACCTCTGAGCAGCACTCAGCAGGTTTAATTGAAACCAAAACAACAAATAAAACCATATAAAAAGCTAAATACTGCGGATGATGGAATCTGACATAAAACACTAATATATGAAAAGCTAAATACTGCAGATGATGGAATATGACATAAAAGTACTAATAATTAATAAAACTATATGAAAAGATAAATACTGTGGATGATGGAATCTGAACAGACGCTGTCCTGTGGTGACCATCAATTATGGGAAGACCTTGCATGCATGGCAAAGTGATTAAACACAGATTTTTAAAACTCCTGGTGCGTTGCAAGGATCTGCTCATGTGCACAAAATGCAAAATCTGGAAAATAAAACTTGGCAAGTGCAGAATACACATGGATCCAAATTTTTTTTTAAGTTGGGTTGTCACGAGCCAACTCCCACAAAACTACTTATCTGCAATCCAAAAGCAGTCAGAAATATAATCCACTCAAGAAGCTGACAAAATCTTATTTTTTTACTGTTGCCTTCAAGCATACGAATGTTTAAAGATTTATAGCCGAGTCGATTTATAAAATAACAAATGGTCACCAGCAACAGCAGAAACGAACTCCATTTCTTCTGCACAACCTCACACTTCAATACTTTTCTAATAGCTTGTCATTTTAAATAACACATATTTCTATTGTCCTGTCATGTTGCCACAGTTCATAGATCAAAATCACTCATCACCAGTAAGGGCAAATCATCCCAAGTAACTGACACACAACTTTTAGCAACTGACTCAAGGACACCATTTCCAGAAACCTGGGTACAGGTCACTGACCAGAGCTCTCAACAGATGGCACCTAAAGAATGGAAAAATATAATTTTAAATAGGAGGGCAAAACTGAAATATAAAAATAATGGACAACAGCAGTCAATTGTAATAAACTCCTGGGTGCACAGTGACTGCAGTGTGCACCGTCTACAAGATGCACTGCAGCAACTCACCAAGGCTTCTTTGGCAGCACCTCCCAAACCCGCAACCTCTACCGCCTAGAAGGACAAGGGCAGCAGGCGCATGGGAACACCATCACCTGCAAGTTCCTCTCCAAGTCACACACCATCCTGACTTGGAAACATATCGCCGTTCCTTCATCACCACTGGGTCCCTCCCTAACAGCACTGTGGGAGTTCCTTCACCACACGGACTGCAGCGGTTCAAGAAGGCGGTTCACCACCACCTTCTCAAGGGCAATTGGGGATGGGCAATAAATGCTGGCCTTGCCAGCGATGCCCACATCCCAGGAATAAATTTTTAAAAAGTTGACCATTTATACTCGTCACTTCCTTTGTGTTTTATCTGTAGGTATACCTTATTTACCCCTGCCGAAAAACATCCTTATAACAAAATGGCTGAGCAACCCTTTTATCAGAGGCTCCTACTTCTAATACTCCTAAGTCTGAGAGGTAGCAGAAATGCAATTTGAGGGGCCTGATAACCACTATCAAAGAAAGTATCAAACACTGGCGCCAAACAGCTTATGTGTAAAATAGCAAATTTCAGCTTTTAGAACTTGCAGCACTGAAGTTATAGTTTAGTTTTAATCTCTCTATTTATCAATTCACTTTATAGGAATGTATTCATTTTCTATTCTATAAATCTCAGCTTGGAACATCTCCCACTGTCGACCCACCAATCATTCAATTCTAAATATTTAGCTGAGAAGTTTCAATGCAAAGCGTCGACATAAAAGTGGAAACAAAAATTGTGACAGGAGGTTAGAAAAAACATGTATGTATACATAAGATTGGGTTGGACAGAAAATGCACGTATCATAAAAATTTTAATAATATATAGAGTTATCAGTGTCAGCCGTGTCAGAATGTTGTGGGTTCAAGTACCACTCCAGAGCTTTGGGCACAAAATCAAGGCTAACACTCCGAATGTAGTGCTGAGGGAGTGCTGTACTGTTACAGGTGTCGTCTTTCAGGGAGGTTAAACTGAGATCCCGTCTGCTCCCTCAGGTGGATGTCATAGATCCCATGGCATTATTTTGAAGAAAAGCGGTGGCATTCTCCCTGATGTCCTGGCCAATATTTATCCCTCAACTAATATCACTAAAACAGATGATCTGATCATTTATTTCATTGATGTTTGTGGGAGCTTGTTGCGCGGAGATTAACTGCCGCATTTCCTACATTACAACAGTGACTACATTTCATTGGCTGTAAGTGCTTTGGGACATCCTGAGGTCATGAAAGGTGCTATATAAATACAAGCCAGACTTTTATTTATCTTTCTTCTTTCTTTCTTGTGACATGATATTAAAACAATGGCCCGGATTTTTCTGTACTAATAATGGCGAGGCTGTCAGGGTAAAACTGGGTAAAACTGACTGCAACTTCTGACGTCTGCGAAATCCGAAAGTTGCTGTCAGTGATACCCTGCTCCTCCACAGAGTGTGCTGTTGCAGCCCTCGCCAATGGAATCTGCACAGAGATCACTGTGAAGGTGTGAACTTAGGATAATTACCCACTATTATCGCACTAAAGACTGATAAAAAAACTTAAGCCTTGTTCTATCAAGGTTAACTGAGAATTTAATGACAAAATAAGTCATAATTACTGCTGAACAACCAACCTGGCCCTGAACAGGTAATTTTACAAATGTGAAGTCTTATTGCCTCAGAAGAAAATTAATGTTGCAGAACCTTAAAAAAATACATATATATTTTTATATAGTTTTTGGGTATTGCTCTTTTGTGTCTCTCCCTTAATGCTATGTGTATTTTTATTCCTCTTCCTAACCTCAGTGGTGGGAAAATGATTGGAAAAAGTTCTGAAGGACACGATAAATCTACATTTAGAAAGGCACAGATTAATTAGGGGAAGGCAGCACGGATTTGTTAAGGTAGGTCATGTCTGACTAACTTGATTGAATTTTTCGAGGAGGTAACCAGGAGGGTCGATGAGGACAGTGCATATGATGTAGTGTATATGGGTTTTAGCAAAACTTTTCATAAGGTCCTACATGGCGGACTGGTCACGAAAGTAAAAACCCATGGGATCCAGGGCAAAGTGGCAAGTTGGATCCAAAATTGGTTCAGAGGCAGGAAGCAAAGGATAATGGTTGATGGTGTTTTTGTGACTGGAAGGATGTTTCCAGTGGGATTCCGCAGGGCTCAGTACTCGGTCCCTTGCTTTTTGTGATATACATCAATGATCAAGAAGTGCATCTGGGAGGGCGCTGAGCACCTCGAGTCTCATCGCCGAGAGCATGCAGAAAACAAGCACAGGCAGCGGAAAGAGCGTGCGGAAAACCAGTCCCACCCACCCCTTCCCTCAACGACTATCTGTCCCATCTGTGACAGAGTCTGTAGTTCTTGTATTGGACTGTTCAGCCACCTGAGAGTGGAAGCAGGTCTTCCCCGATTTCAAGAGACTGCCTATAATGATGATGAGACTTGAATATAGGGGGTATGATTAAGAAGTCTGCAGATGATACTAAAATCAGCTGTGTGGTTGATAATGAAGAAGAAAGCTGCGGACTGCAGGAAGATATCAATCAACTGGTCAGATGGGCAGAACAGTGGCAAATGGAATTCAATCTGGAGAAGTGTGAGGTAATGCATTTGGGAGCACTAGCAAGGAAAGGGAATACACATTAAATGGTAGGACATTGAGCAGTGTGGAGGAACAAAGGGACCTTGGAGAGCATGTCCATAGATCCCTGAAGGTAGCAGGCCAGGTAGATAAGGTGGTTAAGAAGGCATAAGAAATGCTTGCCTTTTTTAGCCGAGGCATAGAATATAAGAGCAGGGGGGGTTATGCTTGAACTGTATAAAACACTGGTTAGGCCACAGCTGGAGTACTGTATGCAGTTCTGGTCACTGCATTACAGGAAGGACATGATTGCACTTGAGAGGGTACAAAGGAGATTTACGAGGATGTTGCCGGGAGTGGAGAATCTAAGCTATGAGGACAGATTGGATAGGCTGGGTTTGTTGTCCATGGAACAGAGGAGGCTGAGGGGAGACCTCATTGAGGTGTATAAAATTATGAGGGGCCTAGATATAATGGATAGAAAGGGCCTATTTCCCTTAGAGGTTTAGAGGGGATTTGAGGGGAAATTTCTTCACGCAGAGGATTGTGGGGGTCTGGAACTCACTGCCTGAAAGGGTGGTAGAGACAGAAACCCTTGGATGAAAAGTACTTGGATGTGCACTTGAAATGCCGTAACCTGCAGGGTTATGGACCTAAAGCTGGAAAGTGGGATTAGGCTGGATAGATTCTTGTTGTCTGGCACGGACATGATGGGCCGAAATGGCCTCCTTCCATGCTGTAAACTTCTATGATTCCTATATAATGATTTATAAATGGTTTTTACTTTCTGGTTTTGTCATCTGTGAGGATTCGTCAATCAGATTTATTGAACAGCTTCTCTGCTGCTTTTCCTACTCACAGACACCACAGACCCCCAATAGAGGTAGAGGGCTCCGAATTCAAACAGTTGCCAGAAGAGTAAAAATCTCTGCAGACAAGCTCGCTAAAAATCTGTACGTGAGGTGAACGGTAAAACCGGTTCCTTCGCCACCTGCAGCAAAGTCCAGGCCATTAGATTCAGCACAAAGCTAGTTAGAATTGCGACTTCCACTGCCTGCTGCCTCTCTGGAGGCTGGCAGCACAGACAACAGTCAGCCTGCAGTGCACTGATACATAACTCATGTGACAGTCATTTGGACCTCTGCCCTAGGAAGTTGGCACGTGCAGCATTTCTAGCCCGTAAATCACACACGTGGGCTGTGAGATCCTGGTAGGCATACGGCTCCAACAATCATTTATGCTTAGAATGTTTGGTATAAAGGCTGGGTCCTGTTGATCAGTATCCCTGTTCTCAGCAGCTATGGGCGGATGTGACTTGACCTCCAGGCTTAAAGGGCTGCGTATATTTTTGCAGCGAGTGGTTAGGATCTGGAATACACAGGCTGAAAGAGTGGTGGAGGCAGATTCAATCATTGCTTTCAAAAGGGAAATGGATAACTACCTGAAGGAAAAAAAATTCAGGGCTACGGGGAAAGGACGGGGACAGTCGGACTAACTGAAGCGCTCTTGCAGGGAGCCAACACTGGCTTGATGGGCCGAATGGCCTCCTTCTGTGCAGTAGCCATTCTATAATCCTATTCTATGAACAACTTCCTGCTGCAAATACCACCTCCACCTGCTCACTTGTGTTCCTCAGCCTGTGCAACTTTATCAACCATCATTTACAGAGACTACCTGAAGGAGCAAATATTCTCACCCTGAAATGAGCAATAGAAGACAACAGTCCACCTGCTGCTCATCACCATGGTGATAATGAGATGAAGCCAGTTCAGCCAACTTCAGGTCGGGCACGTGGACAACACACACTTACACTGGGCCGCATGGAAATCAAGCTCATTATCGCTAGACCTATACTCAAAACTTAAATCTAAATTAAAAAGCAACATTCACACTAATCCTTTTAAAGGGGCCAGCAGGCATGTGCAGGCTAGCACAGTTCACTCTTCAACAATCATCCAGCTTCATCTCTCAAAGTAAATGCAGTGTGATTGGGTGGACCAGTATGATTTACACTTGATGATGCCCCCTTGTTTTTCTTCTCCGGAACGATATATTGGCCTTGGAGGGGGCGCAGGGCAGATTCACCAGAATGATACTGGGCTTAGGGGGTTAAATTATGAGGGCAGATTGTATAAACTTGGCTTTATAGATTGAGCGGTGATCTGATCAAGGGGTTTAAAATGTTGAAAGGATTTGATAGAGTAGATACGGAGAAATGTTTTTCACTGGTGGGGGTGTTCAGAACAAGGGGTCATAAAATCAGAGCTAGGCCATTCAAGAGCAAAATCAGGAAGTACTTACCCAAAAGGCAGTACAAATCTGGAACTCTCTACCTCAAAAAGCTGTGGATGCTGGGAGACAATTGGAGCTTTGAAGACTGAGGTCGATAGATTCATGTTATGTAAGGGTATCATGAGATATGGAGCATAGGTGGGAATATGGAGTTGAGGTGCAGATCAGCCAAGATCTAACTGAATGGCCTGCCCCTGATCGAGGTCCGGTTTTCCTAACACTGCAGTATTGAGGATTACTCTAGTAGTATAGTTTTGTCCGCTCATCCAGACTACAACATAGTGGCAGGAAGGAGAAAGCCAAAACAAGCAGTTCCACACAATGAAAAAATATTTGCTGGCAAGCAACTAAAGAGTTGCATTTGATTGTAGCAAAGTGAAGGCATGTGGATTAGACTGTTTCATGTTTCCCAGCTGAATGATGAAGCATAGTTGTTTGACTGGCAATTATGGGGAGTAATCTAATGTTGGAGGGATTTAAAACCTAAATAGAAAAAGTGAAAAGTGGATCTAGACCCACTGTGGCTCTGTTGGCAGCACTCTTGCCTCTGAGTCAGTAGGTTGTGGGTTCAAGCCCCACTCCAGAGTGGAGCACAAAAATTTCTAGGCCGACACTCCAGTGTTGTACTGACAGCTTACCGTATTGTTGGAGGTGCTGTCAATCAGATGAAACATTAAACCGAGCTCCCGTTTGCTCTCTCAGGTGTATGTAAAAGATTCCATGGCACCAGATCAAAGAAGAGCTAAAAAGTTGTCTTGGCCAATATTTAGCCCTCAAACAGATGATCTGGTCATTATTACATTGCTGTTTATGGGAGCTTGCTGTGCACAAATTGGCTGCCACGTTTCCTACATCACAACAGTGACTACAGTTCAAAAAAAGTACTTCATTGGCTGTAAAGTGCTTTGGGACATCGGTGTTCGTGAAAGGCGCTATATAAATGCAAGTCTTTCTTAATGTTCAACCTTTGTGCAAGTCTCATTGTTCATCTGGTCCTTTTCAGGCTGTGTGCAGAAGCAACACATCTGAACGTATACACCCCAAGGAGCACTTACCTCTGTGTGGAGAGAAGCAGATAGGCTTATTGGATATCACTCAAACAGGAAGTATGGCAAATGAAGACCAAAGCCACACTACTTACAGAAACTAAAGACAACTGTCTAGGTTATATTCACAGCCCATGTTCTTTGCAGGCACTAAATATATGTCCGAAGTGCTACCTGAAATTAATATGCAAAGTATTGCACACTTCCTTTAATTATGGATCTGAATGTTTTGAATATATTATGACAATAGCAATATGTATGTTGTAGAAAATGGCTAAGATGACTCAGCTGATTAGACCGGAGTATAATACCAGAAATGCTGAGGTCTTCTAACTGTTAAAATGCATTAATTGTCCCTGGCTGCTGTCTTCTATACATAAATGGCCCTGCTGTTTTATCCTAAACTCTCACTGCCTCCCCTCATTTTAAAATCATGTGGAAAATCAAGCTTAATACAGCCTGTGTACAGATGCACATGGAGTTTTCCACTGAGAAAAATAAACATTCTATAACGTTAATTGTTTTGGAAATGCAAATATAAACTAGATGTTCTAATAATCCATTTGTTCGTTTCAGCCAGGCACTAAAAATAACTCGTGAAACTTAGGCTTACAAAAACTTAATTTGTTTTACAAGCATTTGGAAAAACAATTATATAGTGAGCAAAGGCAGAATAGAATCATAGAATAGCATAGCACAGAAGGAAGCCATTCGGCCCCATCTAGTCTGCATCAGCTTTCGAAGAGCATAGTTAGTCCCAGTCCCCTGCTCTTTCCCCATATCCCTGCAAATTTTTCTCCTGCAATTATCTTCATCCATGCCTTTGTTACCTCTAGACTTGACTACTCCAACTCCTGGCTGGCCTCCCACATTCTACTCTACGTAAGCTTGAAGTCATCCAAAACTCAGCAGCCCGTGTCCTAACTTGCACCAAGTCCTGCTCAGACATCACCCCTATGCTTGCTGACCTACATTGGCTGCTGGTTAAACAACGCCTAGATTTCAAAATTGTCATCCCTGTTTACAAATCCTCACCCTTCCTGATCTCTGTAATCTCCTCCACCCTCCCAGAGATGTCGACGTTCCTCAAATTCTGCCCTCTTGATTATAACTGCTCAACCGTTGGTGGTCGTCTCTTTAGCTGCCTAGGCCCCAAGCTCTTGAACTCCCTTCCTAAACCTCTCCGACTCTCTATCTTTCTTTAAGACGCTCCTTAAAATCTACCTCTTTGACCAAGCTTTTGGTCATCTGCCGTAATTTCTTATGTGGTTCGGTGTCAAATTTATTTTTGTCTTGTAGCACTCCTGTGAAGTGCCTTGGGATGTTTTACTACATTAAAGGCGCTGTATAAATACAAGTTGTCATTTATCCAATTCTCAAATTGATTTCCACTGAGAATACATTTCTGTAAAAGATCATTTTGAAGGAGGATCCTGAATACATGTAAACAAAGAAAACACAGGTGTTCAAATTATCCATCTATCTCAGCTTCGCTCTCAAGTAGAAAATAAACAGCTTAAATGTGAAACTTTACTTGAACAAAGCTATGACAAATTCACAGGGTTTTAAATCATTTGGAAAAAGAAAGGAACTAAGGGATCACATTACAACACACAATTGAAATAACTTTATATGCCTTTAAATGTACAAAAACAGGTACAATCAGACAAAAATGGACACCGAGCCCAAAAAAAGGAGATATCAAGAAGGGTGACCAAAAGCTTGGTCAAAGAGGACATTTTAAGGAGGGTTTTAAAGGGGAGGAGAGGAGGCAGAGGCATTTACAAGCATACATAAATTTTGGACAGAAAATGGCGAGATGATCCAACTAGCCTGTTCCATACAGTTGGGATGCTTTATGCATCAGGTGACGAGACTCCCTACCCCTAGTTGCCACATAGTCTCCTGGGAGAAGTAAAAACCCAGATCAAAAACCCAAGGGCAATTAGGGGTGAAATCTGGCCAATTTCTCTGAAAACATACGAGGAGAGAATTCCAGAGCTTAGCTAGGAGACAGCTGAAGGCACAACTGCCAATGTTGGACCAAGGAAATGGGGATGAATAGGAGGCAAGAGTTGACAGAACAGACAACTGGGACGGGCGGGGTTATAGAGTTGGAGGTGGTTACAGAAATAGGACGGGAGACCATGAACGTATTTAAACATGCTGAAAATTTTAAATTGCAGGCATTGGGGGAACCATGAGCCAGTGTAGCTCAGCAACGACAGGTGATTGGTGAGCTGCAATAATTAAGACAAAAATAGCGGCCATAAACAGCCTCAAAAATATTTTTAATGATTTGATTGGCTCACTTGCTTCTTAGTCGCAATTATATTTGTAAAATAGATCAAATGGAAAAAATAAATCCAAGTGGGTCAAATTTGAATATGAGCCAGTCAGCTGTGTATGACACAGAAATGTGCCTAATGTGGGTGCGATGTCAGAATTTGACACAGACATGAAGTGAAATGTAGGCATACTGTTGATACAGGGTTCATTTCGCTCTCTGGAATCCGAGCAGGGAGGATCCAATGTCATTCAAATCAAAAGTCTACATGCCAGACTGACTGAATCACTGCAGAAGCGAAGGAAGACAAAACAGAATTTGAGACAATAATTTACAAGTCACTGGTTATGTGATTTATTGAACAAGAAAGGTGTCTAGAAATGATAAGTGTCTTATAGTTACCAGCAGGGCTCATTAGGATCAGCTTTGATTGGAGAATTAAAGTCCCTTTCAATATACCTGGGGGAAGGGAACAAG
Organism: Pristiophorus japonicus; assembly: GCF_044704955.1. Lineage (NCBI taxonomy): Eukaryota > Metazoa > Chordata > Chondrichthyes > Pristiophoridae > Pristiophorus > Pristiophorus japonicus. The sequence continues at coordinate 182,870,015 of NC_091980.1, read as the reverse complement.
TTTGGCAAATATATGTGGCACTTAACCATGACTAAGAGCACACATTTAGCCCAATAGCATTCTCTCCATCACCTTTCCCTATTCCATTGCCTCACAACCTCCCCATCATCTCTACCCCTCCTCCCATTCATCCAAGCAGGGTCAATCTCCCACCCTATAACCTTGCTGGATGTTAGTACTGCACTTGGTCTTGATTCCGTGTTCAATGTTGTGGGAGATCAACTAGTTTTAGATTAAAATCCATAGGTATGTCACCCAATTCTATTATGCGTGTAGGTGGTGCTGTGAGGGGGCTTTTCAGTGTAAAATAGCTGCAAATACATACAGGTGATAATGATTGTATTTTGTCTTAATTTCTACACAGTGGCCAGCAGGAGCCCTGCACCATAATTTTGTTCTGATTTTATATCAGGATGTTGCTTCCCAATCCACAACCTAGCTCACTCATCACTTGTCCTAATTGAATGCCTTCACCCTCCCACTACAGCAGCCTATGAAACAAAGTTAATTGTGGTTTAACTCTCCAGCTCCATTGATGTAAAACTACGTTGGAGAAATCAATGTCAGAAAGTCCCTGCCGGTCGGTGCCTCTTCACTCCCTTTCCCCTTCACTCCCTTTCCCCACCCCACAGGACAGTTTGCCCGTTACACTACCGGGAGAGAGGATGGGAGAAACTTCCACCGTTTTTTGTTAAAGGATCTAGGCCTGTCCGAAGAGGAGCTCAGCAGGTGGAAGGCTAGCCTACTGATCCCTGCTGCTCACACGGAGATATTCTGCTCCCAGCGGAGGGAAGAGGATCACAATTCTCCCCACTGCCCAAGATTATTGTCCGGCTTCCTTTCACCTTCCCCATCCTCTCCCCCTCTCCTCCAGCACTTCCTCATTTTGCTCCAATTATCCATTCCTCCCGCCAGCCCTGATGACACAGGATGTCGACTAGTTCATTCTTAAAAATACACGTTTTATCACAACATAATTTCAGACTTCTTTATTCAGTGATACACAAAACTCTAGTCTCTTCTCACATTCTATTTTCAGCACCAGAGAGCCACATCTTTAATCACACGATTTAAAAAAATTGCTTACTTAAATTTAAAGGTCAGATTATTCCCTCCATTTTCAGCTCCAGTCAGTAAGTATCTAGAAAATGACAAGTACTACACCTTCCTTACACTGCTAAATGCATCGTAGAATGTACAGTCAAAACTTCAAGCAGTGCGGAGTGTGGAGCTGACGGCAGTTGAATGGAAACCATTTGTACAGCACCTTTGCCTTATATTTTCTATTCCGCTCTTCTGGAGGTCCTGAATCTTGCTGTGATAAAGCTGTGCAGGTGCTAACATCCACCCAATACCCCATCCAAGCACCTAATATGTGAGCATAATCATTGACTTTCAGAAGGCTATTCAACAGCAGAAGGCATCACTGCACAGACAGATCCTGTTCTCACTTTCAGTCTGCACTCATAAATGATCCATGAGACAGTCATCAGGAGCAGGAACTCTCCCTGATCTTCCCTTCTGTAGGCCAGGAGGGCTGAAGCCAACTAATAACATGTAACTCAGTATAAACCAGGATTTGAACCTGGAAACCATCTTAGCACTTCACTAAAAGATGTCTTTACCGAGTAAGCCATCAGCTGAGGAGCTTCTGGTTCTTTTGATTTTTAATAATCTCACTTTACAAAGCGACACAGGGCATTGCTAAGAAGCACACAGCGATAGGACTCACATTCACACCCACAGCTCCCCAGACAATGAGTTACCAATCTCAGTCAAATGGAAAGCAGCACTGTGGCATTGTTCCACAGAAGGTGGAATAATCTGTGCTACAAACAAAACACTTTACCATTGACCATCAATGCACATTGGAAAACTGTAGCCCTTATATAAAACAGCCTTTTTAAAATGGCTATTAAACGACAGCATTACTGGAAGGGTGTCCGTATGCAATGTTATTCCAACTTCTACTGCCTATAGGTATCCGTCGCCTGAAGAAAGGTGCTCATCAGACGAATGCCAGCCACGTGTACAGAAGGTCTTATTCATCACTCATTTCCTCAGTATCTTTCCGAGCACCAATAGTCTTCATTGCTCAGTCTAAACTTTAACCCTGTAACTCTTAAAATGATAGTTTTGCGTCTTTTACTGGTTCCTCTTCCTTCAACTAAAGCAGGATAATGTACAGAAAATAACATCGGAAGCAACAAGAACAGATGTCCATTTGGAAATGGAAGAGGACTGAGGAACCTAAAGGGTTAGGCTCCTCCAAGAGACTGCACTCGTGTCATGTTTGGAGTATAAAAACAAAGCACAAAAATATCCACTTCTGTATAAAATAAACCACAAGAACTGAGCCAGAGAGTTGGTGATTCAACCCCAGCATGGCAAGACATTCACCACCTCTTCACTGGAGCCTCATCCGTTTCTCAGGGGGAGCTTTGGTGGTTGAACTCTGCTGAGAGTTCTTTGTGGAGTCTTTTTCCTCCTGTTTGATGGTTTCAGTTGTTGGCTCGGATTCTTTTTTTACCTGCTCCACTGAAAAGCAAAAATATGCACATAAAGGTGGTCATATTTGATATATTTGTCTAGAAGCCTATTGGCTTGATTCACAAAAGAAAACTCACCTGGCACAGGTTTGTCTCCAGATTTGGGCTGAAAATGAAAACCAAGAGTCAATATAAAGAACACTTCAGGACATTCGTAGCACCAAGATCAGAGGAAATAAAATGTCTTGCATTGCATTGTTGAGTAGTTACATTAATATGCGGAACTTCTGTTCACTGTAATGAGCATTAGTGTTTAAAATGAGAGAGGCAACTCTCTGTTGTACTCGGCTTCTCCAGAGGGTGAGAGCGCCCAGTTTCCAGACTCACTTGGTAAAAGGGGTCGTAGAAACTAACAAAGGTAGCATGCTGTACTTTTCTGGCCCAGTCAAGCCACTACTTCTGCCAAGCCAGCCGAGAAGCAACTTTCAATAAAACCTGCCAACAGTTGGACTGTGCCACCTTTTCAGCAAAGGAGGATGGTATGGATGTAAATGGGAGGGAGAGAATGGGGAAACCTGCTTTACATGTATACTGCAACAAACAATATTTTTTCCACCACCCTTTCCGAGGGAGGACTCAAAGGCTCAAATCGATGTATAAATGGAGCTGTTCAAATCCATGCGCTTTATATGGAGTATATTGGACCTGCAAGGTGGCTGCCATTTTTTCCATAACCCCTCCCCCCTGCCCTCCACATTTTGAATAATGACAAACCCTTTTTAATTAAGGCAGGTTCAGATCCCCTGGAGCAACTCCTTAACTGGCAAAGTGTGATGGTTATTAAAATGGGACTCAGAAAGTGGTACAACCACTGGGCCCTCCAAAGTGGGATAGTGGTGAGTCATTCTGCTGCACTACAGTGGATATCTCCATGAAACCCATCTGAAAGATCACAGAATCCTATGCCCACTGTAGGATTCAAACCTTGCCCCCTCCCTACACATTGTTGAATTAAAGAACACTGCAGCACTGTCGGTAACCATCTGCCTCTGTACTGCTTCATTGAATTTCTTTTAAAAGGACCTAAAGAGATGCAGACAGACATTTACCTGAATGTACTTGGGCTGGAATTTTTGCCGGATATCCAGAAGCAGCATGTCCACTCTCTGGCGCTGGAATATTGAACTCGGCTCCTCTTTCTTCTTTGATTTTGGTTTTACTTTATCTGGGTGAGGTGGGGAGAAAGGGGGCGCGAGGGATTAAAAAAAGACAAATAATAATGCCAGCTACCTTGAAGACAGTCAGTCACCTTTTTAAACGGCTTTGTTGAATGTAAGTTAATGTACTAGATCCTTTATGGAGGTATTGTTTCACCAATTGCACTATCCCACAAAGTTCCTCTCTGCTGTTCATGCACATTGTTGAACTTGATAGTGAGTTCCCGTGTCTTTCAGAGGCTGGGCCTAGCACAGCAGGCCTTGTGATAGAAAATCCTGCAAAAATCTAAATCACTTGCATTTATTAACCGCCACTTTCTCATCAATGCAAAGGGTTTTGGGCGTGACAATATAATTTCAGGATGCCTAAAACCAAGGAGTGTAAGACCCCTCTCTGACGTCACATGGGTTTGGCTGTATGTGGAGTGTAGCCCCAGTGCAAGGCCAGTCCCCATTGGTCCTGCTGCAGAGGTCTTCATTTTTTAATAAAGTAAAAATTATCTCAAGATATTATAAACATATCAGCCAGGAAGCTGAAGTTTGCATATGCACAGAGCCATCTCCTGCCATGTACTATGTCAGCCAGTGGCTCAGTGGGTAGCACACTCGCCTCTGAATCAGAGGTTTGTAGCTCCAAGTCCCACGCCAGGAACTTGAGCACATAAATCTAGGCTGACATTCCAGTGCAGTGTTGAGGGAGCGTTGCACTATCAGAGGTGCCATCTTTCAGATGAGACGTTAAACAGAGGTCCCGTCTGCCCTCACAGGTGGACATAAAAGATCCCAAGGCACTATACTGAAGAAGAGCAAGGGAGTTATCCTCGGTGTGCTGACCAATATTTATCCCTCTATCAACATAACAAAAACAGCTTATCTGGTCATTGTCACATTGCTGTTTGTGGGAGCTTGCTGTGCGCAAGTTGGCTGCCGGGTTTCCCACATTACAACAGTGATTACACTCCAAAAGTACTTCATTGGCTGTAAAGCACTTTGGGACGTCCGGTGGTCGTGAAAGGCGCTATATAAATGCAAGTCTTTCTGCCTTACTGTGTAATTCACAGCCTGCAACATCACGCATGGTTTTTACCAGCTGCACTTTGCATCCACTGGTCCCAGACCAACTGTGCGATATAACTGCAGCCTAAATTCCCTTCCCTGCACCTCTTTGCTACACTTGTGTCCCGTGGTTGCCGTCGTCAATTCTCTCAACTTCACAGTGGCAACGTGGCATTAGATGGAGCAAAGCATTCGGATGGTCAATGACTACTCATTTAGAAAGTTGGCACCTTTCAACCACCAGCACGAGAATCAAACTAGATTATGCAAACCACTCAAAAAGCAGATAAAAGACTGCTGCCTGTCTGCTTCGTAACAGAAACCTGCAGGATTGCCCTCCTCCAGAAACTGGATTTGCTGCTTGTTTTTTTGGTAAAATCTGAGAGAGATTCCCACTTGTTCACAAGAATTTAAACATTACTCTTTTGCATGGCATTATAAAGGCTAGAAGTCATGATCATTATGATGATGCAAACCAGCTCACTGATTGCTGTGAATCATATTGTTGCAGCCAATTAGACTCATTCCTGAATCTCTGACATCTGCTTTATACCTTTTTTTAAATAATTCACTCTCGGGATGTGAGCATCACTGGTAAGGCCGGCATTTATTGCCGCTCCCTAGTTATCCTGAATGGTGCCCTGTACCTTCATCACATGGCTGCAGTCCATGTGATGAAGGTACCCCCAGTGTTGTTAAGTAGGAAGTTCCAGGATTTTGTTATTCTTTTTAGCAGTTTGATACAAGTGAGTTGATGCATCTTAGAGGGCAGTTAAGAGTCAACCAAATTGGCATGAGACTGGAGTCACATATAGGCCAGTGCGGGTAAGGATTTCCTTCCCTTAAGGACATTACGGAACCAGTTGGGTTTGTACAATAATCAGACACCTTCAAGGCCGTATTTTTTTTAAAAATAAAAGGTATTCCTTTTAAACCTGAATTCAAACTTTCAAACTGCCATGGTGGGATTTGAACTCACAGTCACTGAATTATTAACCCAGGGATTTGGATTAGTCGTTCCATAATATAACAACTGCACTAAGTACCCTCTGGTGGCATGAATCAGTCTTCATGTGAGAACGTGTGGGTGAGGCAGGTCCTGTTTATACTGCGGGCTCTCTGGGTACTTGTGATGTATATGTGCACATTTTTTTAATAGAGTGTGCAGAGAGCAGGCATTCAGCAGGGTCAATGCTGCCTTGGATGGGTTACACTAAGTGATACAATTACCCAGCATGCCTTCATAAGGGGCCTCAGACCATTTTTGATATTCTACCTGGTTTATGAATAGCATCTCTAAATTCATTGGATATGACAAAGGCTTGCTTGAAAACAAGGACTAATTATAAAATGCCAGGATCCTTCATCCACAGATCAAGGACAGCAAGTGCCACATGTCTGGTTATGTTTTTCCACCAGTAGGTGGCATATCACTAACACTTTCTGAAGTTCTGAAGTACAGCAAGCACCTTGGTATCACAATGTTACAACTTACCCCTCTCCTCTTGATCCTTGAAATGCCACCAGTATCCTTTGGAGGGATGGTATCGGCAGTAAGACATGGCTTCATCAAATGCAGACTGAACAGCGTGTACTGCGGTCAGCTATTTTGGGAGGAAAAGGAATAAAAACACAACAGTTGGCACATCTCCAACAGCGTACTGTACTTTTCACAATATATAAAAAATGCTGGCATGAAGGATAGCTGTAGTGTGAGATCACATCAAGTCATCATCATCATAGGCCGTCCCTCAAACAAGAATAACTTGCTTCCACACCAAAAGGGATGAGTTCACAGATGAGTCAATGAAGGACCTGATATTGCAGTCCTGAACTTCAATCGAAGGGGTGGAAGATGCCTGTGCGTGGATTTTTTTACCGTTGCACATCAGCCACCACACAGGCTTGACAGAGCTAGGCCTTTATCCAGTGGCACAAGTGCACTAGATCTAGCCTGCAGGATGTTTAAACAGCATCACACTGAGGCCGTCGTGGTGTTCGACTTAGACAAGTAATTACCCAGTTAAGTTTCAAAATGGCAGAGGAGCAACATGGCAGCTGAACGCGATCTCTGAAAATTTTAACACTATCAGTAGTGGGTCCGAAAGACTCATGAAAGCAACCCAGTCCAGTTGGTAATGCATCCTGGGTTACTAAGGGAAGTAAGAGTACAAAATGCAGAGGAGCTGGCCACAATATTCCAATCCTCCTTAGGTACAGGGGTGGTGCCAAAGGACTGGAGGATTGCAAATGTTACACCCTTGTTCAAAAAGGAGAGAAGGATAAACCTGGCAATTACAGGCCAGTCAGTTTAATGTTGGTTGTGGTGGTGATAATCTAGGAGAATATTACCACTTAGACAAGGAGAGCCAGCACGGATTTGTAAAAGGCAAATCGTGTTTGACTAACTTGATTGAGTTTTTTTGATGAGGTACAGTGAGGGTGGATGAGGGCAGTGCAGTTGATGCTGTGTATATGAACTTCCAAAAGGCATTTGATAAAGTACCACATACTAGGCTTGTTCCCAAAATTGAAGCCCATGCGATATAAAAGAGGCAGCAGCAGCATGGATACAAAATTGGCTAAGGGATAGAAAACAGAGTTGTGGTGAATGGTTGTTTTTCAGACTGGAGGGAGGTATATAGTGGTGTTCCCAAAAGTTCAGTGCTAGGATCATTGCTATTTGTGATATACTTTAATGATTTGGACTTGGGGGGTACAGGGCACAATTTTGAAATTTGCAGATGACACAAAACCTGGAAGTGCAGTAAACAGTGAAGAAGATAGCAATAGACATAGACAGGCTGGTGGAATGGGCGGACATATGGCAGGTAGAATTCAACACAGAAAAGTGTGAGGTGATATATTTTAGTAGGAAGGATAAGGTGTGTGGCCACAATCAGGAGGTCCTGTGCAGGCTGCATACGAGTTGCTGTCGCTGGAAGATACCGTGCATCCACAGCAAATTTAAAAAGGACCATGAACATTGATTAGGGACGACCATGCATACTAAATGGTACAATTTTAAAGGGGGTGCAAGAACAGAGAGACCTGGAGTGTTTGTGCACAAATCTTTGAATGTGACAGGACAGGTTAACAAAGCAGTTAATAAAGCATATGGGATTCTAGGTTTTATAAATAGAGACAGAGAGTACCAAAGCTAGGAAGTTATGTTAAACCTATATAAAACACTAGTTCTGCTCCAGCTGGAGTATTGTGTCCTATTTTAGGCACCACACTTTAGGAAGGATGTGAAGGATCTGGAGAGGGTACAGAAGAGATTTACTAGAATGGTTCCAGGGATGAGGGACTTCAGTTACGTGGATAGACTGGAGAAGCTGGGGTTGTTCTCCTTAGAGCAGAGAAGGCCAAGAGAAGATTTGATAAAGGTCTTTAAAATCCTAAACGGTTTAGATAGAATAAAAAGAGAAATTGGTTCCCATGGTGGAAGGGTCGCTAACCAGAGGGCACAAATTTAAGGTGATTGACAAAAGAACCAGAGGCGACAGGAGGAAAATCTTTTTGATGCAACCAGTGGTTAGGATTTGGAATGCACTGCCTGATATGGTGGTGGATACAGATTCAATAGTAGCCTTCAAAAGGGAAGTGGATAAATGCTTGAAGGAGAAAAAGTTGCAGGGATACGGAGAAAAAGCAGGGGAGTGAGACTAACTGGACTGCTCTCGAAAGAGCCGGCGCAGACTTACTGGGACTAATGGCCTCCCTTCTGTGCTGTACTATGCTATGGTTCTATGATTTCTTTTTGAAGGTTTACTGAACAGTTCGCATTTAAGTTTGACATAATTAGTTTCCCTTTTTATCAGTTTAATGGGCTTTTGCTTTTTTCTGAAATGTAAATGGAGAGTGACAAGTAGTATATCAGGTCACAAAACACAGCTATCGATTTTCACTGTTACACCACTTATGTATAATGTAACTGCAGTGGGAGGCAGGGAAGAGAAGAGATGGAACATTGCTCTTTTTTCTGGCAAAGGCAAACTATTAAAATGCAAATTAGCACTGCAAGCAAAATAAATTGGCCTTGATCCCCAGTTTAAGTGATCAACAACATTTACAACACTAAAAATAAATCATTTTAATTGGGACACCATATCTAGTAATAAAAAAAAAAATCACTTGAAGCAAAGTCACCCACCATTCTAGAGTTTATTACTGATCCCAAATCAGGAGCCTGATACACCACTCCAGCAATGATATAATAGTCAGCCAAAGGAGTAACTAGAAAGGGGGGAAAAAAATCACAAAGAATTAATCTAAAATTATACGCAGAGAGTAGATTTTCTTTTCAGGGATAAAAGATGATAATGTTGCACACATTTTTAATCTTGATTATGACACAATCATTTTCATTGCAGCAAATGAATCTGGGCATGCAAGAGATGCGGCTCCACATCCCATCACTTCAGCAAAGGTGCGCTTGCAAGTCGTGCACATGGAATTGACCTTCAGTGAAGTGGTTCGATATGGAACTACAGCAGGAACATCGCCAGCATGAGTGGAATCCCAACGTTTTTTGTGAATCTACTGTCTTCCCAGCTACTCACCACCTGAACCAAAAGGACAGGACAGACATACTTGTGGTTATATGGTACATTATCACGTCTCTCACCAACTGCTTAAAGCACCTCACACACAATTTAGGTGCAGTGACTTACGTAGGCAAACACGGGAGCCATTCTGCACAAAGTAAGGTCCCCCAAAGCAGCAACAAAATGAATGAGCATTTTTGCTACTGTTGCAAGGAAAGATGGGTTCTTCAAATAGTGTCGTGGGATCTTCGAGATCCACCTGAACACCACCACAACAGGTAGTCAGGCTTCAGATCAAAGTCTCTGCTGAATAATGGTACCTGCCACTATGCAGCTCTTCCTCAGTATTGTGCTCGAGTGTCAAACTTGATTATGTGCTGGCATCCTAGTAGGTTGCTCAAACTTCTGACGAAAGGCAAGAATGCTCAGGCACAGGCACAGGCACGATAGGCTGAATGACCTCCTTCTGTGTTGTATCATTCTATGATCCTATGAATGCTAGCCCTTAGGGTCGAAGATGGATAGCTCTCTTGTGGACTTCAGTCAAACACCGACATTGGAGCTAGCTGCTTGCAAATGCACAACAGTGGATTGGGCGTGATCCACACTGCCCTAGTTCCAGAAGGAAAAACAGGGAAGTGGTTACGAACTAAAATATACTGAGCTTTCAAAACATTGTCTCATTGCTGACTCAGAATGTTCCTTCTGTTCCACAGTAGAGAAATTAATGGTGATTGTATTCGCTTAGAGGATTAACGAACGCAGTTTTTTTTTAAAGTTTGGGGAAAAAAAGGAGGATTAAAATGGAAGATGCTGGCCCTGTGATGCCATACTCAGTGTGCCGTCGTAATCCCTTTGAAATGTCCGCAACTTCCGATTTCCACATGCGCTTGCATCCACGGGGGCTCCGGAAAAACAATTGTTGGCGCAGAGTTGGGTTATTTGACCAGCATCGGGCCAGCAATTGCCCACGTAAATGGATGCAAACTGGTGTAGGCCTCTTTGCATCAGCATAACGGGATATCTAAAGCTTAAATTAAACATTTACATTTCAAAAATTATGCACCTACACTTTATATTAAATGAGTTTATGCAAATATTGCCCCAGGTTACAATTTTAATGATGGGTGAAATTATCAAACCATTACATTTTTATTATGTTTGGTGGAATGAAGGTAATTATGATTAAAATTCAAAATCTGTTCATTGTTTAATTTTTACATTTCGGGATTCCATGCATGTCATTCGGAGATTCCCTTAGTAAATGATTGCAATGGAATTCTCCTTTGTCATTGGAGAACCAGGCCCATGTGTTCTTCCAAACCACCTGCGTCCCTGGGATCCGTGGGCCATTACGCTGCCCTCCGCGTTGAGGCCCGAGACCGCAACTTTTCGCAGCCTGGGTGCCAGGAGGTATCTTCACAATTGATCTTCTACCCCTACTCCACACTAGCTCCATATCCCTGGATTCCTTTAGTATCCCTTAGATGAGGTGATGAGGAGTTCTCCCAGCCTTCTGGCCAGCATTGCTCAAACAGATTATCTGGTCATTATTGCTATTGCTGTGTAAATTGGCTGCCATATTCTTCTACATTAGAACAGTGTGTACACTTCCAAGGTATTTCACTGTCACGTGCTGTATAACAAGAACATCTTAATTTAGCTGCATGTTAAACTGAGGTTCTGTCTGCTCTCTCAGGTGGACGTAAAAGATTCCATGGCACTATTTCAAAAAGGAGCAGGGGAGTTATCCCCGATGTCCTGGCCAACATTTATCCCTCAATCAACATAACAAAAACAGTCATTATCACATTGCGATTTGTGGGCATTTGCTGTGCGCAAATTGGCTGCCACATTTCCCACATTACAACAGTGACTACACTCCAAAAGTACTTAATTGGCTGTAAAGCACTTTGAGATGTCCAGTGGTCATAAAAGGGGCTTTATCAATTCAAGTCTTTCTTTCTTGCATTCATCCATTGGTCAGAAAATGTACACATGGCTTTAGTTCTGTAAATATGGGAAGTTATAAAGCACAATATTTGGAAAATAGCGAAAGCAAACAGTATGCAGACTTTAGGGAGGGGCCTATGCATTGAAAACAATTAGTCATGCCACATGTTCAATCAAATTTAATGAATTAAAAAGCATCCTGCACTACAGGTGATGATGATTACCTTGCAGTGTGACACTTCGAGAGATTTTAGGCAAGTATTTCTCCCTAAACAGTGCCAGTTTAGGAGTAAGCTAGAATATAAAGCTAGGCACAACTATTAAATAACTGTCAAACACTAAGCAGAACATATTCAAAAGCAGTAGCATGGAACAAATCATGGGTGGGGGTGGGGGTGGGGGTGGGGGGGGGGGGGTGGGGGTGGGGGGGTGGGGGTGGGGGGGTGGGGGTGGGGGGGTGGGTGCACAAATGCTGCAACCACTACTTATTGTTTCAGCTGCATTAGCTCCTCTGTAGGAAATTCAAATATTTGCCAATTCGACTGTCATGTCTGCCTGAATTGTCCCATCTTAATTTTTATCAGTGAACTTCAAAAAGCAAATATATATCTTTGCTGCAATACTTTTCATTTTCCGCTCATTTTCTCAACACACCAAAAATAATCAAGGTCAGCTCGTTTCTTACACAGTGACAGCAAACCACTTTGGGTGCTCCAACAGTAACACCGATAAAGAAGTTCGGAATTGATCTTGATTGAAAATCTATCTAAACATTCACGACAACCAGTACATCAATGGAGCATTGTAAAACTGCTCTCATGGCAAACTTAAGTCACAGCAACCAGCTTCAGTGATACAGAAGCTTCTTACCTTGTGTTGAGTACCTATGCTGCTTTCGAATAATATACAGTATGGGCTCCTGAGCATGTAGCAGAATGTATTCCAAACCAGTCATATTGCTGCACCAGAACAAAAATAAGTGTTGGATGTGATACTTTCACCAGGTTATTTCATCAATTTCAATTCTCACGCTGGACAAGTGCCTAAATTAGCACATAACTTCACACACACATTCCATGATGGTAGCAAGTAAGTTCTGTCACTTTATCTGAAACCCAACCCAAACACACCATAATATGGTCACAAGGACACAGTAAAGGGCTCATTATCATATTGGTTGGGATCAGAGGCAAGCAAGGGTCAGGTAATTGGAGGACAAATAACAGGATTGCACAGTTTGTGTTTAAGTAACCACTGTAGATAATTGGGCAATCTGACTCAGAAAGGTCATGAAGACCACTGGTGAGGAAAACAGAATGGGGCACTTTGATCTAATGGAGGAAACATTTCTGGGACTGGGATGTCAACAGTTTTGCAGCAGTAATGACAACCTCTGGATTGTATTGTGATAAAAAATGAAGCCTTTTTCTCGTTAAGATTACTTTGTGAATTCTTGAGCATTAGCCACAGTGTAAATACAGCGAGAAAATCAATTATTGCTAGCTGGTTCCTGCAAGCAGGAGGCAATTTACATTATAGTGCAGCTACTGCTCACACCACAGGGTAAGGCAGAGACAGGCGTAGCTCTGTAAGCCCTTGGTGTGCATAGTGTGATTGCTGCAACTGCGTATGAATGGAGGCCCATTTAGATGGTCAAAAAATCTGTCACGAATCAATAAAGCTAGGCATTTCATTCAATTATAAACATCCTATACAAGTTCACCACACAAAAAGTGAACATTCATTTTCAAGCTTCACTTTTTTTTAAAAAAAGGTAGCATAGTGGAAGTGTCTGAATGATTGACATATCGAGCACAATCATTGATTACTGTGACATATACAGTTTTGCACTGAGTATCATTCATTTACCTATTCTTGGTTAAATAAATTCACTGTTGGTTTACAGCCTGGACTTCAATCAGAGTGTATATTCAATCCTCCTACCACACATGAAGGGAATCATATGGTGGCCTGTGCTACATATAGCAGTAAACTAGAGTACAGTGGCAAGGATTCTCTGTTCAATCCCTGGGCCAACTACTGCTTACCCAGATATTTGGCAGGTGAAGAAACACTCCAGATTGTAGGGGCTATAGGATCCACTTATGGGAGTGGTTAGTGACACTGAACCCGTGAAAAATATCGAGCATAAAACCCCAAAAAGCCAACAAGTAATGTTAATTTATCAGCCTGACAGACAATTAGGGGGAGGGAAGAAGGGAATTTGAATATGCAAATAGTCAGTGAGAAGTGATCTATTTAATTATATAAAAGTATTTGTAAAAGGAAAAACTATACTAAATATATCTACTTAAAATAAATTTCAGACTCCAGACCCCATTTAAATCTACAGTACATGTGGTATCTTGAAGTTTTAACAAATACAGCAGTCAACCCCCACGATGCACATGTTTGAACAATGTAGCACATTGTTCAATACTACATGCCCTGTCATTGCATTGAACTCTGGTTGTAGCAGCATTTCTGCAGCAAATTAGAAATCACTGGGTTTTATTTCACTGTAACATAAAATAGTTGCAGTAATTCTGTGTGCTTTGACCTCTAATGTGATGTGCAAATTTTTTGACTATGCTTTTACAAGTCAAAGATTGCTAAGTTCTCAGGTCTAGAGCCTAATTAAATGCAGCAGAAAATATTCCATGCAGGTCCAATGGGCCACTGGATGCATCGGCTGGGAGTGAGAGAATCAATCTGTACCCAATAAACAAGAAACAAAGTGAAAAGCTAAAAAAAAGAACAGAAAAGAGAGAAGGATTTAAAGAGAAACCAGAAAATGGAGAAAAAAAAACTTAACAGTACTTGTAGCTCACAATATAGCAAATCGTAGTTCACAATACAGCAAACTGTTCCTCAATAATATAGCAAATCATAGCTCACAATAATACAGCAAACTGTTCCTCAATAATATAGCAAATTGTACCTCACAATAACGTAGCAAATTTTATGAGTTAACATTTGAAATTAAGACCAACCATTTCTTTATACCATGAGCCAATAAACCAAAATCATATTTGGCCTCATTTAAGAGACAATGGGCCTGAAATTTCGGCCTCCCCTGGTCCGTACGGAGTGTGTACAGACCCGGGGAGGCATCGCAAAAGCCAGTTTTCGGCGCGCAATGTGCATGCGCCGAAAACCGGCTTTTCCGATATGTCAAGTTCTGGCTTGACAGGATCCAACGCATCTCGGGGAGAGGGACATTCGCATGGGCAAGATTGCGATATTTGCCCATCTCTTGCCCAGCGAATGTCCTTAAAACTCTTGCACCTGATAAAAGCAGGTGCATAGCCTGCTTTTACTAGCATAAGAGCTTTAAAACATATAAAAATTAAATTTAAAAACACATTTTTGCTCACTAAAGGTAAGTTTATTTTAAACTCTAATTACAACATTTAAATTAATGTTAAATATGTGTTTTTTTTAAATTTGTGTTTAGGTGTTGGGGGGGCGGGGGTGAGATTCTCATTCATAATAATGAGAACTCCTATTTACGGAGTGCCCATTATTATGAATGAGAATACTTTACCTTAATTGGGTGTCCAGGCCCACGTGACTCTAGCTCCAGCTCTACGTCCATTCAGGGGTGCACGTGCTCCGATGCGCATGCAGAAGAGACCTAAAACCACAATCGCTGGTGGGCGCCCAAGCAAAAGGTAAGTGCGCATCTTTTCTCTTCTTTTTTCAGGCGACCACCCGCGGGAAGCCCAGAACCAGGATTTCAGGGCCAATAATTTGAAAAAGGTTTTTGACTATAGTCAAATTAACCTAGACTTTCACGTGGCCTAGAATTACTGCCCATCTTTTCTTATAGCCTTCTTTTATTATATTGAGGGAATCGGATTGACTGGACCTACCTACAGCAGGATAGCACGAATGGCACTATTAACTTTAAATACTAATACTGAACATAAAAATGGATTTTATTCTGTAGTCTTGGGGAAAATGTTAAACAGAACTCCATTTGAGGGCATACCAATCAACAACCAACACCTACTGCAAATGTTCCAGGCTAAGCCGTTGCATTTTGACAACCTCATTGTTGCAAGTGCGATCGTAAAAAGGGTTGCTTCTTTCAGAGAAGTAGTCGAGCACATTCCCTGGATTTAGTATTGGAATCCAAGCACTGTCCACCCACGAGATCCCCAGGAGGTTATCTGAGGAAATAGAACCGCACCAATACAAGTGAAAATGTTTTAAAAAACATGTTAATTGGATTAATTTATTTGGGATACGAGGGAAGGGGAGAAAACAGACATAAAAGTTGCCACACAGCTTCCACTAAATTTACTTGTTCAGGCAACTAGGTATTAAGAGGAGCCATTAAATTCTTCCTCCCTTCCATCTTCTGAAGGCAATGATGGACTACTGTTCTAGGGGCATCAAGCACCCTCCAGCACCTCATCCAACTGCCCATTCATCATGTGTCAATCTAGATAGTGACAATCAGACAGGCTATTCAACTGTGAAGGCATCTCAGCCATCCCGAATCCCCTCTCCATCCGATTTGCGCACATTTAAGCAAGAACCATATTAGTGGGAACCCTGTTGGCATTTCCCCTCCCTAGTCCAAGGTTCGAAGGCTTATTATGACAGCTTATGACCACCATAGTTGAGATTATTTAACTCAGCACAGATGGAAATTAATGTAGAGATCTTGCTGGTCTATAGAACTCAATTCCACACCAGGTAATGTACCCCCCAACTGAGCGATCAAGGGTCTAAACGCAATTATTTCCAACTTTGCACCAACCACTATAAAATTCCACGCTACCTCTGCAACCTCCCTTATGTTCCCTACTCAACCCTCCTAACCTTCGAATTTGGTCTACTGTGCATCCCTCTTTCTCTGTTGTATCCTCTGCGCAAAAGTCTTTAGTCCTCTCAGCCCTACTCTCTGGACAACTGCATAAGCCAGGCTGATACTTCAGTGTCATACTTAGGGAGTAAACAGTGAGCAATGTAATAAACAGTGGCAAAATGGGCAGATACATGGCAGCTGAAATTTAAATCAGAGAAGTGTGATGTGATGAGATGAGATTCATTTTGGTAGGAAGAATGCGGAGAGGCAATGTAAACTAAATGGTTTAATTTTAAAAGGGGTGCAGGAGCAGACCTGGGATGTACGTACACCAGTCTTTGAAGTGGCAGGGCAAGTTGAGAAGGCTTTTAAAAAAGTATACGGGACCCTTGGCCTTATAAATAAAGAGAGTACAAAAGCAAGGAAGTTATGCTAAACCTTTATAAAACACTGGTTTGGCACCAGCTGTGTATTGTGGCCAATTTTGGGCACCACATTTTAGGAAGCATGTCAAGACCTTAAAGAGGATGCGAAGGAGATTTACTAGAATGGTACCAAGAATGAAGACTTCAGTTATTTGGAGAGACTGGAGAAATTGCGGTTATTCTCGTTAGAGTAGAGAAGGTTAAAGGGAGATTTGATGGAGGTGTTCAAAATCATGAAAGTTTTTGAAAGAGTTAATAAGGAGAAACTGTTTCCAGTGGCAGAGGGGTCGGTAACCAGAGGACACAGATTTAAGGACATTGGCAAAAGAACCAGAGGCAACTTGAGGAAAGAAAAATGTAGGCAATGAGTGCTGTGATCTGGAAGTAGATTTATTAATAACTTTCAAAAGGGAATTGGATAAATACTTGAAGGGGGAAAATTTGCAGGACTATGGGGACAGAGTAGACGAGTGGGACTAACTGGATAGCTCTTTCAAAGACCCAGCACAGGCACAATGGGTCGAACGGCCTCCTTCTGTGCTGTATGATTTTATAATTCTCATGTTGTGGACAAATTCCATAAAAACTAAGTTGTAGCACCTACAACAACCAATGACGATTTAAAGGGCAACACATCTCAATTTGTACTGCTAATGGTAGAATCACACTATTCAAAAGGAATTTAAGAGTATTAATGTTGAAAAGAGTGCAGTCAAATAGACACTAAATCAATGATTAATCTGCTAATATTCCAATTCTATTACTGATCCATTAAATAAAAATAGATGTTTTAAATTGTAAGATTAATCTCTAGTGGATCACCACTTCCGATTCCTCACCAGAGATGACCATTTGAACCTCCCGTGCTCAGACTAGAGCATTCTGACCCCATTCCCCAGGCACAATGTGGTAATAAACTTCACTACACGGACTGAAGCGATTTCAAGAGGACCCACCACCACCTCCCCAGGGTAACTAGGGGATGGCAATAAATGCCAACCTTGCCAGCAACGCCCACATTCTGCAAATGAATGAAAGAAAGCATAGCTTCAAAACCCATTAACACCTGTTTCCACCTCTACACATCACCTGCCTCCACCTTTACTTTGCCTCCACTAGAACTGAAACCCTAAATCATGTCTTCTACACAACAAAACTTGCATTAATATAATGTCTTCATAGTCGAAAAATATCCCAAGGAACATCACAAAGGGATGAGGAAAACAGACACAAAGCCAAAAGAGATGGATTTCAAGGAGGCCTAATAGGAGAGCGACGTGGAAAGGTAGAGGTTTATAGAAGCAATTCCAGGGAGTGTGACTTAGACGGTTAAAAGCACACCTGCTGATGGTAGGACAAAGGGAGAGGGAGATGCATGAGACTGCCGTCACATTGGGGATTAGGAACCAATCATCATAGGCAGTCCCTCGAAATCGAGGAAGACTTGCTTCCACTCTAAAAGGGAGTTCTCAGGTGACTGTACAGTCCAATACGGGAATTACAGTCTCTGCAACAGGTGGGGCAGATGGTGGTTGAAGGAAAGGGTGGGTGGGGAGTCTGTTTTGCTGCATGCTCCTTCCGCTGCCTGCGCTTGTTTTCTGCATGCTCTCGCAACAAGACTCGAGGTGCTCAGTGTCCTCCTGGATATTCTTCCTCCACTTTGGGCGATCTTGCGCCAGAGATACCCATGTGTTGGTGGGGATGTTGCACTTTATCAAGGAGGCTTTGAGGGTGTCCTTGAAACATATCCTCTGAGATGGGGCGGTAGTATGCAAGGGTGGAGGGATCAAGGATTGTTTTTTTGAGAAGCGGGGTTATGATTCGTATTTCCGTTTACTTTTTTGGCGGTGCGTGGCCCCTTTAAGGGTTTTCCCCATTGACGAGCCGGCTGCATGGGAGGTCCAGAGAGCTGCGCGGCTGCACAGCTTAAAGGGAACATTGGAGATAACGGCAGATTTGAGGGAGAGAGGGAGAGTACCTGAGGAGAAACATCAACAATGTCAGCTAACATGGGAGCCAGGAAGGGAAGTTTGGTGGGAATAAAGTCGAAGAAGCAGGAGGTGGGTCGCTTGCACTCAGAGGTCATGAGGTTAGGAGAATTAAAATAAATGTAAATTGTCATCTGGGCTCATTTGAGAATGCAGCCAATGGCTCTTTAAAAAGCAGCAACTAGTGAAACTGTGCAGAAAGATTAAACAAAGTTCAAACTCTGAATATGACAAACTAATTGTTATCAGATAATGCTTGGAGATACTCCAAAACAATCGCTTGTCAGTAACCAGACAAGAGCGACAAAAAACAAATCCCACTCCGATAAACTGGAGCCTGTCCCCGGGGCCGGTCCGGTCTCACTGCTCAAAGGTCGCTCCCGGCACACAGCCCGGACCCAGGTCCTGGGGTCGGCCCCGCACACTGTACCTCTCCCCACCTCCCTCCCACCCCGCACACTGTACCTCTCCCCACCTCCCTCCCGCCCCCAAACACTGTACCTCTCCCCACCTCCCTCCCGCCCCCAAACACTGTACCCCGCCCCCAAACACTATACCTCTCCCAACCCGCACACTGTACCTCTCCCCAACTCCCTCCCGCCCCCAAACACTGTACCTCTCCCCACCTCCCTCCCACCCCGCACACTGTACCTCTCCCCACCTCCCTCCCGCCCCCAAACACTGTACCTCTCACCACCTCCCTCCCGCCCCCAAACACTGTACCTCTCACCACCTCCCTTCGGCCCCGCACACTGTACCTCTCCCCACCTCCCTCCTGCCCCCAAATACTGTACCTCTCACCACCTCCCTCCCGCCCCCAAACACTGCACCTCTCCCCACCTCCCTCCCACTGTACCTCTCCCCACCTCCCTCCCGCCCCCAAACACTGTACCTCTCACCACCTCCCTCCCGCCCCCAAACACTGTACCTCTCCCCACCTCCCTCCCGCCCCGCACACTGTACCTCTCCCCACCTCCCTCCCCGCACGCTGTGCCTCTCCCTCCCCCTCTATCACCGCACGCTGTGCCTCTCCCTCCCTCCCCGCGCGCTATGCCTCACCCCCTCCCTCCCCGCACATTGCACCTCTTCCTCCACCTCCCCATCACACTGTACCTCTCCTCCCCCTGCACACTGTACCTCTCCCTCCCCCCATCCCTACACCTCTCCCTCCCCCCTTTCCCTCCCTGCATCTCTCCCTCCCCCCTCCCTCCCTGCACCTCTCCCTCCCCACCCCATCCCTGCACCTCTCCCTCCCTCCCTGCACCTCTCCCTCCCTGCACCTCTCCCTCCCCCTCTCCGCACCTCTCCCTCCCCCCCCCGCACCTCTCCCTCCACCCCCCCCTCCCTCCCCCCCCCTCACTGCATCTCTCCCTCCCCCCCTCCCCTCATACTGTACCTCTCCCTCCCCCTCCCCGCACACTGTACCTCTCCCTCCCCATCACACTGTACGTCTCCCTCCCCCTCCCCATACCTCTCCCCCTCCCTCCCCATCACACTGTACCTCTCCCCCTCCCTCCCGCCCCGCACACTGTACCTCTCCCCTTCCCTCCCCATCACACTGTACCTCTCCCCCTCCCTCCCCATCACACTGTACCTCTCCCCCTCCCCATCACACTGTACCTCTCCCCCTCCCTCCCCATCACACTGTACCTCTCCCTCCCCGCACACTGTACGTCTCCCTCCCGCACCGCACACTGTACCTCTCCCTCTCCCTCCCCATCACACTGTACCTCTCCCCCTCCCTCCCCATCACACTGTACCTCTCCCTCTCCGCACACTGTACCTCTCCCTCCCCCTCACCGCACACTGTACCTCTCCCTCCCCCTTCCGCCCCGCACTGTACCTCTCCCCCTCCCTCCCCCATCACACTGTACCTCTCCCCCTCCCTCCCCATCACAATGTACCTCTCCCCCTCCCTCCCCATCACAATGTATCCTCTCTCCCTCCCTCCCACCCCACACACTATACCTCTCCCCCTCCCTCCTGCCCCGCACGCTGTGCCTCCCCCTCGCCCCGCCGCTGTGCCTCACCCACTGTACCTCCCCCTGCCCGCACACTGTACCTTCCCCTGCACCCCCCCCCCCCCCCGCACCTCTCCCTCCCCGCACACTGTACCTCTCCGGCCTCCCCTCTTCCCTGCACCTCTCCCTTCCCCCCCTCCGC
The DNA here is from genome assembly GCF_044704955.1 of Pristiophorus japonicus. Lineage (NCBI taxonomy): Eukaryota > Metazoa > Chordata > Chondrichthyes > Pristiophoridae > Pristiophorus > Pristiophorus japonicus. The sequence goes on along the minus strand of NC_091980.1, from coordinate 182,849,355 downwards.
ACACTGTACCTCTCCCTCCCCCCCCCCCCGCCGCACACTGCACCTCTCCCTCCCGCAACGCACACTGTAGCTCTCCCTCCCCCCCAACCCTTCCTGCACCTCTCCCTCCCTCCACCCCCCCCCGCAACTCTCCCTCCCCCCTCCGCACACTGTGCCTCACCCCCTCCCGCCCCGCACACTGTACCTCCCCCTCCCTGCACACCCCCTCCCCCCCCTTCCCTGCACCTCTCCCTCCCCGCACACTGTACGTCTCCCTCCCAATCCCTCCCGCCCCGCACACTGTACCTCTCCACCCTCCCTCCCCATCACACTGTACCTCTCCCCCTCCCTCCCCGCACACTGTACCTCTCCCTCCCCCTCCCCGCACACGTTACCTCTCCCTCCCTCCCCGCACACGTTACCTCTCCCTCCCTCCCCGCACACGTTACCTCTCCCCCTCCCTCCCCATCACACTGTACCTCTCCCCTCCCTCCCCATCACACTGTACCTCTCTCCCTCCCTCCCGCCCCACACACTATACCTCTCCCTCCCCCCGGCGCACCTCTCCCTCCCCCCTCCGCACACTGTGCCTCACCCCCTCCCACCCCGCACACTGTACCTCCCCCGCACCCCCCCCTCCGTGCACCTCTCCCGCCCCCCCCCCCCCCCTTCCCTGCACCTCTCCCGCCCCCCCCTTCCCTGCACCTCTCCCGCCTCCCCCCTTCCCTGCACCTCTCCCGCCCCCCCCCGCATACTGTACCTCTCCCTCCCCCCACACTGTACTTCTCCTTCCCCACACCTCCCTGCACCTCTCCCTCTCCCCCCCCCGCACACTGCACCTCTCCCTCTCCCCCCCCCCCCCGCGCACACTGCACCTCTCCCTCCCCCTCCCCGCACACTGTACCTCTTCCCCCTCCCCGCACACTGTACCTCTCCCTCCCGCTCCGCACACTGCACCTCTCTCCCTCCCGCCCCGCACACTGTACCCCTCCCCCTCCCGGCCCACACACTGTACCTCTCCTTCTCCCTCTCCCGTCCCGCACACTATACCTCTGCTGTCCACCGCCGCCATCTCTGTCTCCTGCCGGCGCACAAACAGCGCGTCATCGCCACATGGCGCGACGAGATGACGCTCTCAGCCGGCAATTCTTGCTTGACGCGAAGTATCACAGAGAGCAAACAATTGGATCTTAGCAACCGCTGTGAGCAAATAACTATCTCTGAACAATGGTCCCTGAACAATGAGCCTTGAACAACGGGCCTTGAACAACAGGCCGTGAGCAATGGGCTGTGAACAATGGGCCCTGAACGGGCTGTGAACAATGGACCCTGAACAACGAGCTGGGAACAATGGGCCCTGAACAACGGGCTGGGAACAATGGGCCCTGAACAACGGGCTGGGAACAATGGGCCCTGAACAATGGACCCTGAACAATGGGCTCTAAACAATGAACCCTGAACAATGGGCCCTGAACAATGGGCCCTGAACAACGAGCTGTGAACAATGGCCCCTGAGCAATGGACCCTGAACAATTGGCCCTGAGCAATGGGCCGTGAACAATGGGCTCTGAACAACGGGCTCTGAACCAGGGGCCCTGAACAATGGGCCCTGAGCAATGGACCCTGAACAACGGGCCCTGAACAACGGGCTCTGAACAACGAGTCGTGAACAATGGGCCCTGAGCAACGGGCTCTGAACCAGGGGCCCTGAACAATGGGTCGTGAACAATGGGCTCTGAACAACGGGCCCTGAGCAATGGACCCTGAGCAATGGACCCTGAGCAATGGGCCCTGAACAACGGGCTCTGAACCAGGGGCCCTGAACAACGGGCTGGGAACAACGAGCTGTGAACAATGGACCCTGAACAATGGGCTCTAAACAATGAACCCTGAACAATGGGCCCTGAACAACGAGCTGTGAACAATGGCCCCTGAGCAATGGACCCTGAACAATTGGCCCTGAGCAATGGGCCGTGAACAATGGGCTCTGAACAACGGGCTCTGAACCAGGGGCCCTGAACAATGGGCCCTGAGCAATGGACCCTGAACAACGGGCCCTGAACAACGGGCTCTGAACAACGAGTCGTGAACAATGGGCCCTGAGCAACGGGCTCTGAACCAGGGGCCCTGAACAACGGGCCCTGAACAATGGGTCGTGAACAATGGGCTCTGAACAACGGGCCCTGAGCAATGGACCCTGAGCAATGGACCCTGAGCAATGGGCCCTGAACAACGGGCTCTGAACCAGGGGCCCTGAACAACGGGGTGTGAACAATGGGCCCTGAACAATGAGTGCACCACTCCATCCTCCTCCAATGCCTCTCCACCATCGTCCAGCTAGGTGGGACTGCACGCACCTGGTTCCATTCTTATCTATCTAATCGTAGCCAGAAACCCCTGAAAAGGCTTCTCTTCCCACTCCCACATCTCTACCTCTGGTGTCCCTCAAGGATCTATTCTTGGCCCCCTCCTATTTCTCATCTACATGTTGCCCCGTGGTGACATCATCCGAAAACAAGGCGTCAGTTTCCACATGTCCGCTGGCGCCACCCAGCTCTACCTCGCCAGCACCTCCCTCAATCCCTCCATGGCCTCTAAATTGTCAGGCTGCTTGTCTGACATCCAGTACTGGATGAGTAGAAATATTTTCCAATTAAATATTGGTAAGACTGAAGACATTGTCTTTGGTTCCTGCCACAAACTGTGTTCCCTAGCCACCAAATCGATCCCTCTTCCTAGCCTCTCACTGAGGCTAAATCAGACTGTTCGCAACTTAGGTGTCATATTTGACCTCGAAATTAGCTTCCGACCACACATCCGTGGCATTACTAAAACCGCCTATTTCCACCTCTGTAACATCGCCTGTCTCCACCCCTGCCTCAGCTCATCTGCTGCTGAAGCCCTCATCTATGCTTTTGTTACCTCTAGACTTGACTATTCCAACACACTCTTGGCTGGCCTCCCACATTCTACCCTACCTAGAGGTGATCCAAAACTCGACAGCCCGTGTCCTAACTCGCACCAAGTCCTGCTCACCCATCACCCCTGTGCTCGCTGACCCACATTGGCTTCCGGTTAAGCAACGCCTCAATTTCAAAATTCTCTTCCTTGTTTACAAATCCCACCATGGCCTCGCTCCTCCCTATCTCTGTAATCTCCTCCAGCCCCGCAACCCCCCAGAGATGTCTGCGCTCCTCAAATTCTGCCCTCTTGAGCATCCCTGATTATAATCGCTCAACCATCGGTGGCCATGCCTTCAGCTGCCTAGGCCCCAAGCTCTGGAACTCGCTTCCTAAACCTCTCCCCGCCCTACCTCTCCTCCTTTAAGATGGTCCTTAAAACATATCTCTTTGACCAAGCTTTTGGTCATGTGCTGCAATTTCTTATGTGGCTCGGTGTCAAATTTATTTGTTTTGTCTTGTAACATTACTGTGGAGCGCCTTGGGATGTTTTACTACGTTAAAGGCACTATATAAATACAAGTTGTTGTTGTTGAACAATGGCCCCTGAGCAATGAATGCTGAGCTAAGAATGGACTTTGAACAATCGGCCCTGAACCATGTACATTTTTTTAACTCAAATGGGTCACATGTATCGCATGAATTTTTTTTTTGCAGGAGGGTTTTAAAAAAATCCTCATCAACCGTAACTTTAATTTACATGATGCTTCGCACTTAGGGACCAACTTCTCAGACACTTTGCAAAAAGAAAGGGTGCACATCAAGCAGGAGAGAAAACAGAAGTTGGAGAGAGGACACAAAAGCACAGTGAAACAGAAAGTTTAAAAGGAGATTTGGTTATGGGAGGGAGGTAAAGGGATGCAATGAGGGGAGGGGATGCTGAAGAGGAGAGGGGTATAGTAGTTGACGGAACAACTGCCAATGGTGGAGTGCGCAGAACAGTGAACAAGACGTAGTTTGTAGTCAAAAGGACTACACAAGGGCATATGGGTGAGGAGATTGCATTTGACTATGTGGACAAGGATCTTATAACTGACCATTTAGGTATAAGAAGCTAGCGGAGCTTGACCAGCAACAAAGTGAATGGATCCCTGTACTTTGTGACGGGATTGGATGTGGACCACAGTATTCTAGAGGAGTTGTAGTTTATGCTGGGTGGGGGGTAGGTAGGCCAGCAAAGAAACATTTGAGAAATCAAGCCTCAAAGTGATAATGACATAGATTAGGATCTCAGCAACATTAGAGAGTGTAGGTGGGAAATGCTTTGGAGGCAAAGGACATTTAAAAAAAAAAAGAAAAACTAGCATTTTTAAAACGCCTTTAATGACCTCAGAACATCCCAAAGCTCTTTACAGCCAATGAAGTACTTTTTGAAATGTAGTCTCTGTTGTAATGTAGGAAATGCAGCAGCCAATTTGCACGCAGCAATTTGCTCACTGTTCTTTTAAAGGAATATTTCATAGAAAACTCAAAAAATCATGACAACCTTTCTAAATAAATCTAAATGCATTAGAATTCTATATATTTATTAGAATTACTTAAAAACATCAATAACTTGGGTTATCACCTGTCCAGTGACAACTGATAACCTATAGTCTTGTTTTTAAACAGAAGCCTATTTTTAACTGTGTCTGTGTCTCATGATGTGCAGACATTAGTTTTTTATGTTTTCAATTCATTTCCATCACTGGCAAAGAAAACAACTGACAATGACCACAACAATTTGCATTTATATAGTGTCTTTAACATGGAAAAATGTCCCAAAACTTCACAGAAGCATAAACATAAAAATCAACACCAAGGCAAATGAGGGCTGAGTAAAAGCTTGGTCAAAGCGGTGGGTTTTTAAGAAGGATCTTAAACGAGGAGGTAGAGACAGAGATGTTTCGGGAGATAGGGAGGGAATTCCAAAGCTGAAGGCCCAGATTGGCGAAGGTAGTGGGGGATGTACAGGAGTGGAGCAACGCAGAGTTCTCAGAGGATTAACAGGATTAGGGCTGTTCAAGTATGCTGGGGGGAGTTAAAGAGATAGAGAGGGGCAATGCCATGGAGGGATTTGAACATGAGGATAAGAGTTTTAAATTTAAGTGTTTGGGGACCGGGACAGACACACCATTTGAATTTCATTATAACTCCCGAGCAACATAATGATGGGTTTGTACCTACATTACCGTCCAAACGGATGATTTTCACTATTTTTATTTGTATACTGACTGGAATTAAACGCTGGTGTGATTTAAGCTGCTTCATGATGTCATGATAAAGTTGCTATGATATCAGAGCAGTTTGTTGTAACAAGAAAAAATGTTCTGTTTCAATTGTGTAAAGTGGAATCTCAAGGTGTTGAAACGCTGAAATATAGAGAACACACGAGGGCCAATCTCTTTGGCTGTTCCTCCATGAAACAGAGCACCCACTGTACTTCCTGTTGTACTTCACACCTTGGTCTCTCCACCTACTCCTCTGCTACCTTCTAATACTTCCAGCACCTCACCTTGTTTCCCTCCCTTACCTCGCTTTTAAAATTCTCTACTCCCCCCTCCCATGAGTTACTCATGGTGATAATCCTCCCATTCTGCACAGAGTAACTCCTCAAACTCTAAGATGTCGTACTCCATTTCAATTTACCTTACCTCCTCTCCTTTGATTTTACAGCTCTTTTGTCCTCCTATAACCTCTCCCTCCATATAAACTCTCCTACCCATAGTCATGGCCATCTCCTTGACTATGCCATCTTACATGGCCTCTCTACTCCCATGGTGTCAGTCCCTGACAAAGTCAATTCTGACCACTTCTTTTCCTTCTTCATCACCCACATCCACTTCTGACCTCACTTCCTTCTGTGTTCGCCCCTGAACACACCTCTCCCCAGCTCTTCATACTCCCAACTACCGAGCCCTTGGCCTTCCATTTGCCACAATATTTCTGCAGCTGTCGATCTGCTCAACAACTCCATCTCCTTTGATATTCTTAGCCCCAGTAAAAACTTTACTGTCTCCCATCCTAGTCGCTCCCCTGTTTTTGGCCCCCATCTTCACTCCCTCTAGTCCAATGAGTGTAGATTTGAGGATATCTGGCGCACAACTAGTTGAGCCATCCATCATCAGATCAAGTTGGAAACCAGTGAATACTATAGGGCCTTGCAATCCTCTACTGTCAGTTGTGGCTCAGTGGGTAGTGGGTAGCACTCTCGCCTGAGTCAGAAGGTGGGTTCAAGTACCACTGCAGTGCTGAGGGAGCGCGGCACCGTCAGAGATGCTGTCTTTTGGATGAGACGTTAAACCAAGGCCCCGTCTGCTCTCTCAAGTGGACGTAAAAGATCCCATGACATTATTTCGAAGAAGAGCAGGGGAGTTATCCCCAGTGTCTTGGCCAATATTTATCCCTCAATCAACATAACAAAAATAACAGATTATCTGGTCATTATCATTGTTTGTGGAAACTTGCTTGTGCCCAAATTGGCTGCCGCATTTGCCATATTACAACCATGACTACACTCCAAAAGTACTTCATTGGCTGTAAAGTGCTTTGAGACATCCTGTGATCATGAAAGGCGCTATAGAAATCTAAATCTTTTACCAAACTGCCCATTACTCCAGGGTCATCCTGGAGAGTAACAATAGCCTCTGGCTTCTTTTCTCCACTACCAACTGTCTCCTTATATCCCTCTCCACTGCCTCCTCCACTTTCAGCTCTCACTGCAAGTGCAAGAAGCGCTTAGACTTCTTTGTCACTAAGATTGAAATCATCCATTCAGCTGCCTCTGCTACATACCCCCTTCCCTTTGCCCACCTAGCCAAACCACCCCAAGGTATCCCCCCACCCTAGCCCTGAACCCAGTGTGCATCCTCCCTTCTTTCAACTCTTGCCTACAGTGAGTACCCCACCCTCTGCTTCACCATCAGTGGCTGTCGCTGTGCAGGATCTATGACTATGCCTCCGTGGGAGGTCTTGGTGTAATTTATGTTAAAAATGCTACCACTGACTTAAACTTAGCTCTCTAGGGGTTAGATTCACAAGACAGCAGGACTGGAAGATGTAGATTAGAGTCCAGATGGGGTGTCTGAATTAGCGTGCTTTAGGCAATGAAGGTTTGTTTGAATATTTCAGTGATTGCTCACAACTCTTCTGATTGAGGTGACTTGATTTATTTGAGCTCAGCAGAAATAATCACCAGGGCAGTCTGGTGAGATTCCATTTTCTGGGGTCGAAATTAATTTAAAAAAAGAGAGAAAAATCCATGCTCAGCTTCAGTCTAACAAAGGCTGTGAGAAGACAAGTCTTGGCCTGACCTGGGAATTAAGATACAGCAGGTTGGTTTCCCCAGCTAGAAGCTGACCCAACACAAGAAGTGAATATTCCATCTGCTATTCGGGATAGTGTAGCGGGTTAGTTTGTGTTGTTACGGAAAGCAATGTAGAATTTTTTTTAAAGTCTGGAACTGTTATTTTTGTTCAGCCGTATATATTCTGCAAAAATATCTGTTTCGAGTGCTGAACATCGAAAGATTGAAGAAGTTCATCTTAGGCAAGTGGGAGTTTGCAGTATCCAGATCTATGACAAGGGGGACACATTGTTACAGCCCAGGGTTACACTTGTATAGCTTGATACAATATATGTTAACTCTGGAACCCAAGTTCCATTTGCAGGAATAACCTGTTCCACTGAATCCATGAAGATATATATGGCAGATCCTAATCTGTAACAGTGGTACAGCCTTGAGCCATCTTGTTTTCTAACTGTCTGTTCCTGTGTGAAGTAGCTTTCTTCTAACTAATAGATGGAGCCTGGTATCTATTCATTGTTGTAATTAGCTTTCTAACTTTTCCTGTTACTTTTTCCTATCTCACTCCATCCAATATCCCTTCTGTCTTGGTCTCCATTTAGTGCTATTGTACCATTTCCCATCTCTGGTCCCCACTGACTTTTTCACATTGTCAAATACTAACCCAGCCTCTTTAATGATCTCCACCAACTCACTTCTTGTCTTCTATTCGATAATCCCCCAGCTTTTATCTGTCATTGAGAGTTCTTGCACCTTCCTTTCGAAGGCCATAACCCTTTTCTTTGATCATCAGGTGGATCTTGCCTCTTCAGAAAGCGACATCACCAAGAGACCTCTACAGTGGAGGAAAGAAATTCTCTGAATATCACCAAAATATTCAGCAGTTTGAAGTAAAAACCCACATTTGACCAGCACTAAAGTTGGTAACATATATATTAATGATTGGAATGCACATCAAACAGTAAGTAAGCAAGCATAATTTTTTTTTCAAAACTTCCCTCAAATAATAGACCAGAACATTCAAGGGAAATTGGATTAACTGTTACTGCACTGAGAGCTGCTGTGGTCACGCCTGATTTCATCCATTCTGCACCACTTCAACAGTTCAGTCTTCAGCTCGTCAATGGTATCATTTTACATGAGGATTAGTTGTCCCCATTCCTTCTATTTCCACTCAAAGGTGCTGATTCTCATTTTCCCCTCTTCATTTCTTGTTGAGTTGCAGAAAACCACGTTTTATTATATTTCCACTCGGACACATGTCAGCGTTTGGGAAAATGGTAAACTAGATTTTTCAAATCTCTTTTAAACATAACCGTGCAAATGCAATCCTTTAACTGTCACAGTCCTACATTAAAGGCTGAGTGAACTGCACTGCTGAAGGCAACAATCCTTTGGGTAGAAAGTGCTGTTGCTTGTATAAACAAATGAATATTTGACATACTCTATAATCATATTGACATACATAATATACATCTGCCATTTTAACCTCAATTAAAACCGGAAGTGGGAGAGTTGGAGGCAGGTTGTTGTCAGGATTCAGAATTTTTAACTCTTTAACCTCCCACCCAACCCCAACTCACTCTTTTTTGAGGGTTAAAATTCCCCCCTCTACCCGAAACATTGTCCGGAATTTTCTGAGGTCCGAGCGGGTGCGATCTGAGGCAGGTTGGATGGGAAATTTGAAATAAGTTGCAGTGTGTAAGAACCCGCTGACATTCCACCCCCATGTGCCTTTCCCTCAGGCGCATTTGTCGGATAGGCAGCGACCCGACCAGCAGAGGCCGACGACCTAATTCAAATCTTTAGCAGGCATTTGTCAGACCTTTAAGCGCCTTTTTCAGCCTACCTTTCAAATTTCCCTGGCTGCCCACAGGATTCATGCAGCTCGGGAACCACATCTGTCAGGCTGAGGTGGGAGTTGAGTGGTCATTGCTCCAACTGATTAGCTGACAACATGAAATGTACTGTAAAAGCTCCCACCTCACAGCTGGTCACTTTCCTCAGGCAGAAGCTGTTATTGACAGCATTCCTAGCACAGAATGAGCTTTCTACAGCCTGCAAGTGTTTGCAGCAAAGTCACCATTCAGTCTCACCTCATTGGTAGAACCTATCACACCATTGACATATTGCTTCTCTCATCGCTACTTGACCTGCTATCTATTCCATCAGCATGGGTGCCGTTTATACTGTCTGACCTTAGTCCTCAGAATCTCACCACGATCAGCCCCAACACCAGCAGTACCAGGCACACTATCAGCACCAACAACAACACAAACCTTCTCCTCAACAACCTGATGCTGAACAGGACAGAGGGTTTCAGCGCAGGTCTGCACCATGCCAGAGGCAGTACCCCCAACGCAGGGTATACAGGCAGAGGATGAGCTTCCTCAATATGACTGAGCAGCAAGTCGTTGCAGACATTTGCACATTGCTCGAGCAAGACCTGTAACCCAGAGGAGCGGGTGGAGATACCTTACCAGTGGCGGTCAATGTCACCAACGCTCTCAACTTCTTTGCCTCAGGCTCCTTCCAGGTATATGCAGCAAACATTTGAGCCATTTCGTAGTCGGCCGCCCACAGATGCATCAACCAGGTGACCGATGTCCTCTTTGACAAGTCAGCCAATTATATCAACTTTGCCTCTGATGAAGCCAGTGTTACTGAGCGGACTCTCGGCTTTGCCACTCTGGCTGGCTTCCCACAGGTGCAGGGTGTAATCGACTGCACACATGTGACCATCAGGGCACCCCATCATAATCCAGGCGTCTTTGTCAACCACAGGGGCTTCCACTCCCTCAATGTGCAGCTGGTCTGCAACCATAGGAAGATCATCATGCGTGTGCACTAAATTCCCTGGCAGCTGCCATGACTCTTTCGTCCTGCGCCAGCTCACCCTCCCTCAGCTCATCGCTCCTCCAAACAAACTTTCCGGTTGGCTGCTTGGAGACAAGAGCTATCCACAGAAGATGTGACTCATGACACCCTTGACGAGACCAAGTACTGAGGCTCAGGAGAGATATAATGAAAGCTACATTTCCACCAGATGTGTCGCAGAGCAGACAATAGACATGCTGAAAATGTTCAGATTCCCTGACACGTCTGGAGGAGCCCATCAATACGCACCAGCCAGGGTCTCCAGAATCGTCGTGGTCTGCTGCGCACTGCACAATAGAGCGCAGCAGCAAGGATTAGCTCTGCATGAGAAGCAAGGCACTGAGCACACAGACTCTTCAGAGCAGGATGAGGAGGAGGAGCAGGAGCTGGAGGAACCTGCGGGCCAGATACCACCAGCACCTGAACACATTGCTGCCTGGGAGACCAGGGATGGCCTCATCATGGCCAGATTTACTTAACTTCATGTAGTGTACCCATTTGGCTGTCACATGCTGTGCCAGATTGGTACCACCCCACAGCAACCTGTAAAGGATCCCTACAATGACCAAGCCATTCCTTTCACACCACCATTGCTGGAGCTAGTTATGTCTCACCATTCACTGCAACTCAGAAAGGTGCATATAAATTTGTCTAAGACCGGAAAGTGGTGAAAATAAAGATTTGTATGGTTGACATTACATTAACGGAAACTTGACATTAACATTGAGTAAAACACCCAAGTGGCTACCCTTGTGAATCTACTTGTATGTCATCTTTTTCTTACACGTGTTCTGTGAGGTGCTACCCCTGTGGCTTCAGCAGAGCTAGAGGCAGCCTATGCACTTCCCTACTGTGACTGCTTAGACACTCTTGCCGGACATCCTCTGGGATTTGGAACCTGTGATGACCCCGCCAAGGTCTGCTCCTCCTGTGACTGTGCAGGGGCAGACTTGGTCATCGCTGTCCAAGGAGGCATCTGGGGCTCTGACTGAGGGGGGAAGCAATGGGGGAGAAGTGTGAGCGCTTTGAGGAGCCCACACATCCATGTCCCCTCTCATGGGCCATCCGCACTTCCCTGCTAGCAAGGAGCTGGAGGACACCTTGCTGCACATCAGTGGGGCCATGAGTACCCACGTCTATGCTGACATCCCTCCTAGACAGGAGGACTATGAGCCACTGCCATCTATGATCCATAGATAGCCATCTCTTCTGCATGGAGACCATGTGCTCCTGTGATTTATGCATTAGCCGCTCCATGTAGGTGGCCATCCTTTCCATGGAAAAGCCTACAGTCGCCATTGCCTGTGACATGTCAGTGTTCATGTTGGAGATGGACTCCTTCATTCTCTGAACGTTTTCAGACATCGCGGTTGCAAAACTTGGCAGAACCCTCTGCATTTCTTCCTGCACCTCCGGGATCACCCACTTTCTGGATGGCCGCCAAGGCTCAGTGTCTGCATGCAGCTGAGCAGAGCTGGGAGCGTCCTGCACCCTCTGGCGAGGAGTCTCCATTGCCGTCCCTGTTTCCACCATCTACTCTTGTTCACTTGTGACAGATCCGGTGTGCGTCTCCGTGCTGGTGCTGGGAGTGCTTATGTCTGGTGACGCTGCGCCCTCAGAGGCTGGAGGTCTCTGAGATGTCCCCTCTTTCCGTCTCCCACCTCCAGCTGTTCGGCCACTCCAGATACTTCCATCGCAGCTTCCTCTGCTGTTGTGAGGGTGGCAAATAATGGAGGCCCATCTCCAGTTCTCTCCATCTCCCTCTTTTTGTGGGCTCTCTTTTTCTGCAATCAGGGAAAGAAGAGAAGGTTGAGTGAGAGTGATGGAATGAGGGTAAGGAATGGATGGGTTACATCTTTAGAGGGAGACTATGATGGTGTGGGTTGGCAAAGCCAAGTGGCCTCCTTCGGTGTTTTTATTTGGTATGATTACATTAGGGTGAGTGTGAGGGATGGTTAGTAAGATGGGGATGGGATAATGTACATTGAGAGAGAGGGATGGGTGGATGTGCAAGCTATGTTGGTGTGAGTAAGGATGTGCAGGCATAGGGTTGGGAAGGCAGATTGATGGGGATGTGATGAGAGGCACAGGAAGATGAAGGTGAGTGTGACTTTGTACTGACCTTTCCTGATCTAATGAGATACTTGAAACATTTGCTGCACTGCACTAGATCCTCCTGACCACATCCTTGCTGGTGACCTCCTCTGCTATTTGGAGCCAGGCTCTTTTTGTCTCCTGGGGAAGTCTCTTCCGCCCATTCAAAGGGAAGAGGACCTCTCTGCGTGCTCTGACTCCCTCCACAAGCATATGGAGGGAGTCATTGGAGAACCTGGGTTCAGTCATGTTTCCAAGTGTTTGGAGCAATCAAAGCCTCCATTACAGTGATTGCACACTCCTAGATAAACATTCAAATGCAATGTGGCCATGTCTCCTTTAAATATGTTCGCTGAAAATGCATCATTGATGACATCAGCAGACCCGCACCATTTAATAGGGTCGGGTAACTCGCAGGGTGGGCTTAATAGGCCATAATAGCGCAAAGTTGATTTCTGCAGCGGGATGGAAGCAACGGGATCATGATCCCCCACACCCGACCCACCCAGGTAAAGAAAATTCTGGCCATTGTCTTTTTTCTTTATTGATGCTGACCATTTTATATTTACAGCAGTTTCTGTTTTAATTAGTGCACGACCAGAACTAGGGCTCAATTTTCCTCTTTGCCGATTTTTGGCGCCCAGGAGGATAAACGGACAATTTTTTTAATGCCCGATTGCGGCGGAAAAAAAAAGTTGAAACTTTCGCCAAAGTAAAATTTCACTTTGGTGATGTGGTACCCGAAGTTAAATCTGGGGGTGGAACTTCAAGTCTGCGCCAAAAGCTGAGGTTGCCAGGGTAACGAGCGGCACACTGAGGGAGCTTGCCAGGGTAACAAGAGATACACTGAGGGCTGAAGCTCCATCTCCCTGCAAGTTGAAGTTCCACGGCCAGGGTTTGCAGCGACAGGGAAGCAGGGGAGGGAGGGGGAATTGCCCAGGATTGCACCAGAACCAGTCAGTAATCTTTAATGTAAAGAGATGCAACGAACATACTAAAGATGGTCATTATAAACTATCTTTATGAACAAGACTAAGCTCAGATACAGACCTGATTGCAGATTTCCTTAATTTAATGTAGGGTTTTTCTGATTGGTACTTAAGACCACTCTGTGTCGTCCTTAAAAAAAAAATCGATGTTGGGTAAAATCGCTTAAATGGCCAAAAATGGCACGGAAATCTGTTTTCACCCAGACCTGCGCCAGAAAAATCTGCCGTACAAAAAAAATCTGGCGCTGAAAGTTTGTACGCCGGCGGCAACTGTAAGGAAAGTTACAAAATCAAGATTGCTCAAAAAAAAAATCAGCGAACGCCAAAAAACGGCACTCACGGGTGACGAAAGTTGAGCCCCTAGTTAGTGAAAGGCACTAATGAGGGCTCAGAACATTTTGAAAGCATTTCCAGTTCTATTATGAACTATCAGCACAAGCGATGTTAGTGTAACATAGAAACATAGAAAATAGGTGCAGGAGTAGGCCATTCAGCCCTTCTAGCCTGCACCGCCATTCAATGAGTTCATGGCTGAACATGCAATTTCAGTACCCCCTTCCTGCTTTCTCGCCATACCCCTTGATCCCCCTAGTAGTAAGGACTTCATCTAACTCCCTTTTGAATATATTTAGTGAATTGGCCTCAACTACTTTCTGTGGTAGAGAATTTCACAGGTTCACCACTCTCTGGGTGAAGAAGTTTCTCCTCATCTCGGTCCAAAATGGCTTACCCCTTATCCTTAGACTGTGACCCCTGGTTCTGGACTTCCCCAACATTGGGAACATTCTTCCTGCATCTAACCTGTCTAAACCCGTCAGAATTTTAAACGTTTCTATGAGGTCCCCTCTCATTCTTCTGACCTCCAGTGAATACAAGCCCAGTTGATCCAGTTTTTCTTGATAGGTCAGTCCCACCATCCCGGGAATCAGTCTGGTGAATCTTCGCTGCACTCCCTCAATAGTAAGAATGTCCTTCCTCAAGATAGGAGACCAAAACTCTACACAATACTCCAGGTGTGGCCTCACCAAGGCCCTGTACAACTGTAGCAACACCTCCCTGCCCCTGTACTCAAATCCCCTCGCTATGAAGGCCAACATACCATTTGCTTTCTTAACCGCCTGCTGTACCTGCATGCCAACCTTCAATGACTGATGTACCATGACACCCAGGTCTCGTTGCACCTCCCCTTTTCCTAATCTGTCACCATTCAGATAATAGTCTGTCTCTCTGTTTTTACCACCAAAGTGGATAACCTCACATTTATCCACATTATACTTCATCTGCCATGCATTTGCCCACTCACCTAACCTATCCAAGTCACTCTGCAGCCTCATAGCATCCTCCTCGCAGCTCACACTGCCACCCAACTTAGTGTCATCTGCAAATTTGGAGATACTACATTTCATCCCCTCGTCTAAATCATTAATGTACAATGTAAACAGATGGGGCCCCAGCACAGAACCTTGCGGTACCCCACTAGTCACTGCCTGCCATTCTGAAAAGTACCCATTTACTCCTACTCTTTTCTTCCTGTCTGACAACCAATTCTCAATCCACGTCAGCACACTACCCCCAATCCCATGTGCTTTAACTTTGCACATTAATCTCTTGTGTGGGACCTTGTCGAAAGCCTTCTGAATGTCCAAATATACCACATCAACTGGTTCTCCCTTGTCCACTTTACTGGAAACATCCTCAAAAAATTCCAGAAGATTTGTCAAGCATGATTTCCCTTTCACAAATCCATGCTGACTTGGACCTATCATGTCACCATTTTCCAAATGCGCTGCTATGACATCCTTAATAATTGATTCCATCATTTTACCCACGACTGAGGTCAGGCTGACCGGTCTATAATTCCCTGTTTTCTCTCTCCCTCCTTTTTTAAAAAGTGGGGTTACATTGGCTACCCTCCACTCGATAGGAACTGATCCAGAGTCAATGGAATGTTGGAAAATGACTGTCAATGCATCTGCTATTTCCAAGGCCACCTCCTTAAATACTCTGGGATGCAGTCCATCAGGCCCTGGGGATTTATCGGCCTTCAATCCCATCAATTTCCCCAACACAATTTCCTGACTAATAAAGATTTCCCTCAGTTCCTCCTCCTTACTAGATCCTCTGACCCCTTTTATATCCGGAAGGTTGTTTGTGTCCTCCTTAGTGAATACCGAACCAAAGTACTTATTCAAGTGGTCTGCCATTTCTTTGTTCCCCGTTATGACTTCCCCTGATTCTGACTGCAGGGGACCTACGTTTATCTTCACTAACCTTTTTCTCTTTACATATCTATAGAAACTTTTGCAATCCGCCTTAGTGTTCCCTGCAAGCTTCTTCTCGTACTCCATTTTCCCTGCCCTAATCAAACCCTTTGTCCTCCTCTGCTGAGTTCTAAATTTCTCCCCGTCCCCGGGTTCGCTGCTATTTCTGGCCAATTTTTATGCCACTTCCTTGGCTTTAATACTATCCCTGATTTCCCTTTATAGCCACGGTTGTGCCACCTTCCCTTTTTTATTTTTACGCCAGACAGGAATGTACAATTGTTGTAGTTCATCCATGCGGTCTCTAAATGTCTGCCATTGCCCATCCACAGTCAACCCCTTAAGTATCATTCGCCAATCTATCCTAGCCAATTCACGCCTCATATTAAGTTCTTTAAGTTCTGGACCATGTTCTCTGAATTAACTGTTTCATTCTCCATCCTAATGTAGAATTCCACCATATTATGGTCACTCTTCCCCAAGGGGCCTCGCACAATGAGATTGCTAATTAATCCTCTCTCATTACACAACACCCAGTCTAAGATGGCCTCCCCCCTAGTTGGTTCCTCGACATATTGGTCTCGAAAACCATCCCTTATGCACTCCAGGAAATCCTCCTCCACCGTATTGCTTCCAGTTTGGCTAGCCCAATCTATGTGCATATTAAAGTCACCCATTATAACTGCTGCACCTTTATTGCATGCAGCCCTAACTTCCTGTTTGATGCCCTCCCCAACATCACTACTACTGTTTGGAGGTCTGTACACAACTCTCACTAACGTTTTTTGCCCTTTGGTGTTCTGCAGCTCTACCCATATAGATTCCACATCATCCAAGCTAATGTCTTTCCTAATTATTGCATTAATCTCCTCTTTAACCAGCAATGCTACCCCACCTCCTTTTCCTTTTATTCTATCCTTCCTGAATGTTGAATACCACTGGATGTTGAGTTCCCAGCCCTGATCATCCTGGAGCCACGTCTCCGTAATCCCAATCACATCATATTTGTTAACATCTATTTGCACAGTTAATTCATCCACCTTATTGCGGATACTCCTTGCATTAAGACACAAAGCCTTCAAGCTTGTTTTTTTAACACCCTTTGTCCTTTTAGAATTTTGCTGTACAGTGGCCCTTTTTGTTCTTTGCCTTGGGTTTCTCTGCCCTCCACTTTTCCTCATCTCCTTTCTGTCTTTTGTTTTTGCCTCCTTTTTGTTTCCCTCTGTCTCCCTGCATTGGTTCCCATCCCCCTGCCATATTAGTTTAACTCCTCCCCAACAGCACTAGCAAACACTCTCCCTAGGACATTGGTTCCAGTCCTGCCCAGGTGCAGACCGTCCGGTTTGTACTGGTCCCACCTCCCACAGAATCGGTTCCAATGCCCCAGGAATTTGAATCCCTCCATGCTGCGCCACTGCTCAAGCCACGTATTCATCTGCGCTATCCTGCGATTCCTACTCTGACTAGCAAATGGCACTGGTAGCAATCCCGAGATTACTACTTTTGAGGTCCTACTTTTTAATTTGGCTCCTAGCTCCTTAAATTCGTTTCGTAGGACCTCATCCCTTTTTTTACCTATGTAGTTGGTACCAATGTGCACCACGACAACTGGCTGTTCTCCCTCCCTTTTTAGAATGTCCTGCACCCGCTCCGAGACATCCTTGAACCTTGCACCAGGGAGGCAACATACCATCTTGGAGTCTCGGTTGCGGCCGCAGAAACGCCTATCTATTCCCCTCACCATTGAATCCCCTATCACTATCGCTCTCCCACTCTTTTTCCTGCCCTCCTGTGCAACAGAGCCAGCCACGGTGCCATGAACTTGGCTGCTGCTGCCCTCCCCTGATGAGTCATCCCCCCCCAACAGCACTCAAAGCAGTATATCTGTTTTGCAGGGGGATGACCACAGGGGACCCCTGCACTACCTTCCTTGCACTACTCTTCCTGCTGGTCTTCCATTCCCTATCTGGCTGTGGACCCTTCTCCTGCGGTAAGACCAACTCGCTACACGTGCTACTCACGTCATTCTCAGCATCGTGGATGCTCCAGAGTGAATCCACCCTCAGCTCCAATTCCGCAACGCGGCCCGTCAGGAGCTGGAGGCGGATACACTTCCCGCACATGTAGTCGTCAGGGACACTGGAAGTGTCCCTGAGTTCCCACATGTTACCGAGCTCTCCTGCCATGACTTAACCCTTAGATACACTTAAATTGGCAACAACAATGTTAAAAGTTACTGACTGATATAAAAAAGAAAAAGAAAAGCTACTCACCAATCACCAGCCAATCACTTACCCCCTAGGCTGTGACGTCACCTTTCTGTTTCTTTCTACTTTTTTGCCTTCTCCCTGTAGCTGCACAAGTACGCCTTTTATCGGCCTCTGCCGATCCCCGGACTCGCGCCTCAGCGACCACGAACTCCCGCTGCCTCTCGCGACCTTTTATAGGCCTCTAAGTATTCGAAACCTTGGGAAAGGGAAGAGTTACGTGTCCGCTGCAACAGACACTGCAGCCACAACCTGGAGCGTTAACCTCCCGAGTCTATGTGCTAAATTTAATCTTCATTGGTGCAGCAAAAAATAATCAGTGGATTTGATGTTGTTTAATAAAAACAGAAAATGCAAGAAACACTCAACAGGTCAGGCAGCATCTGTGGAAAGAGAAGCAATGTTAATGTTTCTGGTCGATGACCTTTCATCAGATGCTGTTTAATAATAGTTTGCTCTTAATTTCAAATGGAATGTTCACCAGTGAGACATTTGCGAGCATTTATTATGATTCTGTCTGTTGTCATAAACTGTGTCATTCCTAATATTTTGTATTGTACACGGGAACACAAGCACAATTTAAACCCATTGTCACAGGATTGAAGGGCAGACCCATAGGAACTGATGGCTCTCTGTCTTTCATACGATTAATTGGTGAATGTCAACTGAAGGGTGTTACCGCAAACCACTTTATTTTTATTTAATGAACATTCTCCAGCTGTGTTTTGTTCTAATTCTTCTGCTCAGTGTATGAATTTTGTAGTATTTGGATTCTACTGGCTTGACATTGCATTTATATAGCACCCTTAATGTAGTAATACAATCCAAGACACTTAAGCAGTGGTCACTACATGCCTACCATGCAGTTCGGGGCCCAGAAGAGGCGAGGGCCCAGAGGCAGCACGGGCTTGCAGCAGAGCTTGGTGTCCAGTTATCTTGGTTAATCCTTGCCACTGGACCAAGACCTTCTCGACAAAGCCCGTGTGGTGACTGGTGTACAATGGCCACCGCATGTTTAAAAAAAATCCACGCACAGGCATCTTCCACCTTTCAATATTTAGTTCGCGACCTGGAATATCAGGTCCTTCATCGAAAAACCTGTGAACTCATCCCTTTTTGGTGTAGAAGCAAGTCGTCCTCGATACGAGGGACCGCCTAAGAAGGAGAAGACCACCATGCAGTGGATGCATAGCACTTAGACTGAAGGATCGATAATTATGATGAAAACATTAAAGCTTATCAAGCAATGCGCCAGAGCTGATTACCACTCAACATATATAATATGATTATTCTTAACCTATCACTGGGATCGAGGAGGAATTTTCCAGATTTTTTTCCATTAATGGGTTATTTAATCTGGTCTTTCCCTGACTGGTTTTGAATGTTTGAATTTATCAGGGACAGGATTAGTGATATTGCATGGATGAGTCATCTGACACAGTGGACTCGGTTTTAACTCCCCCTCCTCCTCCACCCCCACCCCCCCAAATCTGGTTAAATATGGAGGTCGGGCTCCGATGATGTTATCAGGGCTCAATCTGATATTTCAACTTGAATCTTGAGTGGGCAAGCGATGGTGGCTTCTCCTTCAGGCCAAACCTGCCGGGAGGGCCAGAAGAAGTAAGACAAGTTCTAAAATGTTTTAAAAGTTTCCTTGTGGGATAAGAAGCAAGAGTGGGTCCCTGGCGTGCCCGAAATTCCGCTGCCGCCTGCCAGTCAGCCTGCTGGATTCAGGTCGGAGTTAGAGCCTGTCTACGGAAATGAGGCCCAGGAGTTAAAATCCCTCCGCGCCTGGACATACGAGTTTGTCGCTCGCCCGGGCCCCACCAGCTCCCCCAACCTGCATGCACCAATCCCGCGTCGAGTTAAAATCGAGGCCAGCGACCATGGCCCAGACTCCAAAATTCACATGACATTTTAACAGTTTGTATGCTGCGGGTAATTAATTTTAAAAAGTCTTCTTTATAAACATGCACAGAAATTGCAGGGTCATAGCAAAAGAGCAGAGGAGTGGGACTAATTGGTAGCTCCTTCAGAGAACCAACACAGGCACAATGAGCTGCCTGGCCTCCTTCTGTGCTGTACAATTCTGTGTAGTAAACAGGAAATCTTCCTACATGCCGTGCAATGTGACATCACCGCAGCGTTGTATACACCCGCCAGTGTGGTAGTGGGTAACCATCCTCGATACGAGTGACCGCCAATGATGATGATGAGCCATCACTGGGAAGCAGCACTAAAATAAGGAAAGCATCCCCCATCTTCTTGAGTTACATATAGCGGCTAATTCCAGAAGCCATCACATCCCAACAGCTAGCCACCCTCCGTGTGCAACTGTGCTACAATTCGAATCGATGACCTGCAAATGTTGTCAAGGAAGTGCTTTCAACAGCAAATGAAAGTTTTTGCATTTAAAAAGAAGCCAGTAGATGGTGCAATAAGGATTGTGCCAGGCAGCCTGCTCCTTACTGCAGAAATAGACAGGATGTTCACTTGCTTGGAAGATATTTAACCAGCATAAGGATTACACATCTTGGGGGCAAAATTGCCCTGTGCCAAGATTGGAGGAGGTAACCTTCTGGGGCCGGGACTTTTAGCGTCCAGCGCGGAGGCCCACCAGCCGCGGAATTGCCTGTACTGCACCTCAAGGGAAGCAGAACACTTCCTTTGGGGGTGGCAACTGGGACGCTGAAGGATTAAAGGGGATTGATTAAAGAATTTGATTAAAGGGGAGTCCCGCTGCGCAGTCTGCATGGCTTCTGTTGGCCTCCACTAGGCCAATAGGGCAGCGTGCGACTGGGCCTGCAGCCTGGCACCCAAGACGGAGTGCTGGGCTGCAAGATGGCGGCCTGGACCACGCTAGGCCCGCCATCCTGGAGCCAACCCGAGAGTCGGCAATCCAGAAAAGATGGCAGGCCAGGGCACTGGCGCCCTCCCCTTTAAGCAGCGCCCCGAGAGTGAATGTCGGCCAGCTTCACAACCCGCGAAGCTGGCGTTGACATCCGCTAGCGGCCCACGGGACAATTTTCGCCGCAGGGCGTTAATAGGTCGATGCGGGGCGGTGAGGTCTCATCGCTGGTTGCACAGCGGCCCGGGGCACACACCGCGAGGCACGCCACTGCCTTGGCAGCGCCTCTGCAAACTCCCTGGCAATTTCCCGGGAGGCAGTAGCTCCCATCTCCCCCAGGTAAAAAGTGTCTTGCCCCCCAGAGGCGCTAACGGAGCTATAAAAAGGGGAATTTCTCCCCCTTGTGTTTTTCCTGCAGCGGGGAATACATTAGTATCTGCAGGGATTTTACCTAGCAAGCCAAACATTGTCCCCAGTTTGACGTCTCAGCTACCGGTAAGGCAGTGCTTACTCAGTATGGCACCAGGGTGTTAACTGCTGCAGTGTCGACATGGCACGCAGTGTGTGCACTGTTGCAAGTGGCTGGAGGCAGGATCTAGGAGTTGTGGGAGTTAATCCCTTTCTTTCCCACTCTGCGGCAAAAATTAATGTTCGCTTATGTGAAGGAGTGTTGCAGGCTTTAACAATGGAAGCATTTTATAAGTTTGGATTTTTTTGGTTATTTTGTCAGTTATTCGGCTGAAGTTGTTATTCATTTTGCTCTCTATATAGGCGAACATGGAACATTCAATCTGATGAGTCTGGGGGGTAGTGGGGACATGATTGTATCAGCGGCCAGTTCTGTTGAACAGTGGAGTAAAAATGGTAGAGATCAACCATAGCTATGGCATGCCACTGCTGTTAAAGCAATGCTGGCTCTGCAAAATCTTTCACAGTAACATTTCTGTAACTTTTTTTTTTAAACTGAATTTTCGGAATACATTTCACCTCCACCAGCAACCAATTGATTTTCTTAACTGAGAAATCTAGGTAAAGGGCAATGTACAACCCACAATGCATCCAGGCTCGGAATGCCGCTCCCATATATCTGCGAGACTCCTACCAGCTTTCTGGGATTCCTGGGCAGGAGACAAAGAAAGTGGGTCATCTGCGAGGTGTCCCTCTCACAACTAGTTCCAACTTATTTTGCAATGTTTCATGTCTTTCTCTATTTTATTAATACATTGGTCATTAGTCCTCTGAATGTTCTTTTATTCCTTCTAAGCTTCAACTATGCTGAATCATATGTTCTCTCTCATTCTTGCATCATCACTTTGTTGAAATCAAGGTCTCATCATATTGCCTTTTAATCTAATTATTCATTTCCCAGGGTCTCTGAAATTGTAGAACTCATCTCCTCCTTTGGTCGTCCCGTTAACAGCAACAACAACTTGCATTTATATAGTGTCTTTAATATAGTAAAACATCCCATGAGGATTCACAGGAGCGGCATCAGATAAACATTGACACCAAGCCAAAGAAGGAGATATCAGGAGAGGTGACCACAAGAGGTAGATTTTAAGCAGGGTCTTAAAGATGGAGAGGTGAAGAGGTGGCCTCCTGCAATCTTCAGGACTTTTAATACCCAAGCTTTGGTATCACTACTTCTCAATTTATTTTGTCTTCTGCTCTTTTGAACCTTGGTTGAAAAACTTAGACCATGTATTCCTACCTGTGTAACTGCAGATACTCCAAACTCACCTTGTCACTGCTGTAACTCTCATCCACATCTTTGTCTCCTTCAGCTTCGATCACTCCAATGCTCTCCTTGCCATTTTCAGATTCAGCTGACACAAATCCAATCCATCCAAAATTTTGTCGGCTATATCCTATCCAGCACTGTCCCAAACACTATGGAGTTGAAATTCGGTGCTGCCCGCATTGAGGCGGTGACACTGCCCGGCCGCTAACTTTAACAGTAGCAGGACATTTGGAAAAGTACATTTCGGTCAGGCAGAGTCAGCATGGATTTATGAAGGGGTAGTCATGTTTGACAAATTTGCTGGAATTCTTTGAAGATGTAACGAACAGGGTGGATAAAGGGGAACCAGTGAATGTAGTGTATTTGGACTTCCAGAAGGCATTTGACAAGGTGCCACATAAAAGGTTACTGCACAAGATAAAAGTTCATGGGGCTGGGGGTAATATATTAGCATGAATAGAGGATTGGTTAACTAACAGAAAACAGAGAATCGGGATAAATGGTTCATTCTCTGGTTGGCAATCAGTAACTAGTGGGGTGCCGCTAGGGATCAGTGCTAGGACCCCAACTATTTACAATCTATATTAATGACTTGGAAGAAGCCAAGTTTGCTGACGATACAAAGTTGGGAGGAAAAGCAATGTGTGAGGAGGACACAAAAAATCTGCGAAAGGACATAGACAGGCTAAGTGAGTGGGCAAAAATTTGGCAGATGGCATAGAATGTTGGAAAGTGTGAGGTCATGCACTTTGGCAGAAAAAAATCAAAGAGCAAGTTCTTATTTAAATGGAGAAAGATTGCAAAGTGCTGCAGTACAGCAGGACCTGGGGGTACTTGTCCATGAAACACAAAAGGATAGTATGCAGGTACAGCAAGTGATCAGGAAGGCCAATGGAATTTTGGCCTTTATTGCAAAGGGGATGGAGTATAAAAGCAGGGAAGTCTTGCTGCAGCTATACAGGGTATTGATGAGGTAACACCTGGAATACTGCGTGCAGTTTTGGTTTCCATATTTACAAAAGGATATACTTTGGAGGCAGTTCAGAGAAGGTTCACTAGGTTGATTCCGGAGATGAGGGGGTTGACTTATGAGGAAAGGTTGAGTAGGTTGGGCCTCTACTCATTTGAATTCAGAAGAATGAGAGGTGATCTTATCGAAACGTATAAGATTATGAAGGGGCTTGACAAGGTGGATGCAAAGAGGATATTTCCACTGATGGGAGAGTCTAGAACTAGAGGTCATGATCTTAGAATAAGGGGCCACCCATTTAAAATTGAGATGAGGAGAAATTTCTTCTGAGTGTTGTAAATCTGTGGAATTCGCTACCTCAGAGAGCTGTGGAAGCCGGGACATTGAATAAATTTTATACGGAAATAGACAGTTTCTTAAACAATAAGGGGTTATGGGGAGCGGGCAGGGAAGTGGACCCGAGTCCATGGTCAGATCAGCCATGATCTTATTGAATGGCAGAGCAGGCTCGAGGGGCCGTATGGCATACTCCTGTACCTATTTCTTATGTTCTTATTTAGTGCCGAGCGGTATCTACCGCCTCAAAGTACAAAAATCAGTTGTTTTTCCCCAAAGAGGAGTGTGAAGTGGAGCGCTGAGAGAAGCGTTCCACACTCGTCCTCGGGCGTCAACAGAGCGGAAGGGCAGGAGGCCGACTCAGTTTTCTGCCGCTAGCATGCCGGCATCCTGGCGCCTGAAGATGAAAAAAAAATATTCGTGAAAATTTCCATGACCTGCACCCACACTTCCCCACTGCTGCCATAAATAAATAGAAGTTAAATAAATTACATTTCATCATTATCGTCCCTTGAAATCGAGGAAGACTTGCTTCCACTCTAAAAGTGAGTTATCGGGTGACTGAACAGTCCAATTAGGGAATTACAGTCTCTGTCACAGGTGGGACAGACAGTCGTTGAAGGAAAGGGTGGGTGGGACAGGTTTGCCGTACGCTCCATCCGCTACCTGTGCTTGCTTTCTGCATGCTCTCGGCAACGAGACTCGAGGTGCTCAGTGCCCTCCCGGATGCTCTTCCTCCACTTTGGACGGTCTTGGGCCAGAGACTCCCAGGTGTCGGTGGGGATGTTATGCTTAATCAAGGAGGCTTTGAGGGTGTCCTTGAAACGTTTCCTCTGCCCACCTGGGGATCGCTTGCCGTGTAGGAGTTCCGAGTGGAGCGCTTGCTTTGGGAGTCTTGTGTCGAGCATGTGAACAATGTGGCCCGCCCAACGGAGCTGGTCGAGTGTGGTCAGTGCTTCTATGCTGGGGATGTTGGCCTGATCGAGAACACTGACGATGGTGTGTCTGTCTTCCCAAGGGATTTGCAGGATCTTGCAGAGACATCATTGGTAGTATTTCTCCAGCGATTTGAGGTGTCTACTGTATATGGTCCCGGTCTCTGAGCCATACAGGAAGGCGGTTATCATTACAGCCCTGTAGACCATAAACTTGGTGCCAGATATGAGGGCTTGATCTTCGAACACTCTCTTCCTCAAGCGGCCGAAGACTGTGCTGGCATTTCATAACTTACCTTACTCTCCGGACGATACTCTCTGGGATCATCGATGTACCGACTGCTTTACCTGTCGGGAACAGCGTCTGTCGGTAAAGCAGGCAATCCAGTTCAATTTTGCCGCCACGGCACCAAGGGGGCATTGCATGCTCGATGACGTCACCCCGTGGGTGGTGCTAGAGTGTGCAGTGCTGCCTCTTAGCGCCGCCCCCATCCCTCCACTTAATTTTTCGGGAGATGAGAACAGTGCACCTCTGCCCATTAGCGGCCCTCTCCGGCACCAACAGGTGACGCAAACCACCGAATTTCGGCCCCTATCTCCCTTCCTTGCTGACCCCCATTAGGCCCCTATCTTGATTTGAAGATAAACATTTTCATTTCCAAATGCCTCCGTAGCCATGCAAAGTCCTCCCGCTGCAAGTCTCAGCTCCCATCCTCCTCACTGTCCTGCTGCATGTTTATTTTCCTCACTTTGCTCCATCATCTTTAAATAGTAAAGGGGGAACTGACAGTGAGGCTCCTTATAATGATGTTCGGTGAATATGCTGTCAGTTTTTCTAGATCTGCAGGTGTCCAATTAACATGCACATAACCAATAGCACTAAGCATTGTAAAGTTGGATGAAAGGAGGGTATGGAACTAATGAGAATCGGGCAGAACACCAGCTTACCCTGAAAGGATTGTGACTTGCAATGGATGAATTCAGGTGACAGCTGATTACCATGAACCTGACAGGGCTACTTACACATCAAAAGATATGAACCATCCAATTCTTCAGAAGCACCCTTGTATTTACTATCTCCATAGCCTGAAATTACAATTGGTGGTATTAGTAGATAAACATTTTGTGTGTTTGGTATAATATTCCTTGGTCGGCTATTTTAATGGAGGCATTATACCATTTTAAACAAAATGTTGAAGGAGTAAACCGAGGAATGTCATAAAAATACATTTAAACATTCAGTCCTACTATCACCAACTGCAATTTCTAAACTCGTATGTCCAATGTAATTCAATTCTCTCTTAGCTATTTAGCATTGTGTGGCTGTTTCTCGAAGTGCTCACTTACTTGCCTTGTCACATTAAGTCAAAGATGTTTGCAGGCTCACATTTAATGAACTCTGTGAAAGAAGTCTTTGATTGCACTGTATTTTGAAGTACTCTGTTCAAATAACTGAATGTGTGATAGCAACTAAAGCAACATTTTCACAAGTCATGAGACGGAATTTTTTTTAAACCAAATTCCTATTTTTAAAAGAATTACTCCTTTCTCCTTCAGACATATTCGTTGTTTCCATTTTATTTTTTTTTCAAGTTTTTGAGTCGAGTCTATACAGCACAAAGGATGGTGTTATTTCTTTAACTGCTGAATTAGAAAGGGATAGACAACTAGTTTTCAAAGCTTTCAGTAAATATTGTTTAGGCTTCAAATCTGAGAAGTACAAAAGGTGGATTGGAGCCAAATTCCCTTCAATATTTTACAGCCACTTTTTTCCTTTTTGATCAAAAACAATAAATGGCCATCTTGAAATGTCAGCTTTTACACAAAAGTCAAAAACCTACGACCCACTTCTCAGAAACATACCGAAGCCAGTAAGAAAAGATCTGTGTCTATGTGGAGTATCGATTCACCCACAGTCCACGTTCCCTTTGCACTTTTATTAAAAATGGTGACGTTTACGGATGGCCCATAAGGGTTGTCTTTCCCCTCCATCACTGTTTTCATAACATTGTGCATCAATATTTAATCTTCGAGGATGGAAATGGCAGATTGGGACATTGTAGCTGCCGGGAAAAAGAGGATGGGGGTGAGAGCCAAGACCGTGTGGTTATGGGGATCAAACGGATGGGCATGTTCAGAATGGAAAGCAGTTGATGCAGGTTATTATAAATATAATACCACTGTGCTCCGGGAGACCCTGGGGCTTTCATCATATGTTTAGATTTTAGTTATGCATCCAGTCTGGCTTGGAATGCACAGCTGCACACAATTATATTGACCAAAGCACATAACCCAACAGCAACTTCATTTATATAGCACTTTTAACACAGTAAAAACATCCCAAGGTACTTCACAGGAGCGTTATCACACATTATTTGTCACCAAGCCACATAAAGTGATATTAGGACAGGTGACCAAAAAGTTGGTCAAAAAGGTAGCGATTTCAAAAGAGGAGAGAAAGGTATAGATGCAGAGAGGTTTAGGGACGGAATTCCAGAGCTTAGAGCCGAGGCAGCTGAAGACACGATCACCGATGGCAGAGCAATGAAAATCGGGGCTGCACAAGAGTCCAGAATTGGAGGAGTGCAGAGATCTCGGAGGATTGTAGGGCTGGAGTAGGTAACAGAGATAGGGGAGGGGGGTGGGGGAAGGAGGGGCGAGGCCATGGAGTGATTTGAAAACAGGGATGAGAACTTTAAAATTGAGGCATTGCGGGACCGGGAACCAATGTAGGTCAGCAAGCACAGGAGTGATGGGTGAACCCCATTTGAATATTTTATTAATTGCTTTAAATAGTTCTGGTGTGCACCTTGGACACCTACGGAGCTGCCTTTTCCATTATGGCGCACTTCCAGTTGGTAATGACCGCACACTTCCTGCCCGCCATATTGGACACTTATGTGCCTGTTTAGCACAGGGGCGATTGGATTTCTAGTCCCACATGCTTGCAGTTTATTTGAAATACAATACGATAGATAGTTAAACAGGTTATCAATTCTCATTTTCTGAGGCTTGATTATTATTTTCTGAGCTGATTTAAAAAAAAAAGAGATTAAAGCAGACAAGATGCAATGACAGAGATGTATAAGTATATAGAGAGACAGATGCATTTAAATATTTGCTTTGCATGAAAGCAGAAATCATTTCCCCTCGCCTGAATAGCATGTCATTTGAAGTTGTCAGAGTGGAGATTTCATTTTCAACTGCTGATAAACTAGCTGATTGTTGGGCCCATGTTTCCATAGTTACCACCAGCCCAGTCAGCTGAGCATTGGAATTGCATCAGGCCCTCCTAGTACAATGGAGGGAAACATTTTTCCTTCCACTTGCTGCTACTACTATTACAGTAACAATAGCTGACTAAATCATCTCCAACAAGCGCACAGATTTCTTGCCAATTGTATTCAGATTATAAGGTTAATATTTTGTGCAGTTTCTTATTCCTGCAATATATTACATTTAAAAAGCCACTTCTACGGCATTAACTGGGATAGCTTGATTGAAACTATTGGTATATCTATCAATTCAGCATCATGTGTCATAGTAAGATTAAAGTCTGCTCCCCATTACCGGAACGGTGAAAAAGATTGAGTCAATGGTTTAGATTCACTATTTTAAAATCAACAGAAATATTTTCAGGGCAGTCAATGTCTCTTGGGAGCAACTCGGACTTTCTGTCAAAGAGTACTCATAATCAACATGACACCTTTCCAGTCTTGTTAATTCATGAGGTAACTTGATTCAGGAAATTCCTCCCGAGTATAAATAAGTATACATTCTCATCATCCTCGATGGAAGTGCCTCAACAGTATTAACATGATACAACTGTTCTACAGTCTAAGGATAAAGGCTAAGCTGAGATGAGGAGAAACTTCTTCACTCAGAGAATTGTGAAATTCTCTACCACAGAAAGTTGTTGAGGCCAGTTCGTTAGATATATTCAAAAGGGAGTTAGATGTAGCCATTACGGTTAAAGGGATCAAGGGGTAATGGAGAGAAAGCAGGAATGGGGTTCTGAAGTTGCATGATCAGCCATGATCATATTGAATGGTGGTGCAGGCTCAAAGGGCCGAATGGCCTACTCCTGCACCTACTTTCTATGTTTCTAGCCTGTATTAAATCACCCCTCCCTTGAGTGACTGCATTGAATTCAGTAAGATCGCTTGTTTCCAATTTCTTGAAATTATAGGCCCAAATTTCCCCAACCCCTTTTTCCGGTGCACTAACCCGAGATGCGCCGACTTTGTGCGCTCAAAATGGCGCCAAAAAACGTACTCACGATTCTGGCCACTCTGCTGTGTGTCCCGGGTCCTGGCGCGATGTATATAGTACAGTGGGGGGTGGAGCTACAGCCCTGCGCCGAAAACAGTGTCGGCAGCTGTCTGCATGCGCAGTGAAGTCTGCGTGCAAGCGCAGTAGCTCCTCGCCCTTCCAGCGCATCCTGCAGGCTGTGAGCGGGACCCGATGCTCGCCGCCCCTATCCCTGGCCGAAGGGATGACCCGATGTTCGCCGCCCCATCCCTGGCTGAGTGGCCTGCCGTACAGACCGGCCGCTGCCTTCCTGTGCTGAGAGCTACAAGAAACAGGTTGGTGCGGTGAGACTTTTGATCGGCGGGGAAGGGGGGGGGGGGGAAGAAGAGTTTTGATCCGGGGGGGGGGGGGGGAGGAGGAGAGTTTCTTTGAATGATTTCGAAAAAGTCTCTGTCAATGGCACAATGCAACTGGCTGTTCAGAGGTGAGACTGACCAGAGAAAACTTTCCTTAGGTTTGGTCGCTCAGTACCAGCAAATATCTGGTCGTGGCTTTTGTTTTGGTAGTAATCATGATTTATGTCAATTTTTTTAAATCCCACCAATTCTTAGTGAACAACTGCATGGATACCCGTAGATACCCTGTGGGAACATTCCATCAGCATCCACGGGTGCCTTATTGGGGAGTAACTGCATGGGCACCCTCAGGTACCTTGCGCAAGTGACCATCGTTCATAGCCCTGCTAGCAAAATATTTGATTCATAAATGGTTTTATGAAACTCTTTGCCTTCTGATATAAATATTTTATGAAGCTCCATATAGTGGAATTTGTAAATTATGCAAAAGTTATAGTACAAGATTAGTTGTTGTGAAGGTGTTTCGAGCTTTGCAAGGTCCTCTCCGCTTCCTTTCCCCCCCCCCATCTCTGGCAACCTGCTCTGATTTCTTAACTCTCCGCAAGGGTTTTCTGTGCGGCCACAAGTGGCCACATACGCTGGCCTAAGTTAGTTTGGAGCAACTATTAGCTGTCCAAACTGGCTTAAATGCCCAAAATGGCTGGTTTTAAAAAAAACTAAACTAAAAAAAATCCTAACTAACTCACTTACACTGGCGGAAATTAAATGTGCGGAATGGCCATTTTTAAGATACTCCAGAAAAATCAAATAGCTCCAAAAAAAACGGAGCAACTCCGCGGCAAACCTGGGCCCTACGTCTCTGCACTTCAGGCCTGTAAATTGAAGCACATTGGATAGGGAAAAACAAATCTTAACCCATTGAATGAGTCACATGATATTCTTCAAGGCAATTATTTGAAGGTTTTAGCTGTAAGGCTGAGTTTTGGTTTTGTAGACACAGTAATACTGTGGGGTCGCTTGTGGACAATATTTAGTTGAGTAGGCCTGAGCAGTTGATACCTTTGATGTGACTTGCTCTTAAATTGAGCCCCAAGTTGTCCAGGGCTTCACGTTAGTTAACATTTTATTTGCAACTCTAACTGGTTAGAGTTATTTCAGTGTGCTTACACAAACTTTAAATCAGTCTGTAACTGTAAAGGTTGCTTTGGTGTTTCAAGAAGTTGCATTTATATAGCACCTTTAGCATAGTTAACATCCCAAGGTGCTTCACAGCAAAATGGATCACAAATGGTGGAAGGAAAAGAATTAAAGGAGATGACCAGAGGCATAATCAAAAACAAGTTGCATTTATGTAGTGCCTTTATCATTGGGAAACAGCGATCCAGGAAGAGAGACATTAGGATGGGGACCAAATGAGATAGGTTTTAAGTAGGGTCATAAAGTTAAATTTCGAGGACAGTTTTGACGATAGGAAAAGATGTAGCAAGGCAGGGTTCAGGGAGAGAGTTACAGACTATTGCCCCAAGTTTCGTGCCGCGGCGAAAACAGCGCACCTCCGAGCTGGGCGCCTGTTTTTCGCGCCGAAAACTGCGCCTAAAATTAAAATCCGATATTCTCGAGCTCCTTGGAGCTCGATGTCTGCTTGGCGCGACGCGCTCTTCGCAGCAGGGGGCAGAGCCTAACACTCGCGCCGATTTTCTAAGCAGCAGGGGGCGGGTACAATTTAAATTAGCCTTCGTGGTGCCGGCAACCCTGCACGTGCACGTTGGAGCGTGCGCGCACGTGCAGTCTCACACAAACATTGGCACTCGCCCATTTTTTAAAATACTGCAGAAAAAGTGAAGATTTGTTTCTTGGACCCCTGCAAAGGCTTGTAATTTAATTTTTTTTTATATTTCTGTGTGAGGGAGTGCTTTTAGCAGCACTGCTGAATAAATCACCTGCTGAAATCAGTGAGTTCAGCTTTTCACTGCTAAACTTGCAGAACCGGTGCTGCATTGGTGCATGCAAATTAAGGACTGTGTGTTTGGAGAAATAAGAGTGCCAATTCAACTTTGCAATGGATCAACGTCCACCAAGAACAAAGAATTTCTTGCATGAGGAAGTGGAGATATTAGTCAACGTAATTGAGCAGAGATGGCAGGAGCTAGATACCAGCAACAGAGGTCGCATAAAAGTGCCACCAAAAGAAATGAAGAAATGCTGGAACCAAGTTGCAGAAGATTACTGCGCTGTGGTGCATACCAGGAGATCTGGAAGTCAGTGTAAAAAGAAATGGCACGACCTTGGTCAAGTAGTTAGTGTAAGTAATATTTCCTATTTTTAATTTAATCGTAATTGTAACCTGGCTATCTATGTCCCACCTTGCAGACTGACACACTCTGTAAAAAGTTATATTTTACTCTTTGCAGAAGAAATTGGCCCACAACAAAAGGGAGGCAACTCGAACAGGAGGAGGCGTGCCCAATCTGCATCCACTGACACCCTTGGAACAAAGGGTAGCTGCTATGATGAGTCGTACATGGAGAAAAGCAATCGGTACAGCACAAGCTGGGCCCGCACGCGAGGAAGAGGGTGAGTCCTGAAAATGCATCATGGCCCTTTAAATCAACCTGCTGCCTGGCCTGCTATGTGTGAGAGTACTCATGCCACCCACCCGGCCCCCTCCCTTGCTGTTAAGCATTTGACTGTTCTGATGTATTTTGCAGAACATGATGATGACGATGCTGCTGCTGCCAACCCTGAGGATCCTGAGGGTGCAGAACAAGAACCAGTACAACCAGCTGCGGACGATCCAGACTGGATGATGGCAGCGATGACTGAAATGTCTGCAGGGGAGAGCTTCCAATTTAATGTTTATGAGCCCCCATCAAGGGGCATCAGAGTTTCAACCCCTAGCATAGGTCTTGGTTCCACCTTCCAGGGTTTCGCTTCCAATGTTGCGGGTCCCAGTGGTGCTGCTGGTATAATGCAGCATTCGACAGTCAGTGCACTACCGTCTGAGCCTGCGCCTCCCTCTCGCATAGGTTCTGGTTCCACCTACTATGGTTTTGATTCCGACGCTTCGGGTGCCAGTGTTGCTGCTGATATCATGGAGCAGTTTACACCCATTCGTCCAACATCCCAGCCCACGGCTCGCACTCGAGTGCTGTCGTCTGGAACATCGAGCGTCCTACCGTTCCAGCCCGAGCCTCTCCCTCTAGTTCTGCCGTCTGCAACACAAAGCGTCCCACAGTCCCAGCCTGCGCCTCCCTGTGTAGTGGTGCCGCTTGCAACACCGAGCATCCCACCGTCCGTGCCCGCGCCTCCCAGTGTAGTGGTGCCACAAGGCAGACCCAGGCAGAGGAGAAGGAGATTGGAGACATGCTCTCCTGAGATGCAGCGTGCAACAGATGCGACTCAGGTTGTGGCATTAGGTATGAAGACCAATGAGCTTACCCGATCACTCATCGGTGGCGTCAATGCAGTAGGTGAAGAGTTGACGGTCCTGACGGGAGAAATAGCAGTAATGACACGGGAACTTAGGGAGGGAATGTCCGAGGGAGTGCAATCGACGGCACAGGCCGTCAGGGAGGGCCTAGTTGAGGTAGCTGCTGGAATAAGGGCACACAGTCCAGCCAATCAAATGACACCCCCCATGAGGAAGTGAACATTCACTGAGATGTGGATGAGACATGGTTGCAGCCTTTCTTTGCTGCTTTTGTTCTTGTTCTTGATGTAGCTGTAGTAGCGTTTTTCAAATTGAAATTGTTTTGTAAGTTTTGTAACTTTACAACTTATAAGGGATCTTATGGTTTTTAAGTGATCTTATAGTGTAAATGCTCTCACATTTTTTTGTATCTTATTTAATTTTGCACCTAAAAAATAATCCTGAAGTTTAAGTGTTCTTCAGAGTGTAAGATTTTTCACAATGAAACTGTTTTGTAAGTTTTGTAACTTTACAACATATAAGTGATCTCAGGGTTTTCAAGTGATCTTATAGTGTAAATGCTCTCGCATTCTGTAAATTATTTAATTTTGCATCTAAAAAGTGATCTTAGAGTGTAACATTTTTCACATAGAAAGTGTTTTATAACTTTTGTAACTTTACAAGTTTATAAGTGATCTTCAAGCGTCATATTAAAAAGTATAGTTTGATACAACAAATATTTTATTAGAGTGACATTAACTTTTCAATAAAATATTTTTTCATTAAAACTGTTTCATGTTCCATTAACACAACACAACGTAGGAACAACTGCAAAGAATAAACATGTCCATATGCAAAAGTGGTCGCAGAGCCCTCAGGCATCAGTAGTTGAAGCGTTCACGGATGAGCTGCTGGCGCAAGTCTCAAGCAATCATTAAAGGGGCACGATGGACGGCCCTCCTCCGACCTCGTGCTCCGGCATCAGGCACTTGCATGCTTTCCTGATTGTCGTTGTCATCCACATCCTGGTCTTCCGTAATACTGTCATCATGCACTGGACCCTCACGTCGGTCTTCGGGTTCCACTACCAGCTTCTGCTGCCTCATGATGGCTAAGTTATGAAGCATGCAGCACACAACAGTGAAGTGACCGACAATCTGAGGAGAGTATTGCAACTGTCCTCCGGAATGGTCCAGGCATCGGAATCGCTGTTTCAATATGCCAATGGTCCTCTCAATGATGCTGCGCGTCGCAATGTGCGCCATGTTGTATTGACGGTCAGCTTCTTTCCGTGTCACGCGTATGGGCGTCATGAGCCAGGTGGTCAGGCCATACCCTTGTCTCCCAGTAGCCAGCTCTGCCCTTCTGGCTGCTGCTCAAACATGTCAGATATAACGCTGTCGCGTAGGATGAACACATCGTGGGTGCTGCCAGGGTATCTCGCATCGACTGATATGATGCGCTGCTTGTCGTCACACACGAGCTGCACATTGATAGAGTGGAAACCTTTCCTATTTCGGTACTGCTCAGATTTCTCCACGGGTGCTCGCAAGGCTATGTGGGTACAATCAATGCAGCCCTGTACCTTTGGGAAGCCGGCAATCCTGAAGAAGCCCACAGCCCTCTCATGGATCGCTTGTGCAGTCATTGGGAAATTGATGAAGTCATTCCTTCGTGCATAAAGTGCAGCCGTGACCTGGTAAACACAGGCATGTATTGCACGTTGAGAGATGGCACACACATCTCCAGTTGTAGCCTGAAATGATCCCGAGGCATAGAAAGAAAGTGCAGCTGTTATCTTCACTTCAACAGACAAGGCAGTTGTCCTGCTTCTGGGCTGCAAATCTGCTCTCACCATATCACAGATCTCAGTGACAACTTCTCTGCGAAAACGCAGCCTTTTCACACAATCAGCCTCGCTCATGTCCAGGTACGAGCGCCTGGTTCGATATTGTCGACGTGGGTAAGGTCTCCTGCCCATCAATCTTTGGGCTACGACGTTCCTGGTGCGGTGAGCTCTAAACAATTCTCTCCTATGCAGTGAATTGATGGCAAACCATTGCATAATACGTGGTGTTGACAATGCAGCACCCATTCTGCAAATTTAAATGTAAAACTGTCGATGTGGCTGCCTCTCCCTGTCCAAATGGCCTCCGTCCCCCTCACAACTCGAAGGCTGCTGCTGTATCTTTGGCTGCCGGCCAGCCACTGACGCCGCCCCTAAAGCGTGGCCGAATGGCCTCAAGAACGTTAATGAGCTGCGTGTGTCCTGCGTTGATTCTTCGGCTGCCGGCCAGCGACTGACGCCGCTGATATCTCATGGCCGAATGGCCTCGGGTCCGTCCGGTGTTGCTTCTTCACGGCCAGCCACAAAGAGAATGAAGGCCTGCCTCAAGCACTGCAGCTCAGCTCGAAGCTTGCTGCCGCTGCCGTCGAGACACTGACGCCACACCCCTGCCTGTCTCCAACATGAAAGGCCTGCCTGAAGCACTTTCACACAGGTAGGAACATGGTTTATTTAATCTTTTCTTTGCTTATAAATTTTTATTCAGGTTGGATTTATTTGTATAAGTATAACTAAGGATTGATTGTAGAATTTAATGACTTCCCTCCCCCCCCCCCCCCCCCCACCTCATTCCCTACACCTGATTTGTAACCTACGCCTGATTTTCTAAAGTGTAGACAAGGTTTTTTCGAGCGTACAAAAATCTTCACTTACTCCATTCTAAGTTAGTTTGGAGTAAGTTTTCACTCACGAAACTTTGAAATCAGGCGTAAGTGGCCGGACACGCCCCCTTTCGAAAAAGAAATTCTGTTCCAAAGTGAAACTGTTCTATCTGACTAGAACTGGAGCAAACTAAATGTGGAGAATTCCGATTTCTAAGATACTCCGTTCTACACCAGTTGCTCCTAAAAATCAGGAGCAAATCATGTGGAAACTTGGGGCCCATATAATTATTAGAATTTGAAAAACCTTTATTTATATTTAGTCGAAGATGTCTTTTAGCCCGTTCGAGTTATAAATTACATTTGATCCTATTTAACTATAGATCAGACTTATTGTATTTTACTTAAGCAAAGATAGATGCCAACTTTTAAGTAATGAGAGTAAATAAACAAAAATTATCTTGTAGTTATTCTTTATTTTCCAAATTATGTGCCTTTTTACTAAATATTTTGATCCATAAAAAAAGATGAACCAACTTTTTTATGGAATAATTATGAATTACTTTAAAGAGAAAGATTTGGATTTATATAGTACCTTTTACGACCACCAGACATCTCAAAGCACTTTACAGCCAATGAAGTACTTTTGAAGCGTAGTCACTGTTGTAATGTGGGAAACGCAGCAACCAATTTGTGCACAAGCAAGCTCCCACAAACAGCGGCAGAGAGAGAGCCTGCATGCGGCAGAGAGGGGGGGGGAGGCGGGAGAGAGAGAGAGATATGGGGGGGGGGTTAGGAAAGAGAGAGAGGGTAAGAGGAAAAGCGGGAGGGGAGAGCGGGAACTCGGAAGACGGATCACATTCTTCCAACCCCCATTACACCCACACCCGATTTCTCGGAAAGCTTGGTGCGTGTGTTACAAGGAACATCGTTGGAGTGAATGAAATCCAGAAGTCACCACACTGTCATTATTCACTTCATACCCAATAAACCTATTAACAATCTGTGACCCACACACAATGCCCCATCGATGGATGGAGGGGGGGGGGGGGGGGGGGGGGGGTGTGTGTGTAAGGTCATGCACTTACGCTGGGGTAAGGGACTTCAGCTGGGGGGTGGGATGCACTTGCGCTGGGGTAAGGGACATTAGCTGGAACTTAGTGGCTTTTTGGGAGATCTATCTCCTCTGTGGCTTCTGAAGTCAAAATGGATCGAAATACAATTTGCAAAGTCAGTCAGAACTTGGGATGGGCGCTTAGTTATACATTCCAGAGAAACTTCAGGGTGTGGCTTATCCTCCAAGGGGACCAATCAATAGGTCATGTGAGAATAGCGAGCCAATTAGAGACAAGGAGACCATTTTGGCAGTACAAATAAACACATCCTCAGTTTAATGTCTCATTCGAAAACCAGCATCTCCAACAGTGCAGCACTCCCTCAGCACTGCACTGGAGTGTCGGCCTAGATTTTTTTGTGCTCAAGTCTCTGGAGTGGGACTTGAACCCACAACCTTGTGATTCAGAATCGAGAGTTCTACCCACTGAGCCACAGCTGACACTTTATTTTCTTCTCTCTCTCCCAAGCTATGCACCATCTGGGATATATGGATAACACGCTCGCTGTTTCTGTCAATGCCAATCTATGATAACTGCTGGATGGCACATAAAAACAGCCTGGTAACAAATAAACATTTATTTTCCCAATCTCCCTTTCCCCTTTAGGTAGGCATCTAGCCTTTACTTAGCTCAGTAGTGAGAAGGATGGGAACTCCAGTCCTCCACTGCAATGTCACCATGCACTAATGCTCCATCATAAATGAGTTGATACATTTTTACCGTCAGTGCTTTCCTTTAGCGGTAACCTGATCGATAACCTTCCCAGGATGTTTGTGTATTGAAAAACGTCTCATGGAATCATGGAAACTGAACAAGAGATATTACAGGAAGCTTTCTTTCAACATTAATTTTAAACCTTAATCTTTTTCTGCATTTCAACAATGTTTGGTATCATCAGCTAACTTCAATATCAGTCCTTATGCTTATATCTAAACCATTTATATAAATTAATAAATCAATAAAATGGATCCCGGCACAAATCCCTGAGCAAGCCATTATCCCCATCCCACTAATCCAAACACTTTCCATTGACTTCGACTCTCTGCTTTTTGTCACCTTGCCATCTCTCAGTCCATGTGGTTATATTTCCTTTAAAAACCATATGCCTTTTTGCAGCAAATCTCTTACGTGGCACCTTAACAGACTACATCTGAAAATCCATATACACATCTTACACTGCATTTCGCTTTACTGTGAATCCCTTGGAAAATGCAGCTAAATTATTCAAGCACAGCCTGCTTTTTACAAACCTATGTTGATGGGCCCTGATTAGACTAATGTCTTGCCAAGGCTGAAATTTTCTCCTTTGTGTCGGGTTGGGTGCTGTAGTGTATTTGCTTCATGGGTTCTTAGCTTAAGAATTCACAGCTACACATTTGCTGTACAGAACTAGCTGGTTTATTAGCAAAGGTTTAACCATCAAACTGAACACGACTAGTTCATCCACCAGGTTCACATCCGCGCGCCTCATCGTGGAGAACATGAACTCAATTAACAGGGGTTTTATTGAGTCTTTTGAACATCACGTGACTGGCTAAGCCACTCACAGTGCAACAGCTCTACAACTCTTTTGGAAACAAAAATAAACATTAAATTAAATGGCCCCCGATCTGGGGGACACGCCAGACACTTTTCAACTGCCCTTTTTTTTTGTTTTTTGGGTGTTTTTTTGTGTTTTTTTGGGGGGGGCTTTAAAATCATAAATTTTATAAGTGCCCCCTGTAAAAGAGGAGGAGGACACTAAAACCGGCAATAAAACAAATTAAATTTTAAAACATACAAAATCAAATTAAAATTTGGTTGCCGGGGATAAAAGCCAACTGCACCTGGTATTCCCAGGCAGTCTGCCATCCACGTTCTAATCAAGTCTGATTCTGCCTAGCTTCCAAGATCAGATGATATTAGTCGCTTTCAGACTAGTGCGGCCATAGGCCAACAGCTCCACTAAGCTTTGAGCATGCTCACAGGTGCATACATTACAGGTGCGTGTGGGTCGGGAACGTGATGTTCTGGGAAACGTGCTGCTCAGAGCGACTTTCACTTAATAGCCCCAACTGAAAGATTCATGCACGTTTCCCAGCCCTATGGAGCGGGTCTGAGTACATCATCGATGACTTGTTTCCAGCGCCCATATTTAAAGCAGCCTTGCACTCAACTCACTTGAAGGTTGCCAGAGAATGGTAGAATGTGACAAAGAAAGGCTACGGTACTGTTATAACTTTTTGGAAGGACTGATAGCCAAAGGCAAAGGGCTGCACCATGCTTCTCTGATTCATCGCTGCATACTCTGGTGGAGTGTGTCAGAGCATGCAGGGAGATCCTCTTCTCTGCTGATAGGCAGCAAAGGAGATCTTCACAAGAAACAAAAAGAGCCTGGCTGGATCTAGCTGAGGAGGTCAGCAGCAGGAATGTGGTGAGGAGGATCCAGTGTAGGAAATGATTCAATGATCTCCTGAGGTCAGGAAAAGTAAGTGCAATGTCACACTCACCTACATCCTGATGTGCCTGTCACCACATCCCCATCACTCGGCCTTCCTACTCCTGCACATCACTCCTCAGACCAACATAACTTCCAGATCCACCCATCCCTCTCTCTCTACGTACATACTCACATCCACATCTGACTAACCACCCCACACACTCACTCACATCCTAATGCAATCATAGCAAGTAACACCACCATTTGGTATTGTCACCCCTACCTCATAGTCATCCTCTACAGATGTAGCACATCCATTCTTTACACTCATTCCATCACTCTCACTCAAACTTCCCTTCTTTCCCTCCTTGCAGAAGATAGCTCACAGCAGCGCAGAGGGAGAGAACGAGAGGTGGCCCTCCAGTAATCGCACATTTTAAGCATAGAAACATAGAAAATAGGTGCAGGAGTAGGCCATTTGGCCCTTCGAGCCTGCACCACCATTCAATAAGATCATGGCTGATCATTCCCTCAGTACCCCTTTCCTGCAGAGGAGGCGGCTCTGGAAATTTCAGGAGCGAGAGAGAGAGATGTTAGCGGTGGGAGCCGGAGAGAGGGGGATCTCCCAGAAACTTGGTGACAGAATGACATCTCATAAAGCCACATGGCCTACAACAGTCACCCATATGGAGACTGATGTCAGCAGCCGGTGAAATGTCATCATATGCCTATTGGTAATGTTACCCATTCTTATAACATTATATTATCTCTTTACCACAGATCCATCAACTGCTCCCCCCACCTCTCACTGTCCTGCTGGAGGAGGGAAACGACTCCTCAGAGGAAGCTCCAGCCTCTGAGGGTGCAGCATTACCAGACCCAAGCGTAAGAACATAAGAACATAAGAATTTGGAACAGGAGTAGGCCATCTAGCCCCTCGAGCCTGCTCCGCCATTCAATAAGATCATGGCTGATCTGGCCGTGGACTCCGCTCCACTTACCCGCCTGCTCCCCGTAACCCTTAATTCCCTTATTGGTTAAAAATCTATCTATCTGTGACTTGAATACATTCAATGAGCTAGCCTCAACTGCTTCCTTGGGCAGAGAATTCCACAGATTCACAACCCTCTGGGAGAAGAAATTCCTTCTCAACTCGGTTTTAAATTGGCTCCCCCGTATTTTGAGGCTGTGCCCCCTAGTTCTAATCTCCCCGACCAGTGGAAACAACCTCTCCGCCTCTATCTTGTCTATCCCTTTCATTATTTTAAATGTTTCTATAAGATCACCCCTCATCCTTCTGAACTCCAACGAGTAAAGACCCAGTCTACTCAATCTATCATCATAAGGTAAC
Source organism: Pristiophorus japonicus (assembly GCF_044704955.1). Lineage (NCBI taxonomy): Eukaryota > Metazoa > Chordata > Chondrichthyes > Pristiophoridae > Pristiophorus > Pristiophorus japonicus. The sequence continues at coordinate 182,809,245 of NC_091980.1, read as the reverse complement.
CCCCTCATCTCCGGAATCAGCCTAGTGAATCGTCTCTGTACCCCCTCCAAAGCCAATATATCCTTCCTCAAGTAAGGTGACCAAAACTGCACGCAGTACTCCAGGTGCGGCCTTACCAATACCCTATACAGTTGCAGCAGGACCTCCCTGCTTTTGTACCTTTATCTTCTGCAGTAACCTTTTGTGTGGCACCTTATCGAATGCCTTTTTAGAAATCTAAATACACCACATCCATCGGTACACCTCTATCCACCATGCTCGTTATATCCTCAAAGAATTCCAGTAAATTAGTTAAACATGATTTCCCCTTCATAAATCCATGCTGCGTCTGCTTGATTGCACTATTCCTATCTAGATGTCCCGCTATTTCTTCCTTAATAGTTTCAAGCATTTTCCCCACTACAGATGTTAAACTAACCGGCCTATAGTTACCTGCCTTTTGTCTGCCCCCTTTTTTAAACAGAGGCATTACATTAGCTGCTTTCCAATCCGCTGGTACCTCCCCAGAGTCCAGAGAATTTTGGTAGATTATAACGAATGCATCTGCTATAACTTCCGCCATCTCTTTTTTAATACCCTGGGATGCATTTCATCAGGACCAGGGGACTTGTCTACCTTGAGTCCCATTAGCCTGTCCAGCACTACCCCCCTAGTGATAGTGATTGTCTCAAGGTCCTCCCTTCCCACATTCCTGTGACCAGCAATTTTTGGCATGGTTTTTGTGTCTTCCACTGTGAAGACCGAAGCAAAATAATTGTTTAAAGTCTCAGCCATTTCCACATTTCCCATTATTAAATCCCCCTTCTCATCTTCTAAGGGATCAACATTTACTTTAGTAACCAGCCCCAGCGCAGATGTGCACACCTCGGTGAGTCCTGTCAGAGATAGAATAATGTTGTCACCTGGTATCTCACAGATCACGTGAGCAAGAGCAGGTGGTGGAGCCAGGGACAGCAGTGGAGATCCCTCACCGGAGGACACAGGACACTCCAAGCTCTGCTGAGCTGCATGCAGACGCTGAACATCGGGGGAGCCATCGATAAAAGAGGCTAATCTTGGAGGGGCAGCAACAATTGCATGTGACTCTGGCATCTTTACAGCGGCAATGTCTGCAAATGTGCAGAGAATGGAGGCGCTCAACTCCAACATGAGCACCACCATGTCGCAGGCGATGGCGACGATGTGCTGTTCGATGGAAAGGATGGCCACCTGCACGGAGCAGTAAATGCGCCAGTCACATGAGCACATGCTAGTTGTGGACAACAGATGGCAGGCACTCATAGGCCTCAACAACAACAACTTGTATTTATATGGCACCTTTAACGTAGTGAAATGTCCCAAGGCACTTCACAGGAGTATTGTGAGAAAACAAAATTGACAGCAAGCCACATAAGGAGAAATTAGGGCAGGTGACCAAATGCTTGCTCAAAGAGGTAGGTTTTAAGGAGTGTCTTGAAGAAGGAAAGAGAGGCGGAGAGGTTGGGGGTGGGGGGAGAATTCTTGAGCGTGGGGCTTAGGCAACAGAAGGCACGGCCACCTATGGTTGAGCAATTATAATCAGGGATGTTCAAGAGGGCAGAATTAGAGGAGCACAGATATCTCAGAGGTTGAGGCTGGAGGAGATTACAGAGATGGGGAGAGGCGAGGCCAAGGAGTGATTTGAAAACAAGGATGAGAATTTTGAAATCGAGGCGTTGCTTAACTGGGAGCCAATACAGGTCAGCAAGTAAGGAGTGATGGGTGAGCAGGACTTGGTGCGAGTTAGGACAGCTCCTCTCAAGGAAGGATGTAAACGAAGACTTGGGCCTTGATCGTCCCACTGATGTGCAGCAGGGTGCTCTCCAGCTCCTTGCTAGCAGGCAAGTGCGGGTGGCCAATGAGAGGGATAATGGTGAGAGGGGACATGCAAGCGGGGGCTCTTCTCAAAGCGCTCATACTTTCCCTTGTTTCCTCCTCTCAGTCAGAGCCCCAGATGTCTCCTTAGATCCCAATGGTTGTGTCCGCCTCTGCACAGTTGCAGGAGGAGCAGCCTTTGGCGGGGCCCTCACAGGCTCTAAAACCAGAGGACGTCCGCCAAAAGTGTCTAACCAGTCACAGTAGGGAAGTGAGCAGCCTGTCTCCACCTCTGCTGAAGCCACAGCGGGTGTACCTCGTAGACGTACTGGGAAAAGGAAAACGACAAAGGTAGATGCACAAGGGTAAGTACATGTGTGCATCAACTAATGTTAGTGCTGAGCTTCAGTTGTTTTGATTGTTTTTCTTTGCACCACTTTCGGGACTTGTCCATATTTCCCTCAACCTTGGAAGTGTCTTTGTCACTTGGAGTGAATGGTGAGACATTATATAACCTTGAGCATTGGACCTTTGGGTGAGAGCAATGGCTGGGTCATTGTAGGGATGCTTTATGGTGTTCTTGTGGGGGGAATGTTAGTACAGCATGTGACAGGGATGCGGGTGAATTGGAGCAAGTTAAGTAAATCTGGCCATGGTGAGGCCATCTCGGGCAGGAAGGTGCACCGTTGCTGGTGGCATCTGCATCTCCGCTTCCTCTTCCTCCTGGTCTTCCACCTGCTCCTCCTCTGAAGAGTCTGTGCGCTCTGCATCTTGCTCCTCCTGCAGCTCCAATCCTCGCTGCTGCGCTCTGTTGTGCGGTGCGCAGCAAACGACGATGATTCTGGAGACCCTGGCTGGTATATACTGAAGGGCTCCTCCAGATCTGTGAAAGCACCTGAACCGTATCTTCAGCATGCCTATAGCTTGATATATGACACATCTGGTGGATATGTGGCTCGCATTATAATGCTCCTGACCCTCCGTACTCGGCCTCCTCAAGAGTATCATGAGCCACTTGTTCAACGGATAGCCCTTGACTCCAAGCAGCCAGCCGGTAAGTCTGTTTGAGGGTGCAAAGAGCTGAGGGAGGGTGGGCTGGCGCAGAAGGAAAGAATCATGACAGCTGCCAGGGAATCTGGTGCACACATGCATGATCTTTTTATAGTTACAGACGAGCTGCACATTGAGGGAGTGGAAGCCCTTGTGGTTCACAAACACCCCTGGGTGATGATGGGGTGCCCTGATGGCCGCATGTGTGCAGTCGATGATGCCCTGCACCTGTGGGAAGCCAGCCAGAGCTGCAAAGCCGAGACCCTGCTCAGTAACACTGGCTTCATCAGTGGGAAAGGTTACATAATTGGCTGACTTGTGAAACAGGTGACCTGGGTGATGCATCTGTGGGCGGCCGACTGGGTGATGCCGCAAATGTCTGCTGCAGATCTCTGGAAGGAGCCTGAGGCAAAGAAGTTGAGGGCGGTGTGACTTTGACAACCACTGGTAAGGGGTGGCCACCAGGACCTCTGGACACCAGGTCTTGTTCCAGCAAGCTACAAATGTCTGCAGCGAACTGGCGTGATAGCCTGAGCTTCCTGAGGCACTGTTGCTCAGTCATGTCCAGGAGGCCCATCCTCTGCCTGTATACCCTGTGTTGGGGATATCGCCTCCGGTGCGGTGCAACCCTGTGGTGCCCCCTTCTCTCCTGTGGTGCATCAGGTTGTTGAGGAGCTGTGGCTGCTGCTGCTGGTGTTGTTGTTGGTGCTCATCTTGGTCCGATTGTGAGGACAAGGTGAGACAGTATAAGCAGCACCCCTGCTGATATAGTAGATGGCGGGTGAAGAAGCGATCAGAGGGACAATTCCTCGATGTTCTAACACTGAGTAGCAATGTGGTGAGAGTGGTTTCTGAGGTTGCAGAAATGATCTGCAAACTCCAGAAACCTAAATCAGTGCACAGAATGGCGTCATCGACAGCCTTTCCCTTAGGCAACTAATGAGCTGTAAGGTGTGTATTTATGTGGTATTCCCAGTTGTCTATTAATGCCCTCACACAATGGCTGCTGACCTTCCGTCTCCCCTTCACAGGCGAGGTTCCCGAGCTGCCTGCTTCCCGTGCTCATGCCGTTAAATTTATAATCTGCAGTTAAAAAGCCTGGTGAGGGTCTGATTACAAGCATTTTAATTTGATCACCAGCCTCTCCCAATCGGGTCCATGGCATGGTGGCAAACAGGCCCTAGTTAAAGATGCGAGAGGCAGAGGTGGGGTCCCGATGTGCTGCCTATTTTCGCTATTTTTACAACCGACTCGCCTCCAAACCCACACACACGGCAATGGGAAAGTTCCACCCAACATGTCTGCAGTCATAAATAGGATGAGAGATACCCCAACACGCCATGGCACCTTCCCGTACAAGCGCAGGAGATGCAAGACCTGTCCTTTTACCTCCTCTCTTCCCACTGTCCAGGGCCTCAAATACTCCTTCCTGGTGAAACAGCGATTTAGTTGTAATACTTGCAATTTAGTATACTGTATTCACTGCTCCTGATATGGTCTCCTCTACATGGGGGGACCAAGAGTAGATTGGGTGACCGCTTTACGGAACACCTCTGTTCAGTTCAGAAGTGTGATCCCGAGCTTCCGGTCACCTGTAACTTTAATTGCCTGCTCCACTCCCACTCTGATCTCTCCATCCTCGGCCTCCTACACTGTTCCAATGAAGCGCAACATAAGCTGGCGGAACAGCACCTCATCTTTCGTTGGGCACTTTACAGCCTTCTGGACTCGAGTTCAACAATTTCTTACACCTCCTCTAGATCCATCTTTTATTTCTTTACCTGTCCCATTACCATCTCCTTTCGCCTTGCACCATCACCCCTTTTGTCATTTAACCTCTCCTATCTTTCACCCTATCACCGACCTTCCCTTTTGTTCTTCCCTCCCCTACCCCCTTTCCCTGCCTCTGTACTTGCTTAAAACCTGCTACATCTCTAACTTTTTCCAGTTCTGATAAAAGGTCATCGACCTGAAACGTTAACTCTGTTTCTCTCTCCACAGATGCTGCCTGATCTGCTGAGTATTTCCAGCATTTTCTGTTTTTATGACAGATATCTTAGCCTTGGCCTTATAGGGCCCCACTGATTTACACCAAAGTGTTCTCCATCACAGTGGTAACCGTGAAGTGCGGCTGGGCCACGGGAGGCATGATGCAGAAAGGCAACATGGAAGTGGGGGCTTCCACTTCTCACCTGTTGCCCCCCTCAGTCAGTAGCCCACATGCTGCCTCGTCTCTGGATGGCCGAGTCTGCCCCTGCACAGGTACAGGTGGAGCAGTCTTTGGCAGGGCCCTCACGGGCTCCAAAGTCCAGAGGTCGTCGGCCAAGAGCATCTCAGCAGTCCGAGTAGCCGCGTCTACTTCTGCTCAAACACAGGAGTTGCACCACGTAAGAGCAGTAGGAACATTCTGGGGGGGTTTCTCCTTGGAGCAGAGGAGGCTAAGGGGAGATTTGATAGAGGTGTTGAAAATAATAGAGTGTAAATAAAGAGAAACTATTTCCAATGGCTGAAGGGTTGGTAACCAGAGGACACAGATTTATGGTGATTGGCAAAAGAACCAGAGATATGAGGAAAAACATTTTTATGCAACGAGTGGTTAGGATTTGGAATGCACTGCCCGATAGGGTGGTGGAGACAGATTCAATAGTAACTTTCAAAAGGGAATTGGATAAATACTTCATGGGGAAAAAATTGCAGGGGTATGGGGAAAGAGCAGTGAAGTGGGACCAACTGGATTACTCTTCGAAATAGCTGGCGCAGACTCGATGGGTCGAATGGCCTCTTTCTGTGCTGTACTATTGTATAATTCTATGAAGAGGAACAGTAAGGCTTTGTAATTGCACAAGGCTATGCACATGGGTCTATGATAAAATGTTGCATTATTAAGTTTATGTTTTTTAGTTAAAGCACATAAATATTATTCTTTTGCACCACTTTCCCAACAGGCCAGCACAAAACAATGTCTAGGAGTACATCTTACATAAATGATAGCAAAAATAAAGACTAGCTCCTCTGATGTCATGCTGGCAGTACATTAACCCACTGAGACAACAAGCCATACACACTAGTCAGTTCCAATGTTCACTTCCCAATCCATGCAGAGTAAGCTGCGGAAGTCAAGTTCAGCAGCGCCCCTGACCAAGGAAGGGGAAGGATCAGCCAAAGATCGATAGCCATTGACTACTAATGAAAAGTATATGTGTGTGTGATGATGTTGGGTAAAGGCAGGATCAGGCTTGTTTATGATATACCCCATAGTCCAAATGCCTGCTTGTAGACTCACAGTTTAAGAGTGGTCGCCTTGGGTGAGGCACTGGAGTGATACCGTTGTCCGTGGAACTATACCCCAACAAAAGTCACTGGGCGCCACTTACTAAACATGATTTTCTTATAAGCCACCCACTGAGTGTGCGGTACAGCCTGTGACATATGGCCTCAGAAAATTCTACCTACAGTCTTCAGGGAGCAAGGGGGGTCAAAATAAAGAAGGAATGACAGACACATTTGTGGACTCATTACCAATATTCTCGTTAATGTCCTGGAGGTTTCACGCAGGCCAATCACTGGCCTTTCAATGGGACATTTCGCGCATGCGTGAAATTGTGAATGGGCTACGCAGTTCGTTAAAGGGGCAGTGCACCCCCCAAAAAATTAGCAGGGGGCATTTCTCATAACATAATTACATTATACATAATAGCATGCCATGTTCTCTATATAAATACAGCTTTGTAACTTGCTATTCACTTTACCTCACCACCATTGCCTCCTTGGGCAGTTTACAGTCAGTTTATCAGATACAGTAGATATCTTAGACCTGCTGCCCTTAAAGTATCATGTATGCATGTCATGTTTTGGGATTTTAATCATAAGCTTTTTGTCTTCACAGAAGAGATTTGAATTTAAGTTGTGTTTAAGTGTTTTTAAACAAGGTGATTTTACATGGGTTTAAAAGCCTCAAGTTAAAGCTATTTAGACGACAGGATTAATTTATCTTCAGTCAGACATTGAAGATGTGTATTCAAGCCAGGTGAGCAAATTTGTGGGATGTTGTGGCTCATAGTCTATTTCAAACTGATACAATTATAATAGATTCTTATAACTTCAATAAATATGGCTTCAATCTGGAACTTCCTTCTATTGTAAACATCAGTGGCTGCATTACCACAGTAGTCCAGTAGATGGAGCAGTAGTCCACTAGGCGGAGCTCGATATTACAACTATGAGGGTCAGTTATCTCATCCCAAGTCCATTAAGCCAAGCTGGCACCTTTTTTTAAGTTACAATCCCAAGAGGCAAGGAGAAAAAGCCGGTTTTATTGACAGGCCTACCGATAAATCACTTAATGGGGAAGAAATCAGAGGGACAGTCCTCCCACCATGTCGGAATCCAGAAAGAAACGAGTAACGACAGATGGGCCAACTACGTCTGGGGAGGAGGCCTGGCCCAGTGAGAGATACTTGGTCATCTTAAACCCAGAGTCAACCAAAAACAGGCTGACCCGAAACGATAAGCGAGCCCACTAACAGGGATAGTGTGGTGTATTTTTATTACTTTTACTGCTATTGAGGAGGGTTGTGCAGTTAGTTGAGATTTGATTACAACTGTTACTCTGTATAATCACTTGCTGTATGTAAAATAAAGCTGCTTAACAATCCCTATCTGGAGTCATCTCATTAAAATCTTTCTCTGGCTTTGGAATGATTGGCAAAGCCTGTGTGAGGAGGGCATATGTGAAAAACACAAATCCCAGTTCAGATCACAAGGGGGTCCTATTGTTACATCCCTAGAATACACTCAGTGTGTAGAACTCTAGCCTCTGAGTCAGAAGATTGTGGGTTCAAGTCCCACTCCAGAGACGTGAGCACTAGAATTTAGGCTGACACTCCTGTGCAATGCTGAGGGGATGCTGCTTTGTCGGAGGTGCCATTTTTCGGATGAGACGTTTCACCGAGGCCCCATCTGCCCTCTCAGGTGGACGTAAAAGATCCCATTGCACTATTTTGAAGAGAAGGGGAGCTATCTATTTAGTACTGGCCAATATTTATCCCTTAATCAACATCACTATAAAGTTTACTTGGTCATTATCACATTGCTGTTTGTGGGAGTTTGCTGTGCGCAAATTGACTGCCCATTTCCTACATTACATAGAAACATAGAAAAAAGGTGCAGGAGCAGGCCATTCAGCCCTTCTAGCCTGCACCGCCATTCCATGAGTTCATGGCTGAACATGAAACTTCAGTACCCCATTCCTGCTTTCTCGCCATACCCCTTGATCCCCCGAGTAGTAAGGACTTCATCTAACTCCCTTTTGAATATATTTAGTGAATTGGCCTCAACTACTTTCTGTGGTAGAGAATTCCACAGGTTCACCACTCTCTGGGTGAAGAAGTTTCTCCTCATCTCGGTCCTAAATGGCTTACCCCTTATCCTTAGACTGTGACCCCTGGTTCTGGACTTCCCCAACATTGGGAACATTCTTCCTGCATCTAACCTGTCTAAACCCGTCAGAATTTTAAACATTTCTATGAGGTCCTCTCTCATTCTTCTGAACTCCAGTGAATACAAGCCCAGTTGATCCAGTCTTTCTTGAAAGGTCAGTCCCACCATCCCGGGAATCAGTCTGGTGAATCTTCGCTGCACTCCTTCAATAGCAAGAATGTCCTTCCTCAAGTTAGGAGACCAAAACTGTACACAATACTCCAGGTGTGGCCTCACCAAGGCCCTGTACAACTGTAGCAACACCTCCCTGCCCCTGTACTCAAATCCCCTCGCTATGAAGGCCAACATGCCATTTGCTTTCTTAACCGCCTGCTGTACCTGCATGCCAACCTTCAATGACTGATGTACCATGACACTCAGGTCTCGTTGCACCTTCCCTTTTCCTAATCTGTCACCATTCAGATAATAGTCTGTCTCTCTGTTTTTACCACCAAAGTGGATAACCTCACATTTATCCACATTATACTTCATCTGCCATGCATTTGCCCACTCACCTAACCTATCCAAGTCACTCTGCAGCCTCATAGCATCCTCCTCGCAGCTCACACTGCCACCCAACTTAGTGTCATCCGCAAATTTGGAGATACTACATTTAATCTCCTCGTCTAAATCATTAATGTACAATGTAAACAGCTGGGGCCCCAGCACAGAACCTTGCGGTACCCCACTAGTCACTGCCTGCCATTCTGAAAAGTACCCATTTACTCCTACTCTTTGCTTCCTGTCTGACAACCAGTTCTCAATCCACATCAGCACACTAACCCCAATCCCATGTGCTTTAACTTTGCACATTAATTTCTTGTGTGGGGCCTTGCCGAAAGCCTTCTGAAAGTCCAAATATACCACATCAACTGGTTCTCCTTTGTCCACTTTACTGGAAACATCCTCAAAAAATTCCAGAAGATTTGTCAAGCATGATTTCCCTTTCACAAATCCATGCTGACTTGGACCTATCATGTCACCATTTTCCAAATGCGCTGCTATGACATCCTTAATAATTGATTCCATCATTTTACCCACTACTGAGGTCAGGCTGACCGACCGGTCTATAATTCCCTGTTTTCTCTCTCCCTCCTTTTTTAAAAAGTGGGGTTACATTGGCTACCCTCCACTCGATAGGAACTGATCCAGAGTCAATGGAATGTTGGAAAATGACTGTCAATGCATCCGCTATTTCCAAGGCCACCTCCTTAAGTACTCTGGGATGCAGTCCATCAGGCCCTGGGGATTTATCGGCCTTCAATCCCATCAATTTCCCCAACACAATTTCCCGACTAATAAAGATTTCCCTCAGTTCCTCCTCCATACTAGACCCTCTGAACCCTTTTATATCCGGAAGGTTGTTTGTGTCCTCCTTAGTGAATACCGAACCAAAGTACTTGTTCAATTGGTCTGCCATTTCTTTGTTCCCCGTTATGACTTCCCCTGATTCTGACTGCAGGGGACCTACGTTTGTCTTTACTAACCTTTTTCTCTTTACATACCTATAGAAACTTTTGCAATCCGCCTTAATGTTCCCTGCAAGCTTCTTCTCGTACTCCATTTTTCCTGCCCTAATCAAACCCTTCGTCATCCTCTGCTGAGTTTTAAATTTCTCCCAGTCCCTGGGTTCACTGCTATTTCTGGCCAATTTGTATGCCACTTCCTTGGCTTTAATACTATCCCTGATTTCCCTAGATAGCCACGGTTGAGCCACCTTCCCTTTTTTATTTTTTCGCCAGACAGGAATGTACAATTGTTGTAATTCATCCATGCGGTCTCTAAATGTCTGCCATTGCCCATCCACAGTCAACCCCTTAAGTATCATTCGCCAATCTATCCTAGCCAATTCACGCCTCATACCTTCAAAGTTACCCTTCTTTAAGTTCTGGACCATGGTCTCTGAATTAACTGTTTCATTCTCCATCCTAAAGCAGAATTCCACCATATTATGGTCACTCTTCCCCAAGGGGCCTCGCACAATGAGATTGCTAATTAATCCTCTCTCATTACACAACACCCAGTCTAAGATGGCCTCCCCCCTAGTTGGTTCCTCGACATATTGGTCTAGAAAACCATCCCTTATGCACTCCAGGAAATCCTCCTCCACCGTATTGCTTCCAGTTTGGCTAGCCCAATCTATGTGCATATTAAAGTCACCCATTATAACTGCTGCACCTTTATTGCATGCACCCCTAATTTCCTGTGTGATGCCCTCCCCAACATCACTACTACTGTTTGGAGGTCTATACACAACTCCCACTAACGTTTTTTGCCCTTTGGTGTTCTGCAGCTCTACCCATATAGATTCCACATCATCCAAGCTAATGTCTTTCCTAACTATTGCATTAATCTCCTCTTTAACCAGCAATGCTACCCCACCTCCTTTTCCTTTTATTCTATCCTTCCTGAATGTTGAATACCCCTGGATGTTGAGTTCCCAGCCCTGATCATCCTGGAGCCACGTCTCGGTAATCACAATCACATCATATTTGTTAACATCTATTTGCACAGTTAATTCATCCACCTTATTGCGGATACTCCTTGCATTAAGACACAAAGCCTTCAGTGACTACACTTCAAAAAGTACTTCATTGGTTGTAAAGCGCTTTGGGAAGTCCTGAGGTCATAAAAGGCATGCCATAATTGCGAGTTATTTTTTATCATACAATTAGTAAATGAGCAATATGGGCACACTCAATTTAAGACCTTCAGACCACTTTCAAGAGCGATCAACACCAGTATTTGGGAGAATACTGAGGCAGACCCTAAACTTGTAAGAAGATTGCAGAAACGCCTTGAAATTATATCATGGGACACTAGCATACAGACACTAAGGGGATAATTGCAACCCTCAAAAATGGGTGGGTTTGGTTCGGGTAGAAGATTCAAAAGTTACAAATCTGAAACAGGAACCCAACCCGCCCACTTCCAGTTTTAACAGAGGCCGGACGAGGGGTGGGCAGGACAAATCCTCCAGTCCCAACAAGCTTACCTTCAAACCCCGTCCCCCCACTGTGAGAGGACCCACCTACCATCATCTGCTACCACCCCCGACCATGTTCAACCTCTCGACCACCATCTCTCCCATCTCCCAATACAACCCCGACAGCGACCTCTTTCTACCTGCTGCTCTGCTGTGTCCTGATACAGGCATTCCTGCCAGACAGGCAGCTGGTCGGTCAGTCAAGCTGGCTGTAGAGCGGGAAGCCTGGGGGGAAACTTTAAAAGATGTCCTGCGCTTAAAAACTGCAGGAACTTTGGGAAACCCGTCCATAACTCCTCTCACCCCGGCACCGAACGTGCCTCCGAGCTAAGATCAGGGCCTAAATGCATTTAGAATTTGTAAATTAGATTCTGCTCTATTTTAGTGGCAGATTTATTTTAAACAGATTCATTGCCACTGAAATAGTAGAGAGGGCAAACTCACTCATCCGAAGCCCAGAGGTAATTGGAAACAGGGTGACCAGGAAAAGTTAAGACAGCTCACTGCGTAATTTATTTTTTCTGTTTTTTCTTGTTCTCGAGGAGGGTTCTGTAGTTTATTGAATCAAGCTGAGATTTTCTTGCAGCTGTTACTGGATGAAAGCAATCCTTGTTGGTAGCCCATGGTGCAATTTCAACGCCAAAGTTCATCAGAGTCCACCAGCTGGTGTTGACCTCTGACCTGAACAATAACAAAAGCAAATGATAGGTAAAAAGGTTGCGTTTTTTTGTGGGTGAGGGGGGAATACCACAAACAGCCCAGGTTACTGTAGGCATCATAGACCTGCTGCCTAAAAGCTACCACCGTCTTGATAGCACTAAATCGAACAACAACAATTTATTTAAGAGATGCCAGACATTTACTGGATTGAAATTCCTGTGGAATACTTAAGCACCAACCTTACTGTACACAGGCCGGGGAAAACATAGTTGCGACAAGCTTGGTTGGCTGCGATCCATTACTGCAGTAAATGTGAAGAAAGGAACCGGGCAGTGTGTGATATTTAAACTGTCCAGCACTTACCGTTTCTCCAACTGGGAAATCTTCATTGATAAAGAAGCGATTATACGCGAGTCTCCAGTCGCTTTAGTTTTTATTTCTGTAATCTCCTTCAGGTTTGATTGTTTGGTTGCACTGTCTCACAATTCAGCAGTCATTGTCAGGGCGAAGCATGGGAATATGGCCGTTTAAGGTTATGTCTCGATACGTGTCAATGTCTTAGTATGTGAGATGGCCTGATCAAAGTTTAGATGCATGGTATGTTCAGAGCAATGTCTAGGTATGTGTCATTGTCAGAGTAATGTCTGGGTATGTGTCATTGTCAGAGCAATGTCTGGGTATGTGACAGTGTCAGAGCAATGTCTAGGTATGTGTCATTGTCAGAGTAATGTCTGGGTATGTGTCATTGTCAGAGCAATGTCTGGGTATGTGACAGTGTCAGAGCAATGTCTGGGTATGTGCCATTGTCAGAGTAATGTCTGGGTATGTGTCATTGTCAGAGTAATCTCTGACTATGTGACATTGTCAGAGTAATGTCTGGGTATGTGGTATTGTCAGAGCAATGTCTGGGTATGTGACATTGTCAGAGCAATGTCTGGGTATGTGACATTGTCAGAGCAATGTCTGGGTATGTGTCATTGTCAGGGCAACATCTAGGTATGTGCCATTGTCAGAGCAATGTCTGGGTATGTGTCATTGTCAGAGCAATGTCTGGGTATGTGACATTGTCAGAGCAATGTCTGGGTATGTGTCATTGTCAGAGCAATGACTGACTATGTGACATTGTCAGAGCAATGTCTGGGTATGTGTCATTGTCAGAGCAATGTCTGACTATGTGACATTGTCAGAGCAATGTCTGGGTATGTGTCATTGTCAGAGCAATGTCTGACTATGTGACATTGTCAGAGCAATGTCTGGGTATGTGTCATTGTCAGGGCAACATCTAGGTATGTGACATTGTCAGAGCAATGTCTGGGTATGTGTCATTGTCAGAGCAATGTCTGGGTATGTGTCATTGTCAGAGCAATGTCTGGGTATGTGACATTGTCAGAGCAATGTCTGGGTATGTGTCATTGTCAGAGCAATGTCTGACTATGTGACATTGTCAGAGCAATGTCTGGGTATGTGTCATTGTCAGAGCAATGTCTGACTATGTGACATTGTCAGAGCAATGTCTGGGTATGTGTCATTGTCAGGGCAACATCTAGGTATGTGTCATTGTCAGAGCAATGACTGACTATGTGACATTGTCAGAGTAATCTCTGACTATGTGACATTGTCAGAGCAATGTCTGAGTATGTGCCATTGTCAGAGCAATGTCTGGGTATGTGACATTGTCAGAGCAATGTCTAGGTATATGCCATTGTCAGAGCAATGTCTGGGTATGTGACATTGTTAGAGCAATGTCTAGGTATGTGCCATTGTCAGAGCAATGTCTGGATATGTGACATTGTCAGAGCAATGTCTGGGTATGTGTCATTGTCAGAGCAATGACTGGCTATGTGACATTGTCAGAGCAATGTCTGGGTACATGACATTGTCAGAGCAATGTCTGGGTATGTGTCATTCTCAGAGCAATGTCTGAGTATGTGACATTGTCTTAGCAATGTCTGGGTACATGACATTGTCAGAGCCATGTCTGGGTATGTGGTATTGTCAGAGCAATGTCTGGGTATGTGACATTGTCAGAGCAATGTCTGGGTACATGACATTGTCAGAGCCATGTCTGGGTATGTGGTATTGTCAGAGCAATGTCTGGGTATGTGGTATTGTCAGAGCAATGTCTGGGTATGTGTCATTGTCAGAGCAATGTCTGGGTATGTGTCATTGTCAGAGCAATGACTGACTATGTGACATTGTCAGAGTAATGTCTGACTATGTGACATTGTCAGAGCAATGTCTGGGGTATGTGTCATTGTCAGAGCAATGACTGACTATGTGACATTGTCAGAGTAATGTCTGACTATGTGACATTGTCAGAGTAATGTCTGGGTATGTGCCATTGTCAGAGCAATGTCTGGGTATGTGACATTGTCAGAGCAATGTCTGGATATGTGACATTGTCAGAGCAATGTCTGGGTATGTGTCATTGTCAGAGCAATGACTGGCTATGTGACATTGTCAGAGCAATGTCTGGGTACATGACATTGTCAGAGCAATGTCTGGGTATGTGTCATTCTCAGAGCAATGTCTGAGTATGTGACATTGTCTTAGCAATGTCTGGGTACATGACATTGTCAGAGCCATGTCTGGGTATGTGGTATTGTCAGAGCAATGTCTGGGTATGTGACATTGTCAGAGCAATGTCTGGGTACATGACATTGTCAGAGCCATGTCTGGGTATGTGGTATTGTCAGAGCAATGTCTGGGTATGTGGTATTGTCAGAGCAATGTCTGGGTATGTGTCATTGTCAGAGCAATGTCTGGGTATGTGTCATTGTCAGAGCAATGACTGACTATGTGACATTGTCAGAGCAATGTCTGGGTACATGACATTGTCAGAGCAATGTCTGGGTATGTGTCATTCTCAGAGCAATGTCTGAGTATGTGACATTGTCTTAGCAATGTCTGGGTACATGACATTGTCAGAGCCATGTCTGGGTATGTGGTATTGTCAGAGCAATGTCTGGGTATGTGACATTGTCAGAGCAATGTCTGGGTACATGACATTGTCAGAGCCATGTCTGGGTATGTGGTATTGTCAGAGCAATGTCTGGGTATGTGGTATTGTCAGAGCAATGTCTGGGTATGTGTCATTGTCAGAGCAATGTCTGGGTATGTGTCATTGTCAGAGCAATGACTGACTATGTGACATTGTCAGAGTAATGTCTGACTATGTGACATTGTCAGAGCAATGTCTGGGGTATGTGTCATTGTCAGAGCAATGACTGACTATGTGACATTGTCAGAGTAATGTCTGACTATGTGACATTGTCAGAGTAATGTCTGGGTATGTGCCATTGTCAGAGCAATGTCTGGGTATGTGACATTGTCAGAGCAATGTCTGGATATGTGACATTGTCAGAGCAATGTCTGGGTATGTGTCATTGTCAGAGCAATGACTGGCTATGTGACATTGTCAGAGCAATGTCTGGGTACATGACATTGTCAGAGCAATGTCTGGGTATGTGTCATTCTCAGAGCAATGTCTGAGTATGTGACATTGTCTTAGCAATGTCTGGGTACATGACATTGTCAGAGCCATGTCTGGGTATGTGGTATTGTCAGAGCAATGTCTGGGTATGTGACATTGTCAGAGCAATGTCTGGGTACATGACATTGTCAGAGCCATGTCTGGGTATGTGGTATTGTCAGAGCAATGTCTGGGTATGTGACATTGTTAGAGCAATGTCTAGGTATGTGCCATTGTCAGAGCAATGTCTGGATATGTGACATTGTCAGAGCAATGTCTGGGTATGTGTCATTGTCAGAGCAATGACTGGCTATGTGACATTGTCAGAGCAATGTCTGGGTACATGACATTGTCAGAGCAATGTCTGGGTATGTGTCATTCTCAGAGCAATGTCTGAGTATGTGACATTGTCTTAGCAATGTCTGGGTACATGACATTGTCAGAGCCATGTCTGGGTATGTGGTATTGTCAGAGCAATGTCTGGGTATGTGACATTGTCAGAGCAATGTCTGGGTACATGACATTGTCAGAGCCATGTCTGGGTATGTGGTATTGTCAGAGCAATGTCTGGGTATGTGGTATTGTCAGAGCAATGTCTGGGTATGTGTCATTGTCAGAGCAATGTCTGGGTATGTGTCATTGTCAGAGCAATGACTGACTATGTGACATTGTCAGAGTAATGTCTGACTATGTGACATTGTCAGAGCAATGTCTGGGGTATGTGTCATTGTCAGAGCAATGACTGACTATGTGACATTGTCAGAGTAATGTCTGACTATGTGACATTGTCAGAGTAATGTCTGGGTATGTGCCATTGTCAGAGCAATGTCTGGGTATGTGACATTGTCAGAGCAATGTCTGGATATGTGACATTGTCAGAGCAATGTCTGGGTATGTGTCATTGTCAGAGCAATGACTGGCTATGTGACATTGTCAGAGCAATGTCTGGGTACATGACATTGTCAGAGCAATGTCTGGGTATGTGTCATTCTCAGAGCAATGTCTGAGTATGTGACATTGTCTTAGCAATGTCTGGGTACATGACATTGTCAGAGCCATGTCTGGGTATGTGGTATTGTCAGAGCAATGTCTGGGTATGTGACATTGTCAGAGCAATGTCTGGGTACATGACATTGTCAGAGCCATGTCTGGGTATGTGGTATTGTCAGAGCAATGTCTGGGTATGTGGTATTGTCAGAGCAATGTCTGGGTATGTGTCATTGTCAGAGCAATGTCTGGGTATGTGTCATTGTCAGAGCAATGACTGACTATGTGACATTGTCAGAGCAATGTCTGGGTACATGACATTGTCAGAGCAATGTCTGGGTATGTGTCATTCTCAGAGCAATGTCTGAGTATGTGACATTGTCTTAGCAATGTCTGGGTACATGACATTGTCAGAGCCATGTCTGGGTATGTGGTATTGTCAGAGCAATGTCTGGGTATGTGACATTGTCAGAGCAATGTCTGGGTACATGACATTGTCAGAGCCATGTCTGGGTATGTGGTATTGTCAGAGCAATGTCTGGGTATGTGGTATTGTCAGAGCAATGTCTGGGTATGTGTCATTGTCAGAGCAATGTCTGGGTATGTGTCATTGTCAGAGCAATGACTGACTATGTGACATTGTCAGAGTAATGTCTGACTATGTGACATTGTCAGAGCAATGTCTGGGGTATGTGTCATTGTCAGAGCAATGACTGACTATGTGACATTGTCAGAGTAATGTCTGACTATGTGACATTGTCAGAGTAATGTCTGGGTATGTGCCATTGTCAGAGCAATGTCTGGGTATGTGACATTGTCAGAGCAATGTCTGGATATGTGACATTGTCAGAGCAATGTCTGGGTATGTGTCATTGTCAGAGCAATGACTGGCTATGTGACATTGTCAGAGCAATGTCTGGGTACATGACATTGTCAGAGCAATGTCTGGGTATGTGTCATTCTCAGAGCAATGTCTGAGTATGTGACATTGTCTTAGCAATGTCTGGGTACATGACATTGTCAGAGCCATGTCTGGGTATGTGGTATTGTCAGAGCAATGTCTGGGTATGTGACATTGTCAGAGCAATGTCTGGGTACATGACATTGTCAGAGCCATGTCTGGGTATGTGGTATTGTCAGAGCAATGTCTGGGTATGTGGTATTGTCAGAGCAATGTCTGGGTATGTGTCATTGTCAGAGCAATGTCTGGGTATGTGTCATTGTCAGAGCAATGACTGACTATGTGACATTGTCAGAGTAATGTCTGACTATGTGACATTGTCAGAGCAATGTCTGGGTATGTGTCATTGTCAGAGCAATGACTGACTATGTGACATTGTCAGAGTAATGTCTGACTATGTGACATTGTCAGAGTAATGTCTGGGTATGTGCCATTGTCAGAGCAATGTCTGGGTATGTGACATTGTCAGAGCAATGTCTGGGTATGTGACATTGTCAGAGCAATGTCTAGGTATATGCCATTGTCAGAGCAATGTCTGGGTATGTGACATTGTCAGAGCAATGTCTGGGTATGTCATTGTCAGAACAATGACTGACTATGTGACATTGTCAGAGTAATGTCTGGGTATGTGCCATTGTCAGAGCAATGTCTGGGTATGTGCCATTGTCAGAGCAATGTCTGGGTATGTGACATTGTCAGAGCAATGTCTGGGTATGTGACATTGTCAGAGCAATGTCTGGGTATGTGACATTGTCAGAGTAATGTCTGGGTATGTGTCATTGTCAGAGCAATGTCTAGGTATGTGACATTGTCAGAGTAATGTCTGGGTATGTGTCATTGTCAGAGTAATGTCTGGGTATGTGTCATTGTCAGAGCAATGTCTAGGTATGTGCCATTGTCAGAGCAATGTCTGGATATGTGACATTGTCAGAGCAATGTCTGGGTATGTGTCATTGTCAGAGCAATGACTGGCTATATGACATTGTCAGAGCAATGTCTGGGTACATGACATTGTCAGAGCAATGTCTGGGTATGTGTCATTCTCAGAGCAATGTCTGAGTATGTGACATTGTCTTAGCAATGTCTGGGTACATGACATTGTCAGAGCCATGTCTGGGTATGTGGTATTGTCAGAGCAATGTCTGGGTATGTGACATTGTCAGAGCAATGTCTGGGTACATGACATTGTCAGAGCCATGTCTGGGTATGTGGTATTGTCAGAGCAATGTCTGGGTATGTGGTATTGCCATAGCAATGTCTGGGTATGTGTCATTGTCAGAGCAATGTCTGGGTATGTGGTGTTGTCAGAGCAATGTCTGGGTATGTGACATTGTCAGAGCAATGTCTGGGTACATGACATTTCAGGGTAATATTTGGATAAGTGGCACTATCTGTTTGGCATAGAAGCCTTGGCCACCTATCTGGCAGTGGGCAGAACAGGAGCAGGAAAAGGGTGGTATGTTTTGCACTCCAATACTGAGTATGCTACCATCAATTCCTGTCTGAAAATGGAGATGAAAATTCATACCTATTCATACCCTTTTTTTCCCCAAAAGGTGCTACTGCACAATTGTCTAGTTTAAACTGCAGAAGTCATCTTATCCCCTAACCTGCCTATGTCTTCTTGCAACCTCCTGCATTCTTCCTTACCGTTTCCATGCTCCCTAATTTAGTATCACACAAACTTCAATTTCCTCCTGTTTCTATGTCCAAATCATTTATATAAATAGAAAACAAAGGAGGTTCCAGCACAGATCCTGGGTCACGCCACTACCTACTTTAATCCGAGAAATATCCATTTGATCCTACGTTTTGTTTTCTGTCCGCTAGCCATTCTCTATCCATTCGGGTACATTCTTTTTAATACCATGTTCCTTAATTTTCATAAAGTGTCTCTTATATGGCGCCTTATCAAATGCCTTCTGAAAATTAATTTATACAACATCCATCCCATTCCCTTTATCGAGATATTCTCAAAAAAATTCCATAAAATTAGTCAAGCATGACCTGCCCTTTACAAATCTATGCTGACTCTTCCCGATGCTTTGGCTTTCTAAATGTTCATTAATGTCATGTCGTATTATAGACTCCAGCAAGCTGATTTTATGGTTGCATGTTACCGGCAGGGAGTTCTGCTTAGCCATCATACATTTTGGGAAATTGAGGGTGGGCTGCGCATGGTTTTCTATACAAATGACAATGACTCAGAGAGAAATCACAAGCAATGCCATGGTACAATGAAGCAAGTAGTTTTGAGGGCAGGGGTAGGGGGGAGGAGGAGGAGGAGGAGGAGGAAGAAGTGATAGTGTCAAGGAAAAGCAAGCGGTAGTTATAGGGAATTTTATCGATATTGAGGTGTCCATTTTTGCATGCAAAATTTGGCTATTGCACCGGATCCAAGCCTTACATAGAAACATAGAAAATAGGTGCAGGAGCAGGCCATTCGGCCCTTCGAACCTGCACCGCCATTCAATATGATCATAGCTGATCATTCAACTTCAGTACCCCACCCCAGCCTTCTCTCCATATCCCCTGATCCCTTTAGCCATAAGGGCCATATCTAACTCCCTTTTGAATATGTCCAACGAACTCGATTCAACAACTTTCTGTGGCAGAGAATTCCACAGGTTCACAACTCTCTGGGTGAAAACGTTTCTCCTCATCTCGGTCCTATATGGCTTACCTCTTATCCTTAGACTGTGACCCCTTGTTCTGGACTACCCCAACATCGGGAACATGCTTCCTGCATCTAACCTGTCCAGTTTCTACTACTATTCTTGTTCTCTGCTCTGCTTGGTTTTTATTCTTTTTTCGCTTTCAATAATTAAAAAAAAATCTATTACCCCGTCCCCCATCACCATCCCAAGTTCTTCCACAAAATATTCTCCCTTCTCTCTTCCTGCACTGAGTATCTCCAACTCCACAGCAATTCCATCCTGGTTTTCAAATCCCTCCAAGACCTCGCCCCTACTTATCTCTGTAATCTCCTCCAGCCCCACAACCCTCTGAGATTTCTGCACTCCTCTAATTCTGGCCTCTTGAGCATCCCTGACTTTAATCGCTCAACCATTGGTGGCTGTGCATTCAGCTGCATGGGTACTAAGCTCTGGAACTCCCTAAAACTCTCAGCCTCTCTACCTCTCTTTCCTCCTTTAAGACGCTCCTTAAAACCTATCTCTTCACCTGCCATAATATCTCTTTATGTGGCACAGTGTCAAATTGTGTTTTATAATGCTCCTATGAAGCACCTTAGAACGTTTTACTATGTTAAAGGTGCTAAATAAATGTATGTTATTGTTGTTGTTTCATCCCTGGTCCCATTCTAGTACATCTCCTCTAAACCTTCTCTAAGGACGTGACATCTTTCCTAAAGTGTGGTGCCCAGAATTGGATACAATACTCCAGCTGAGGCCTAACTAGTGTCTTATAAAAGTTAAGCATAAGTTCCTTGCTTTTGTCTTTTATGCCTCTTTTATAAATCAAGGATCCCGTATGTCTTTCTAACAACATTCCCAACTTGTCCTGCCACCTTCAAAGACTTGTATACGAACATCCCCAGGACTCTCTGCTGCTGCACCCCCTTTAAAATTGCACCATTTCATTTACATTGCCTCGCCTCATTCTTCCTACCAAAACTATTCACTTTACACTGCTCTGCATTAAATTTCATCTGCCATGTGTCTGCCCATTTCACCAGTTTGTTTATGTCCCCCTGAAGTCTGCTGCTATCCTCCTTAGTGTTGACTACATTTCTGAGTTTTGTGTCATCTTCAAACTTTGAAACTGAGGCCTATGCACCCAAGTCCAGGTCACTAATATATGTCAAAACAAGCAGTGGTCCTAGTGCCTACCCCTGGGGGACACCATTGCACTCCAGTCGCTCCAGTCTGAA